>NC_135372.1:111183165-111486195 GCF_049243985.1 Paroedura picta
TAGCTTCAACAAACCAACTCTTGTCTTTCTTGTTTACCTCCTAGCAAGCAGCTATCCTTCTTATGATGCTGTTTGGCACAGTAGGGTATCCCGCTCCGGGTTGGGAAATTTCCAGTGTTTTGGAGATGCAGCCTGAGAAGGGTGGGGTTTGGGAAGGGGAATGACTTCAGCAGGTTATGATACCATAGACTTTGCCCTCTAGAGCAGTGGTCCCCAACCTTTTTATCACCGGGGACCACTCAACGCCAGGGACCACTCACCAAGGACCACTCAATGCCTTTTACTGAGGCCCGGTGTGGGGGGGTAGTTTACTCCTCTACTCTCAACCACTACCCTAACGCTCTCTGATCGCTATGGTAATGTTTAAACATCCCTTCAAAATAAGATACAGACACGCCACAACAATGAACATAAAGAACATTTTATTTTCACTCATGAAAATATTCACTATTTTAACTCATGACAATGACAAATCAATGGGAACCCTGGGCTTGTTTCTCTGCAACGAGATAGTCCCATCTGGGAGTGATGGGAGACAATGACACCCAAAGTGTGTTGTAAAGCAGTGGTCCCCAACCTGCAGGCCGCGGCCCGGCGCCGGGCCGCAAAGGCCATGGCGCCGGGCCGCGGCTCCCTCTCCCCGCCCCCCCCCCGCAGTAAAAAACTTCCCAGGCCGCAAGGTTGCGGCCCGGGAAGCTACTTACTGCGGGAGGGCGGGGAGAGGGAATCAGGGCCAGGCCGCGCCCGCGCGGCCCGCAGATGCGGCCCGATCCACGGGTGCGGGCACAGCCGGGCGCGGCTCGTGGGCACGGCCCAATCCGCGGGCGCGGCCCGCGGGCACGGCCGGGCGCAGCTCGCGGGCGCGGCCCGACGCGTTGGCGTGGCCCGCGCGGGCACGGACCCTGCGGGCGCGGCCCAATGCCCTGCCGGTCCCCAGCCTAATAAAGGTTGGGGACCACTGTTGTAAAGGGCCGGGGGGAATGAAGTATAGGGCCGGGGGTGGGGGGAGAAGGCGTCCCTCGGGGCCCACCTCCAATTAGTCAAAGGACCACATGTGGTCAGCAGCCCACAGGTCGGGGATCGCTACTCTAGACCAGCTGTTTTTTTCCTGGGGAACTGATCTCTGTGCAGACCAGTCGTAATTTGGGGAGATATTCAGGCTGCATCTAGAAGTTGGCAGTGCTATTTGGTGGCCACATGCTCTGAGGGGCAGTAGAACGCTTAACAGAAGTAGCTCTATCCAAGCTCAGTGGCACTGCTTTCTTCTAGTCATTAACTCTAATAATCTTTGGCAAACCAAACGGGGGTATAGAATCATATTTTTCTAGCAGACAAAATTGAAGCAGGCAAGAATAAGAACTATGCTCTTTAGGCATCTGTAACTGATCTGGGCTCCTTTCCTCCATTTCACTTCTGTTTAATTGAATAGAAAAATAATTAACTTCATAAGCCAACATTTCCATTTGTGGGGTGGGATCGCGTTCCTGGCCTCGACTATACAGCAGGAGTGGATGCTGGCTCCATGTACACCGAACTGCCATCTTGCTTCCCTCTTAACCCCAGTTAGAAAGTCAGTCTGAATATCTGCTTTGCCAGAATTCCGTGTCCCTTTTTCTTTTTCGAGGAGCTAAGTTGAGTAACATACACTCCCCAGGCTTTGGTCAGCAATTCCCTGCTGGATTTCAGCCTAGCCAGCAATAATCATTAGGGGCTTGTAAGCATTTTATTGATTAAAGAAATTACCTGTGCCTTATAGCCTTAAATACAATATTCAGCAGCTGACACGGCACCCTCTTTCAGCTGCATTTTTGACCCTGAAAGAGCTGTTGCTCCCGCTTTGGGGTATATAACTTTGGGGCATTCTGGTTCTGGTCTCGAGGGTCTGCAATGGTCAGACAGAACTGCCTCTTATCCTTTTGGTTCCAATGGGAACTGTCACCCTATTCAGTTTCATCCTGGCCAAACTGATGTATGCATCTTTCGTCTATTTGATAAGCAACACCTTGTAAGTTAGGCTAGGAGATGTTGACTGACCCAAGATCACCCCGTGATCACTTACTATGTGGTGATTTAAATCACAGTTTACCCAACATTCTGTCCATTACATCACAATCTCCTCTCAAGAAATGAAGTGTTGTAACTGTATGGTTAATTAACGCTGGGTTATTCATGTGAAGGCAAGGCTAGTAATTGCCTAGACAAAGTATGTTGGTGTCTGGGGCTAATGGGACTGCTGATATCTTGCTGAGGCCAGGCTGGGACAAGTGGGACTCACCTGATTCAAGTACTGGAATCTCCTCTGTTGGGAGGATGCCAAGGAGAATCGTAGCAGATAGCATCAGCCTCCCTTCTCCCACAAGCTACATCAAAGGATTTCATCTTTCCAGACAAAGCAGAAGGGCTCCATACCAGTCCCAGGCTACAATGACAATGCAATTCCTAAGCTGATTTATACCCTTCTAAGCCTTCAACAGAAAGATGTAACCCTGCTTAGGACTACACTGTGACTGCTTTGCCATAAGCACCCCAAATCCAGGAGATGCCATCAGTCAGACTCTCTTTTGACTGCTGTGTCTGTGCTTTGCTTTACCCATCTTTCTGCACTGAACAGCCGGAGCTCATCTGTAGCCACAAACATGTAATATTCAGGACACTCAGCAAAGTTCTCTACATACGCACATACCATTCCATTATTTTACCAAGGAGTCTGGTAATAGTGGGGTCCAGTTTCCGGGAATGAGGCTCAGGCAAGCAAGAGGAGGCACAAGCAATCCCATAATGTTTTTCTTTTCTTTCAAACAGCTACCAGTTGTACAAAATGACATCAGCCATCAAATCACAACCATGTGGCCTGGCTCTAAAATATTCTGGACTAAGCCACAGACATTTACTTGCACCCTGACAGTCCATAAAGCAATATATGGCTAGGGGAAGGAGGGCTCTTATACAAAGCTGACTAGATACCATAATAGTAACTATGAATCAGACAAGATGTAGTCCATACTTCAGTTTACACATAGGGGAAAACATTCAAGCACCAAACCAGGGAGTCACTGCATATAAGTCATGTACAGAGAGAATGGAGGAAGGATCCATGACCATGCTGCAAGGCCTATGCACAAAACTATAAGGCCTTTCCAAAGAGAAACCCAGCTCTCCTTTCTTCTTGTTATTTATTTCTTGTCTGTTTCAGGGCTTTCCAGCTGGGGCACAGCCTTAAGCGTAGGTGTATGGTTGAGACCAGCTCCAAGCTCTGGGCTGATCTATGTTAGATGGATTGCTCCCAGCAGAGTCCCAAGGCTGGTATTTTCCATATGAGCTTCAAAGCCCTCTAGCTTTGTTGGGGCCCTTCCTGAACTTCCAAAGGTTTTGGATGTCAGAACCAATCGGCAGACCCTGGACAGACTTGCCAAATCACTTCCATCCTTTGCATTGTGCTGCAACATGACACCACCTCTCCATGTACTTGCACATATGCATGCACACACACCACTTTTTTTTTGCGCTGTTTTCACTAGCATCTCCTTGCAAAGCTGTTCTAAAGGGCACAGAAGAGACGATCTGCTCAGGCACAACTCATAGTTGCACTTCAGCCATGTGTCCCACTTACAGAGTTAGCTTGCAGGAAACAGCCCAGAGCGCTGGGATTCGAGCACTCTCAAGATATCAGGATGCAAGTACAGAAGAGAAGAAGGAAAAAACCCTCTCACACTCTACTATAAACAGGGTAGCACAGCATGTAGAACTCTCTCAAAGACAAAGCCTGGGATATAGCTACATTGTGAGGTTAGGTGTTCTCTACATTGTGTGCAAATATACCAAGTGTTAAGACAGGGAGCAATTCCGGTGCCTCCAGGTATGATCCTTTTCCAATACATATCATGGGGGGGAAACAACAGTTGTGGATGAGCAAAGGAACAGGCAGAGGAATGTGGCAGAGAGCACACTGACTTCATTCTCTTCTGGTGTCCCAGAGTATTTTTGTGCTATCTACAAGGAAGGAGGACCCAACAACACTGACAGCCTTCCACCTCCGCTGTCTCATCATCTCTGAATGATCCCGTATTAGTGAAAATGGAAAAGGGTATACAGGAAGGTCCTCCTTCCTTTCCAAAAGCACTCAGCTCCAACCACAGTCAGCCTGCAACAACCAAGCAGCTGCAGATCGAGACTGAATAGCAGAACTGGATCATGTGATGGGAAAGAAGGGAATGATGTACATAGAGAATCCAAACCAGTCAGTTAGTGCCAGCAACAAAACTACTATACTGTTAAAAGGTAAAGGTATCCCCTGTGCAAGCACCGAGTCATGTCTGACCCTTGGGGTGACGCCCTCTAGCGTTTTCTTGGCAGACTCAATACGGGGTGGTTTGCCAGTGCCTTCCCCAGTCATCACCGTTTACCCCCCAGCAAGCTGGGTACTCATTTTACCGACCTCGGAAGGATGGAAGGCTGAGTCAACCTTGAGCCAGCTGCTGGGATTGAACTCCCAACCTCATGGGCAGACAGATTCAGACAGCATATCGCTGCCTTACCACTCTGCGCCACAAGAGGCTCCTATACTGTTATATGTGTACAATTATCAGATATTATTGCACGTTTATCAAATGTTTTATAGACTGTTCCATGTATTGTTCTTATGTTATTATGTAAACCACCCTGAGCCCCCGGGGAGGGTGGTATATAAATAAACAAACAAACACACAAACAGCTGTTCTCCCAGGGCAAATTTCATTGGAAGAATACTATATTTTCCTCAGGGCAAGTGGCTCAGAGCCCTGAGGTCACTGCAATGAATTATCAGGAAGGGAGAAGTCAGAAGCTGCTAGTATGAAAGCTATAGCCTCTCTATAGCTCTGATCATCACTATAATACTTGTATTAGTAACTTTGATAAGTGAATAGAAGAAGAAGAGTTGGTTCTTATATGCCACTTTTCTCTACCAGAAGGTGTCTCAAAGTGGCTTACAATCACCTTCACTTTCCTTTCCCCACAACTGACATGAGGTACATGAGGCTGAGAAAGCTCTGATATTCCTGCTCAGTCAGAACTGCTTTATCAGTGCTGTAGCGAGCCCAAGGTCACCCAGCTGGCTGCATGTGGGGGAGTGCAGAATCAAACCCGGCTCACTAGATTAGAAGTCTGCACTCTTAACCACTACACCAAGCTGGCTCTTGGTTGGGCAATAGTAATTGATAGGCAGTAATTTCAGAACAGAAAGAAGGAAGCTCTTTTTTACACAACCCATAGTTTATGGCATTGTCTACCACAAGCAGCAGTGATGGTCACCAGATTTAATGGCTACAAAAGGGGGGGTTATACAAACACATGTAGTATATATGCATAATGGTTACAAGTGTTTTGGATGTGCCATCAAATCATTTGAGACTTGGTGACCCTATGCCTTAATAATCTCCAAAGCATCTTGTTCTTAACAGCCTTGCTCAGATCTTGCAAACGGAGGGCTGCAGCTTCCTTAATTGAGTCAGTCCATCTGAAGTATTTTACCAACTAGAAACAAAAGAAGCCTGTTAGATCAGGCCAAAGATCCCTTTGGTATAACATCCTGGTTCCAACAGTGGTCTACCAGGATGCTTTCGAGAAGCCCATGAGCATGTGACATGAAGGTGTCAGCTCTGCCCTGTTCTATGCCCCCCAAAAGTTAGCTATTATGCACAAACAGGAATGGCTATATCGGTCTGCTTGTCAGTTTTGGTAACCAGCTCAGCGTCCCTTGTGATAAATTCTATGGATTAAGTACAGGTTGTGTGGAAATGGTAAGAGTCTCAGTTCATAAATGCTACTCTAACTGCTGAAAAAACCTGGGGCAGCAGAAGTCAATTAATTATATAGAATATTAAGACAATGCAACACGCAATACAGTGTCATTTCAAAACTTCAGCATGCAATGAAAAGGTCTAGTGTTTTGGTATATAAAGAGGCAACATTGTCTATTATAGGCCAGTTGACCTTTCATACCAGTGCAGTGTTCCTTCACTCCACACAGAATAGTAACCTACAAAGGGATACAGCCTTCTGTCAGTAAGAAACCAAGATTTACTGGAGAGGGGATAATATTAACTTCCTGCTGCTTATTAAACATCAGCAAATGTTTATAAACCAGCCAAACATACTGAAATAAGCTATCAAGGCCTCAAGAGCTGCCTGAAAGCAAGACTGTCCACAGCCCAAAGTCGGAGGCACTTGACGTGAGAATGATCTCATAAGTACTTCCTACAGCATCCTTGTGATTGTCCAGCTCTCTTGAACGCTGAAATGCAGCCCAGAGCAGTTTTGGAACATCTAACCTCAGATGCTAGGGGGAAGGAGTTCCAGCCAACAAGCATCAGAGAAGGAGATGCTGAAAACTCCAGCAAGATTTCTAGCTAATAATGTGTGATTCTGGGAAACAGCAAGAAAGATTCTCCCCAAATCCCATCAAACTAAGTTGTTCAGCCAAAGAGCTAGTTTGCCTCCAGACAATATAGAGGAAGGAACACACAGTGCAGAAACGAAACAGAGATATACTGCAGGGCAGAAATTGCTAATGACAACAAACATCAGATAACAAAACTTGTCAGTTTCTTCCTTCAGTGAAAATATTTAATAGCAGAATCTTCCCTTTGCATTTTTATTACCATGTGACTATTTTCATGTTATAGTAATAACCTACTAGATGTTTTCATCTGAACACAGCCCGCGGCGCTGCGGGCGCCGCGGACTAAATAAAGCCATAAAGGCTTTGTGGGAGGAGTTAGGGCGGGATCGGTCCGGGATGAGGAAGGGTGCCGATTGGCCCCTTCCTCCGGACAGACCATCGGCCGGGCCAATCGGCAGGAGCTTTGCGCCTGCCGATTGGCCCGGCTGATTCCCACCCTGCTAACAAGGAAGCAACTGCGAGGCGCGCGGAGTGCGGCTCGCAGTTGCTCCTTTGCCGGCAGCCTGACGTGGCAAGAGCTGCATCAGGCCGCTGCCCAAGGGAGCTCCCGGCAGCCACGCTCTGCATGACTGCAGGGGGCTCCCATGCCTAGCACCCGCTGTATTTTAGGTACAGCGGGCTTGATTACTAGTCTATTGCATAATTTGGTAGATGTTATCAGTCACTGTATTTTCATAATAGATTGTTTAAATTGAATAAGGATTTTTTGCTTATCTTTACATATTCATGTCAAATTTCCTCCTTTTGTATAAGCTGCTAATTTGTAGAGGGTTGTTATAAGAACATTCCCCTTACACTGAAACAACGTTTTTGTGGGAGTGGCGAAATTGATACAAGAGAGCATATATTGTTCCACTGACCTGCTTATGGAGACATTCATAACAACTTGATTGAACCATTCCTTAAAAAGTTGCCAGAACATCATGATGTAGATCTAGCAAAGAGGCTGCTAAGTGATGAGTCCCCCCCAGGTGACAACTCAGCTGGCTTTGTGCCGCCGCCATAAAAATCCGATGCTCTAAAGTAGCATAATTTTAAGCTCTATTTTATGGTCTGTTTTAAAAACGGCATTATATCAAATTACCATATTCTTTTGGTCTTTTATGTATTAACTTCATACAACTTGGTCTGAACGACTGTAATAAAGTTTGAACTGAACTACTAATTTGTGGAATTCTTCATTAATAGATTTACAGAACTGAACTGAGGAAGGTACATTCTGAAACACTCAGTTCTTTTTTCTACAAGCAAATTCTGCTATTAAATATTTAAACTGAAGGAGAAAACTATGAAAAGTTTATTTGATTTTTATTGTAATTAGCAATTTCTGTCATATAATGTGTCTCTTGGCTTCATCTAGACAATACTAGGCAAAAAGAAAGGGCAAAAAGAGTTGGTTCTTATATTCCGCTTTTCTCTACCCCAAGGAGGCTCAAAGCGGCTTACAGTCTCCTTCCCTTTCCTCTCCCCACAACAGACACCCTGTGAGGTAGGTGAGGCTGAGAGAGCGGTGATATCACTGCCCTGTCAGAACAGTTTTATCAGTGCCGTGGGGAGCCCAAGGTCACCCAGCTGGCTGCATGTGGGGGAGTGCAGAATCAAACCTGGCATGCCAGATTAGAAGTCCACACTCCTAACCACAACACGCCAAATTAGAAGTCCGCACTCCTAACCACAACACCAAACTGTCTCTCCAGGACCTGCACCAGATATGGCTCATGAGAATATACTACTTTTTGCTTCATGTTGCCCATGGTGGTCGGATGTTACTTGTCACATGCAAATTTGCACCTCAAACAATCACACACACACTTAACTAAACAAATGGATTTTCTAAGGAAATTTTTTTAAATTCCAAGAATCAGATTGTTGCATAATATGTGAAAACATCTTATGCTGCAACTCCCCATTTTATCACAGCCCTGTTAGCCCTAACACATTGGATGCCCAGGCTGGGCAGGCAAAGCCATGCTGGCAAGCCTGATGGGTGGAAAGGCTCTGCTCTGCCCCACCACCTGCCTACTGCTCTTTGATCAGCTGGAAGGGGGGAGGGGGCACCTGACCTGACTGTCATGGAAAGAGCAGGTAGAGTTGACCAACCAGGTTGCATCCTTTGCAGTCTGCCCAGGGAGACAGATGGTGGGGGCCCAGAGCCCATTTCCTTTTGGGGAACGGTCATGGAAGGAAAGAGTTAGGCCATTTCCACAGTGACTAAAAACTTTGTGGCAGCACCCATAAAGCTCCGCAGAATTTCTTTACTTTCACGATAAAATCTTCTGATTCAGGCGCAGTGCCGAATGCGTTCCCTGTTTGCCACGTGTTTTGTGAATCCCGAGAAAACACGATTTCCACCCCCCTCCCCTGGGGGAGTAACCTAAAGTGGAAGCTCAAAAATCCCATTGGCTTTCTCCACTGTTTCCCACCTCAAAATGATGAGGTTTGAGATCCAACCAATGCTGCCCGCCCTCTTTCAATCCCAGCTGTATTTTGTTAAAGATTTTGAACAGGATTAAAGCACAAGCACAACACACACTTCCCCGTCTCCCCCTCCAGCAAGACTGAATGTTCAACAGAACACTTTCTGTAAATTTCATGCAGAAAAAGGGAGTCTTGGTCAATATCATGCAGGGAGGCTAGGAGCCTTGTGAACTTCATCCAGTGGCCTCCCATGGCTTTCTCTAGGTACCACCCCGCCCCCCCAAAAAAAACACACACACACCAGTTTTCCTGCTGCTATGTGGGAACATCCTAACGTTTTAATAATAATAACAACAACAACAACATGCACTATATGTGGGGGAAGAGGCAACTGATGACACAGAATGCTTCCCTGAAGTGGCACACTTAAAGCAGAGGTGAAAGCAGGCACCATTTCCCCCAAGCTGCCTTTCAGTTTGCATTGCTCTGGAGAAGGCCTGGGGGGGGGGGGATGAGCCACACAGCATATGGACACCGTTACGTTATTGCACATGCTCTGAGATTTTTTTAAATGGAAGGGAGGTGAGGTAGGAGCCAGGAACTCTGACTCTCCTGACGGAAGTATAAAACGCAAGCTGCGAACAGCACTGAAGAAAACTGCAAATGTGGAATGCCAGGTGCAAAATCAGGTTCAGCATCCAGAAGTCAAGGGGGTGAGGATATACCAGCAAATAACAACTGTGGAAATGGCCTTAGACACACACACAAAGAGCTGGGTTGTTGTTGCTGTTTTAGCTTAAGTTACATGTTGTGAGATCCAGTCATGGATTCCCGGTGTCTCATGGAGTTTGGCTCTCAGTCTCCCCCAAAGAAACAGCATACAGCTCCCTCAAGACTGCTTCCAGCCAGCCAGCTGCAGAGTTCAGGATCCTCCCTCCCTCCCTTTTCAGCAGTGAAATGCAACTGCAAAACTGTGTCCTTCAGCCTGTACTCAGTCAGAGAGAGCATTATACAATTTCGGTGTCCATTAAGCAAGCTTCTTCAACTTAGACAAAAGCCAACGCAGAAGGTCCCCTCTTCACTTTGTGCAACAGAACATCATGTTGTTCAAGACATCAGTCTGGAAAACTATTCCCAAAATTTTTATACTTAGTTTTACCTGATTCCTCATGTTTGCAGTGATAATCTCTTGGGGGTGGGGCAGAGACCAGTCATGGTTCACCTGCAAACAAAACTTTGCCTTACAATTTGGCCAACTTTCATTTACCTTCTCCAAGCATCACATCAAGTTTAAAAGCACCAAGGCAGCTTGCACGGCCTGGGCTCAGTCCTACCCCCGGGCCCTTTGTGCACATTCACATGCACACACAGCCCTTTCAACCTATTGTGGGATAACAGAATAGTCAGATGCTGCTAAATCAGCGAGAGCTGGCAAGCATTGCTTCATAAACCGCAACACAAAACAGGATCCCAGAGGCTTTATCTGCATTCGGAGAAATACAGCTCTTTCCAAATCCTCATTTTACTGACTGTCAGTATTGCCATCATACTAAAGGGTTTTATAGTCTCAAGACCCTGCCCTGGCTAGAGTCCTAAGAGGTCTTGGAGAGAGAACTTAGCCAAGCAGACACTGTACCCAAACTGCTCCACCCACTGTGCAATCTCTTCTTCCCTGACTGCCTTCCATGAGGCCATGTGGATCAGCAGGGTCTGAATTTCCCTGAGGAAGAACAGCGAGCATCACATACCCAGACACTGCAGGTGTGCCAACACTGGGAAGTTCAGTTTTTTAATTCCAGCTCATTTTGGAACCAATACAGTTCCATCCATGAGCAAATCAGTTCTTCCCCATCAATGCCCCGATCTTACAATAAGTGAATTACTTATAAGTAAATAAGTAAGCTTTTGATTTTGAAGGATTCATATCAGACTGTACATTGGTCAGAAACTCTAGGGATTACTATCTAGAGTTACTTAGAATTTTCCATTAATATGTTTATTAAAACTCTAAGCCTCCCCCCCCCCCCCGGCAACTGTTTGGCAAGAAATGAGAAAACCATACATCACAATTTTGAACAGCCAAATGAAACTAGTGACTTTATTTCTGCTCCTCTTGTTTCGATGGTGAGGTACGCCAGAGCTTGTTTGTGATTGCTCACTCATGCTCTCTCTCTCGGTCTCTGTCTTTTTTCTTGGCCCCCCACCCATTCCGATGTCATTGATTTGGAATCTCTGAGGAATTTTCATGTGGCATTGTACTCAGAATATGGGGTGTCTGTTGTGGGGAGAGGAAAGTGAAGGCGATTGTAAGCTGCTTTGAGACTAAGCAGCATATAAGAACCAACTCTTTTCCTTCTTCTTCTGATGGTGAAACCAAAGGGGAAAAAATCACCTAGATGCTCTGCATAATAGAAGCTCAAAACTCCTACTTCACCTGCAGACTGAAGACTTAGAGAATACGCCTCTTTGAAAGTGGAGGTTCAAATTAGTTGCTTTCTAAGCAGTAGACATTAACCCTTCCCTGCCAGCTTTCCCATCACCACTATATAGAAGTGGCAATGCTGGTCATCTATTACATGGCTTTATAAGGACTTCCAGTGCACCTTAGCTACAATTTATAAGCCTCATTCAAAGGCTATATGTCAATAAAAACTGGAACGGATGTTTACCCACTGCAGATTTTGCTGAGGACAGTCATTTTCCTTTTGTGCCCTCTGCTGCAGTCACTAGGAAAGTTTCCAGTCATCCTCATCCAATAATGTCCTGTTGCTTTCAGGACCACCTTCTCATCTGGAACCACTTAGCCTCTTGCCATCTGGGGCAGCCACACTGCCCCTTCAGAGCCCCTGGCTCCTCCCAAGACAGTAATGGTGACAGACCCCACAGGACTGCTTTGTTGCATTTCCCACCAGCAAGCTACAGCTCCACAGGCATCTGAACTACAAGTGGGAAACGAGGACAAGAGGATAAAAGAGGAAGACAACTCTGATATGCCCGGTGGGGAGTAAGATAAGCTGGATAATAAGTCACTAGTGCCCCTCATATATGAAGAATGTCTTAGCCTTGCCCTTCCCTACTCAAAACAGCAATATAAACAGTGAAACACAAGAGTTCCTGCAAATCTAAGACGAGAGTGTGCACTGCCTTTCCTTTCATGGAAACAGAGCACAGTTTACAGCTTCATCTCTGTCTGCTTGGTTCCAAAGTCTACTGGCCCGTCCGGGATGAAACACAGTGCTAATCATTCTGCCGTCATTAGCCACAAACCTCTGTTGAAAGAAGGCTAATGCCGCTGCTTCTATCACATATGCTGCTATCTTCCTAAAGTAAGGTTGCCAACCTCCAGTTATACACCGTCCAGTTAGCCTGGTATAACAGGATGCCAAAGGACCAACAATTTTGTATTTGTGGCCACAATACACCCTCAAAAGCCCTCTGTATTCGCAGCCTAGGACCAAGTTTATAAATGGGGCTCTTTGTGGTTCAGCATTTGACTCTCTTAGAGACAAGATGATATTCTTGTTGTCAGATATTGATTCTAATATCTCAGATGAAATGTCTCTATTAGCTAGGGCGGCAAAAAAATAAGAGCCAATATTATTCTGTCACATGTGACTTTTTAACATATATATAAAAGGTAAAGGTATCCCCTGTGCAAGCACTGGGTCATGTCTGACCCTTGGAGTGACGCTCTCCAGAGTTTTCATGGCAGACTCAATACGGGGTGGTTTGCCAGTGCCTTCCCCAGTCATTACCATTTACCCCCCAGCAAGCTGGGTACTCATTTTACCGACCTCGGAAGGATGGAAGGCTGAGTCAACCTTGAGCCAGCTGCTGGGATTGAACTCCCAGCCTCATGGGCAGACAGCTTCAGACAGCATGTCGGCTGCCTTACCACCCTGCACCACAAGAGGCTCTTTTAACATATATACATTAGGTAAAAAAATTTTACTTGGATATATTATTTTATTTGAGTATTTTGTATACTGTACTTCTACATCTACATGTTATTGTTGTTAGTTGCGAAGTCGTGCCTGACCCATACACATACACATACACATACACATACACATACACATACACATACACATACACATACACATACACATACACATACACAGTGTTTTGCATTGGGGTATTGTTTTGACCTCTATTGAAATGTATTTTATTATTGTGTGTTTTGTGCTTACCAAATCCCATGGTCATATGCAAAAAAGTTTTACTGGGCCTCCCAGTGTACCTGGAGATCTGCTGGCATTACAACTGATCTTCAGGAGATCAAGGTCAGTCCCACTGGAGAAATGGCTGCTTTGGAGGTTGAGCTCTATGGCATTACACCCTGCTGAGGTCCCTCCCTCCCTCCCCAAAACCTGCCCTCTCCAGGCTCCACTCCCAAAAATCTCCAGCTATTTCCCACCCCGGAGCTGGCAACCCTGTCCTAAAGCCTTCCGAACGCCGTGGCTGCTGGCAGCTCCACACCTACCAGCTTTCTCGGTAATACCTACCCTGAAGGATTTGATCAGCACAGCTTTCAGCACTGCTGTTGGACAATGCTGTTATGAGCCCATCTTGATGAGGCAAGAAGTGCTAGTTTGCTTCCTTGTCCATTAAGTTTAAGATGCCAGCAGGAGCAACTTGGCAGTCCCTTGAATTGATGACACAAGCCATGAAAGTGAAACAGCTCTTCTATTAATGGTCCCCAGAGCATGGAAACATAATGGGTTTATACAAATGAAGAAAATCAATCAGTGTTTTTTCAGAACCGGTTTGCAGTGCTGGCGACCATGTAAGTTTATACCTCTCTTCTCCCCCTCCCCATCACTTGTTAGCACAGCCTCCACTGTACTTTTTATGCGCCAGCAACTAAGTAATGCATTGCACCAAGTGCTGGAGAGGTTGCACCACTGGACTCTTTGGCAGTTCAGCCTCCGACTGGGGGAAACCATGTTTGTCTCCGGGGACCTTACGGCATTCTTAGCATGGATGGAACACCACAGTGTTACAGCACAGTTTTGTTCTAAGGCTATCAATGAAAAAGTTCTCCTTTTGTGCACACTCTGTACTGTCCTTGAAACAACTCATTTATCTTCAGGGTGACCTTCCCAATATAAAAGAAAAAATGGAGCAGAAGGATGGGACATTTATTTTCTAAATAAATAAATGAATAAAATGTTTTTTAAATCCACTCTCCAACTTGACTTCTGCACATTCACAGCAGGAAGTTGTCACAGTGTAGAAAGAACACAAGAAAGAACCCACAGTTTAGTCCAACTATTATTTTCCATAGATAAAATTCTCCATTAATTTAACTATACATTAAGCCTCAATAGATTAACTTCAATAAATCAGTAATGGTGAAAACTAATCATATAGTGGTAAAATAGACTAGTTATAATGTTTAGAATTTAGAATATTTGAAGTGAGAACTTCAAATGATTATGAGGAAGAGGGGGTTAGGAAAAAAATCTTTTGCTTTCTTGTTTATTTTAGATACCCTGCAATGTATAGTAAAGATTTAATACTATGATTTGTTATACATAATCACTTTTCTCTTCTCTGTCCCTCTTATATTTTTATCATCTTTTTTCTTAAAAATGTATCAAAAATTAAATAAATCTTGTATTACAAACTAAGATAGGTCAATTTGGCAAGCAGCGACAAAGTATATTGTGTTGAATATGCCGGGACACAAGCTCATTTTCTCTGCCGTAAAACAACTCAAAAATCTGTACTTTCCTGCAGAACTGAAATTCACCCACCCCAGTCTTGTCCCTACCCCAAATCTATGTTTTGAAGAAGAAGAAGAAGAAGAGTTGGTTCTTATATGCCGCTTTTCCCTACCCGAAGGAGGCTCAAAGCGGCTTACAGTCGCCTTCCCATTCCTCTCCCCACAACAGACACCCTGTGAGGTGGGTGAGGCTGAGAGAGCCCTGATATCACTGCTCGGTCAGAGCAGTTTTATCAGCGCCATGAGGAGCCCAAGGTCACCCAGCTGGCTGCATGTGGGGGAGTGCAGAATCGAACCCGGCATGCCAGATTAGAAGTCCGCACTCCTAACCACTACACCAAACTGGCTCTCTTTTGAACTAACTACAGATTTTCTCTGAATTCTAGAGTTGCCAGGCAGCACCCGAAACAGCCATTCTCTCCCGGCACAGCTGGCGCTGTGTCACAGGGGGGGGAGGGGAAGTGTGGGCGTGACGCTCACGGTTCCCCTCCCCCTTGCAGCGTGGCACTGGCTGCGCCGCGAGAGACCGGCAGCTTCAGGCACCGAATCCTCGGTAGCCCTTTGTGCAAAGGGTAGCATGCTAGTATTGTGCCAGTACAGTGATATCACTTCCTTCAAAAACCAGAAGTGACAAATTGGGTTGGGGCGGGATTCTAGGATTCGCAAAACCCCTAGTTTTTTAAAATTATTATTATTCTGCAGCAACCCAAATATCATGATGCCACTTTTTTTTCTTCTTTTTTTGGGGGGGGGGACATCAGCACACAAACACAGCACTGGCATGTACCCACATTTTTATCTATTTCCTCCTGCCAACACGTTAGTCACGGGCCAGTAATGGAACAGGGGCTGGGGAGATGGGAGATCTCTGGTTACCAGCACAAAGCTGCTAACCCTGCATGCACACGAAAGCTCACACCTTGAAGACACTGTTGGTCTTAAAGGTGCCTTTGGACTTACATTTTGTTCTGCTAATTTAAGGTAAGAGCTCTGTAGCTACTCTGTGCTTTGTCAGTGTGTTATTTGCCTTTCTTATCTCACTCTGTTGATATTTTGCTTGTTCTGAGGATTGAGACACCTTCCACATGTCATTCTAAGTAGAATGAAAACCAGGACAGGTTGCAAAAGTTCCATCCTGACCTATGTACATTCATTGGAAGGTCATAAAGTCTTATGTGCATGCAAGTATGCAGATGGACAACTTTCTTCCCCTGTGCCTAGGAACCTCCTTTTTTCAGAATTTGTTCCATTTCATTGAGTATCATGTGAAGTACCCTGAATTACAGAGAAAAGTGGGAAACAAAATCTATATCTTTGCATTTGTAGAAATTATAGCAGAATCCTGCAATTGCCTTATAGAGACAAAACTGCCTGGAAACTGCTTCCATCTTGACTTTATCTGAGGGCCATTATTGGCTACACCATGGCCACAAAAATGCACAAAGGATACCGATTGTTCCACATGGCCTGCCAGTCAAAAATCCTAGCAAATTAAAGCAAGAAATGATTTCCCTGTACTGTAGAGCTCAGTATCTGAACTAGTGCTCTTGAGTATTCAGATTCAAGGGGAATGGCGAGAGAGAGAACATTGTCATTAACAAATCTATCAGTCATGTTTTATTTAAATGGGTACCAATCTGGACAAAGAAGTTGAGTCTTGTTGTTGATCAGTTATCAGTTATAATCTGTTAAGGGCAGTCACCAATGAAAGGCTCTCAGGTGTTTATGGCCATATTTTTCTACAATGCTTGTGTGAAATTATATCATGGCAAAATTGTTGGCAGAGTAATTAACACAGCAAAGATACCCAACCTGATTAAAGTTTAGGCAAAGTTTTATTCAGGAACATATTTCATAGTGAAGAAAAGAAACAGAATAGTTTCCTAAAACTACATCAGTAGCTAAGACAAAGAGACTAAGGGTGGGACTTCCAAGAAGCAGCAGCATATTGCCCTAAGAGTAGCTATCTGGAGACATACAAGGAATGACACTTACAAGGGGAGAAGGCACTGACCTCACTATCAACTATTTCCCAAGTGTGGTCTCATCTACAGATACCTAAATCCACAGATTGGGACCACACTTGGCCAAAACAGATTTTTCTGCAAACTTTAGTGACATCCCTCCCCCCTTAAAAAAAGTTTGTGAAAAAATCTGAAATATTTTAAAAAATTATATGGGGAGGGTAATTCCCCCCAAAGTAAAACAGCATTGTTTGGACAGGTGCAGACAACTCCCTAGCTCCTCCTCCTGTTCTTGCTGTGGTTTTACTGGTGGCAGCTGCTGTGACAATGGAGGCCGGCCATAGTACGCTTAGAGCAGCTCCCAGGCACTACTGAAGCTGCCAGGTGCAAAGAGAGGGAAAAATAAGAGTGGGGAGAGAAAGACAAAGAAGGGGGGCTTGGCTTGGGGGAGAGAGGAAGAGAAAGAAGGATGACTAGATTTTATTTATTTATTTATTTATTTATTTATTTATATTTTTCACAATGGGGAGAAGGAAGTGAGGGGAGAAGAAGGGTGAGGGAAGACTAATAGATATGAGATGGTGGCTGAAAGAGAGAGGAAGGAGCTTTGACAGAGAAGGGGTGAGAAGGAAGGAAGCCACCCTCCTACAGGTTTCTTGCAGGTCCCCACTTGTCCTACTCCCTACAGGGTCTTCTCTTCCTCCTTATACACAAGACATGGCCACCCTATCCCAAACAAAACAGAATCCCCAAATACTTTTCCTTTGCTCTTTGTAATCCCAGAACAGCTGAATCTTTTAAATCTCTATTTTCTACTGACTCCACTCACACCTCATGTAAGTTCACATAAGGCAGTCTAGCACCATACATATCTTTAAGACTAACCCAAAGTTCATCAAGCCATATGCAACAAAGAAACAAGCACCATTTTGGGCCCCTAGCTTTTGCATATATTCTTGCAGGTCTGCATTAACACATATTTACCACATTAACTAATCATATTTGTAGTCTGTTGGTCTGCCAAGCTATACATGTGCTGCAGATGTTCATTCTTATTTCAGTTTACATTCTGATGGGTGGGGCCAGTAATAGATAGAAATGTCACCAAACCAAACCACATACAGTTCTTTTCAGATTGAAGGCACAGATCAAGGCCAGACCAAGATCCAAGTTACAGACGTGAATCCCAACCCAACCAGCCTTCTTTCTAGGTCTGGATAACACTTTTCCTGTTGACCAGATAAGACAACGGCAAGGGGCAGACCACTTAGAACAGGGGTAGTCAAACTGCGGCCCACCAGATGTCCATGGACTACAATTCTCATGAGCCCCTGCCAGTGAATGCTGGCAGGGGCTCATGGGAATTGTAGTCCATAGACATCTGGAGGGCCGCAGTTTGACTACCCCTGCTTTAAAGAGCAGAAAAAATGTCCTGGCTTTTTGGCTTTACTTCGCCAAAGACAAGACTAGGAGGGGGAAATCAGAGGAATCTATGTAAACATAGCCTAGAGCAGAGACAGGGTCAAAGCATGCAGGAATGATTCATTGTTTAAGCCAACATGATGGGGGGGGGGATCAGTATGGGGGTGGGAGAAGTTGTCTTTTATCCAGACCAGGACAGAAACAGAATTCCAAATTTGGAGCAGTTCAATGAGATATTTTGGGCACAACCAACTCACTGCCATAATTTATGAGTCTGCCTGCACAGCTTACGTTAGCAGCTATTTAATACAAATTTAACACACATCCTAGCCGAAAGTACTGCATAAATGAGGTATTCCTGGAATGAGTGTGGCTGTGATTTTGTGATTAAAAACTGCCCCAACATTGAGAGATATAATGGCCTGCATTTACATAATAGATTCTATGCAGACAAAGTTCTGATAGTTCTGGGACTCACATATTCGCAGACTTGGTTGCATCTTTTAAAATCTTTCCTTGAAGACCTCCTACTGTCATTATCCACTTGCCTGGTATATGAAATACCCAGATAATTCAATCTACCTGATTACTTTCGTCTTGGTTGCAAGCAATTTTAATCTTTTTTTTTTTAAGGAAGCTGTGGACAAGAAAATATCAGATGGGGTGGGCGGCAAGGAGGCTGGCAGTCAGACATGTATGTTAGACTTTTGTAGGGTGGACTTTAATAAATTCAGAGAAACGATTAATGTCATCACATGGACCAGAATGCTGGGGGAAAAAGGAGCAAGTGATGGGTGGGCTCTCCTTAAACAAGAGCTATTGCATGCTCAAGCCATGACTATTCCAGCAAGACAAACATGTGGTAAGGGATCCAAGAAGTCTATTTGGATGAACAGAGAACTTCAGGAGGAGCTAGGGAAGAAAAAAGAAATGTACAATAAATGGAGGGACAGACAGATCACTAAAGAAGAGTATCTAGAGGTTTCAAGGCACTGTAGGTCAACCATCAGAGAGGCCAAAGTTAGGTGGAATGGGATCTGGTTAGAAAACTGCACCCAGAGAGTAGTTGTCAGTGTTATGATTATGTTATGCCATGTTATGTTATGATTGTTATTTATTACATTGTTATAATATTCTATGTAACCATTCTACAACAATTAATGTAAACCGCCCAGAGCCGTATGGAAGGGCGGTATAGAAATCTAA
Organism: Paroedura picta; assembly: GCF_049243985.1. Classification (NCBI taxonomy): domain Eukaryota; kingdom Metazoa; phylum Chordata; class Lepidosauria; order Squamata; family Gekkonidae; genus Paroedura; species Paroedura picta. The sequence continues at coordinate 111,202,343 of NC_135372.1, forward strand.
ATCTAAATCAAACAAAAATTAATAAAATGATGACATCCAGCTACAAAACTATGAATGATTTATCCCAAGGGTTCTACACAGAGATTAAATATCATTGGGAAATAACCCTGAGCCTTGTGGAACCCATAGCTCAGTGAGATGTCCCACAGTAATGAAAACTGGTCCTCAGCAATAACCATAAGTCCAATACAAAAAGAAAATTAAACAAATTTAACAAAAAAAGTTTGGGCCTGGCCCCTATATAGGCAGCCACAATGCAAGCCTTAAGGGGAAACGCATTCCAAGGTGCCATTGCTGGAAAAGCCTTGCATTTGGCTGCCACCCTCTGAAAACCATAGCAGTTGAGAAGCTAGAGAAAGGCTATGGATCTCTTTGGTTACCAATGCAATCCTAAATTTATTTGTTATTTCAATGTATATGCTGCCCCTCCTTGCAAGTGTAAAAAGAGTTACACTGTTGTTAGTCCATTGAAAACAATGACCTTAGAATGCTGTAATTCTGTTTAGGATTTCAATCCACTTTACCGATGGTTGGCAAGTTCATTTTGCCACATTTCATACCGTAAAATCCAGTTGCAAATTGGCTTTAAACTGCATTGTTCAGCATATGCAAAAGTACCTGCTCAGTTCTAACAGCAGCAAAAATGGAATTCCTGCAGTGGTTGGGAGAAAAGTAGTAACAGCAATGGCAATAGTAATAAAATTGGTGTCTGTTGAGAGTGGCACGCAATTAGTTAGTATATGAGGGTACCAATCAAAACTATAAAATACGCTCAGGAATATTTTCTGATATCAGTGAATGTTAGAGAGCTGATCAGTTCTCCATGGTGAAATAACCAGAGGCCTGTGGGAGCATTTTATGTGACAAATTCAGGATATTCTCTATACCTCAGTGGCAATTTGGACAGTGGAGATGAAATTCCTGCCCTTAACAATAAACAATAACAATTCCTGCCCTTAACAATAAAGCTGAGAGAACTGGCAGAAAGGCTCATTTTCTTATAACTTCCACAGTTGGGGGAAACCTGATTAGCTTTTTATATGGTCTGTAGGAATGTTAATGAATGAATGACTCAGACACATCCCAAAGCAACTGTCAGGTAATTGTTGAATTTGTGTCAGTCTGTCAGTGACCACGCCATTTTTTCTTGGTTGCTTCTGAAAGGAATTAAAAATCTTTCCTCCCTCTGCTTTTTATGCATATCTATGTACAGGTTGACAAAGATCGAATTCACCAGAACAGAGGAGCTGTGCATTTAATATTTTGAGTTCACGCAGTGGCAAACACACTCAACTAAAGCCATGAGGGAAATGTGGAGTCAGGACTGGGGGTTCTATTCTCCTACCACAAATGCAAAAAGATGTGGCAGGGAGCCCTACATTCAGCCTACAGAATGCTTATGAATTGGGAGCAGGCACTGCTAGTGTGGATGGAAGGGAGAGGCATTTCTGCAAGCAAAGCAGACACGTCCCTCAATTGGACATGACTTCATGTCATGGAAAGGTATGATCTAGTAGGCATCACAGAAACTTGGTGGAATGATTCTCATGACTGGAATGTAATGGTGGATGGATATGAACTGTTCAGAAAAAACAGAATAGATCGAAGAGGTGGAGGAGTGGCACTGTATGTGAGGAAAGGGCTTACCTGTCAGGAAATTCTAGTGAAGGAGAGCATATCTACAGTGGAAAGCATCTGGGTGAAAATAAGCGAGGGAAAAACAAACAGTGTGGTGGTTGGTGTCTGCTACCGACCGCCTGACCAACGAGAGGATGTGGATGTTGCACTTTGTGAGCAGCTTGAGAAAATATCCAAGCGGCAGGACCTTGTCATCATGGGTGACTTCAATTTCCCAGATGTGTGCTGGGAAACAAACTCTGCGAAGCGTCCTCAGTCATGCAACTTTCTGACCTGCCTGGCTGACAATTTCATTTATCAAATTGTAGATGAACCCACAAGAGGTTCAGCCATACTGGACTTAATACTGACCAACAGGCAAGAGTTGGTGGATGAGGTGAAGGAGGTGGGGACCCTAGGGGGAAGTGACCATGTCCTCATAGAATTCCTTTTGAGATGGGGAGCCAAGGAAGCTTGTAGCCAGATGCGGATGTTGGATTTTCGTAGGGCAAACTTTAATAAACCCAGAGACATGATGAGTGTCATACCATGGACAAGAATGCTGGAAGGGAAGGGAGCATGTGAAGGGTGGGCGCTACTCAAACAGGAGCTATTGCATGCTCAATCAATGACTATCCCAGAAAGACGAAAACACTGCAGGAGCTCTAAGAAGCCTATTTGGATGAACAGAGAACTTCAAGAGGAACTAAGAAAGAAAAGGAAAATGTTCAAGAAATGGAAGGAAGGACAGAGCTCTAAAGAAGAGTACCTACAGGTTACTAGGCACTGTAGATCAATCATAAGAAAGGCCAAAGCTGAGAGTGAGCTAAGATTGGCCAGGGAAGACCACTGTAACAAGAAAAGATTTTTCAGTTATGTGAGGAGCAAACGTAAAGTAAAGGAGGCAATAGGCCCACTGTTGGGTGCAGATGGACAAACTCTAACGGAAGATGCAGAGAAAGCAGAAAGGCTTAGTGCCTATTTTACATCTGTTTTTTCCCACAGGTCAAAGTGTTTAGTCACATCTAGAGATGGCCATAGCCAAAGGACAGTGTCTGGGTGGCAGGTTAACATGGATAGAGAGGTTGTCGAGAGGCATTTAGCTGCACTGGATGAGTTCAAATCCCCTGGTCCGGATGAAATGCACCCGAGAGTACTCAAAGAACTTTCCAGAGAACTTGCACAGCCCTTGTCCATCATCTTTAGAACCTCTTTAAGGACTGGAGATGTCCCGGAGGACTGGAAGAGAGCAAATGTTATTCCGATCTTCAAAAAAGGGAGGAAGGATGATCCGGGAAACTACAGACCAGTGAGTCTGACCTCTGTTGTGGGGAAGATAATGGAGCAGATATTAAAGGGAGCGATCTGCAAACATCTGGAGGACAATTTGGTGATCCAAGGAAGTCAGCATGGATTTGTCTCCAACAGGTCCTGCCAGACCAACCTGGTTTCCTTTTTTGACCAAGTAACAGGTTTGCTGGATCGGGGAAATTCGGTTGATGTCATTTACTTGGATTTTAATAAAGCTTTTGACAAGGTTCCCCATGATGTTCTGATGGATAAATTGAAGGACTGCAATCTGAATTTTCAGATAGTCAGGTGGATAGGGAATTGGTTAGAGAACTGCACTCAAAGAGTTGTTGTCAATGGTGTTTCATCAGACTGGAGAGAGGTGAGTAGCGGGGTACCTCAGGGCTCGGTGCTTGGCCCGGTACTTTTTAACATATTTATTAATGATCTAGATGAGGGGGTGGGGGGACTACTCATCAAGTTTGCAGATGACACCAAATTGGGAGGACTGGCAAATACTCCGGAAGATAGAGACAGAGTTCAATGAGATCTGAACACAATGGAAAAATGGGCAAATGAGAACAAGATGCAATTTAATAAAGATAAGTGTAAAGTTCTGCATCTGGGTCAGAAAAATGAAAAGCATGCCTACTGGATGGGGGATACGCTTCTAGGTAACACTGTGTGTGAACGAGACCTTGGGGTACTTGTGGATTGTAAACTAAACATGAGCAGGCAGTGTGATGCAGCGGTAAAAAAGGCAAATGCCAATTTGGGCTGTATCAACAGAGGCATCACATCAAGATGTCATAGTCCCATTGTATACGGCACTGGTCAGACCACCCTTGGAGTACTGTGTGCAGTTCTGGAGGCCTCACTTCAAGAAGGACGTAGATAAAATTGAAAGGGTACAGAGGAGAGCGACGAAGATGATCTGGGGCCAAGGGACCAAGCCCTATGAAGATAGGTTGAGGGACTTGGGAATGTTCAGCCTGGAGAAAAGGAGGTTGAGAGGGGACATGATAGCCCTCTTTGAAAGGTTGTCACTTGGAGGAGGGCAGGATGCTGTTTCCGTTGGCTGCAGAGGAGAGGACACGCAGCAATGGGTTTAAACTTCAAGTACAACGATATAGGCTAGATATCAGGAAAAAAAATTTCACAGTCAGAGTAGTTCAGCAGTGGAATAGGCTGCCTAAGGAGGTGGTGAGCTCCCCCTCACTGGCAGTCTTCAAGCAAAGGTTGGATACACACTTTTCTTGGATGCTTTAGGATGCTTATGCCTGCGTTGAGCAGGGGGTTGGACTAGATGGCCTGTATGGCCCCTTCCAACTCTATGATTCTATGACTCAGTTTTCAGGCTGAACCACAAGAAGATGAAAACTCCATACACTGACCTTGAGATTCACAAATCACCTAGCACTTCTCAAAAGAAGGAAATTTCTTACTCTCTGTTCTTGTTTTTTCTCAAACACAAGTTTTAAACAGGACTGTATCCCCCTTTTATGAACAAACATATACCACCCAAACTAAGCTAATCAGCACTAGAGGTACTTCCCCCCCCCTAATAAGAGTGGCTAGCCTAGCACTCCTGCTTCAAAGGATTATACAATCTGCATAAAGGCATAATATATAGCTTTGGATCATCTACACAATTTCTAGACTTCAGATGCTGGATCCAAAAGACGGAGTGGAACAGCCTGTTGATCCTACTACTGGCTTCCATGTTTTCAGCTGTTTTTAAGGTGTGCTTCTAGCATGTAAATTATAATTTACAGTTATTTTAAGATAGCAAAGGATGCAAAAATTTGCTGCATGCTCTCCCTCGAGTTCTGGATATATCTGAAATTCTACTTGTATTCTGAGTTATAATGATGTACTTTGTTCAAGCAATTTAAAAAGTTTAGATTTTATGATGGAAGTAAATATGGCATATATTTCCATGTCCCCCCAAACTGTTGGTTTAACCAGGGGGAAACACCTTTTGCTCACAACTTCAAAATTTCCAGGACTACTACATCTCTAACAATCCCTTTCCAAATCAGTTATAATGTTGCTCTTGCAATGTATAACATATTATATATAGGGGGTTGGGTTTGAAATATGATGATCCCAAAACATTTGGCAGCTGAGGGTAACAAAGATCGTCCCTGAATTATCTCACTCCCCTTTATTTTCCCTTCACTGATTCTACTTGGCAATCAGTGTTGCTGGACCTCCTTTTCAAATTTGTTTTTATTTTGTAAGAAGAAAAAACTCTTTGTGTCCAAGAGGACACTAGCAAACAACAGCTGCACCACAGTGCTGGATCAGTTCCTCCTACAACCAGGAAAGAACATTCAAATTCATGAGTCATTGCAGTGAAGCAATACATTCCCTCTCCCATTGAAAAACATTAGGAGATCAAATGTTAAATCTAGATGTAAACACATAATCCACTCCTGCACATCATCACTCCATAGAATTAACAGCCCCACAACCCAAGAGAACAAGAGAACAACCCAAGAGAACAATCAAAACCAGAAGGCCTTCAGTTTGTTGTTGGGTAAGCAGTAAAACAGCACCATGCAAGGCACCAGGAGGAACAAATCAAAGGCAGCCACTACTTTAGAACAGCTACAAGTGCCGGCTCAAAATACTGCAGCAGCTGATTCTGCCATCATTCCATTCACACACTGTAGAACCCTGGGGTTCTTCTGGGTGGCCAGAGGCTTGTTGGGCTCCAGCCTGCAGCTGTCTGCAATCATTCTGCTAAGCACTTTGCTGATATAATCTCTCACATCAGTTCTGACTTGGACTGTACATTAGCAGTGACACAATCAGGTGGTCCCAGATGCCAATTTGTCCAGTTGTAGGGGGTTCCTTTCTGTTTGTCCAGTCTGAGGAGGTGGACAGGATTCTTGGAAGTTTGAGGCCTATCACCTGTTTGTATGACCCTTGCCTGCCTGCCTGCCTTCTTTTACTTGTATGCTCCCCCACTCCAGAGGTCTTCGGGCAGGTCAGATCAATAGGATTAAAAACCTATACAAGTTTAAAAGACATTAAAACCTGTTCAAACATCTGCCTCCAGTGCCCCTAACCTGGCAATTAAACCACAGCCAGGCATAAAATGGAGGGTAAAGGGGTTCTGTTGTTCAGCTGGAGAACCTATCGGATGGTCATGGTGGGCCCAGGCCTCAACCAGATGCCTGGTGGAAGAGTGCCATCTTGCATGCCTTTTGGAACTCTGAGCATGCCATGAGGGTTGCACCTCAAATGGCAACTCATTCCACCAGCCTGGAGCCAGGGTCCAGGCTAGCGTACCTCTTTGGGGCTGGGCAGGGAGTTGGCATTAGCTGAGCAAAGAGCTCTCTAGGGGAGGTATTTGGAGAGGGTTATGGTGGTGATGGGGAACTGGAAAACTGGGTCCAGTAGACAGTAAATGCTCCCCTGAGGGTGAATCCGCACCAGTGGTGTCACTCCAGGGCACCACCAGTGTGTTTTATTATTTATTTATTACTTAGACTTGTATACTGCTGCTTCCAGCAAGAAAAAAATAAAACAATATACATCATAAAACATATCTTAAAATAATCCCCAGTAATCCTAAAAAACAAACCCAAGCATCATAAAATTGGCAGCATACGCAATATAATATCAACCTCTACTCACGCATTGGACCATTAAGGCCAGTACCAATAATAGTATTGATCAGCAGTTTTTCTATAACAGATGACATAAAGTTCCTGATGCTGTCTAATACTATGAACAGGAACCAAAGGGGGGGAGGGGGGACCAGATCTCACACCCCGGGATCAACCGCCCGGCCCTAACCAAATGCCTGGCAGAAGAGCTCCGTTTTGCAGGCCCTGCGAATCTCAGAGAGTCCCGTCAGGGTCCGCAGCTCATCTGGGAGCTCATTCCACCAGGTAGGGGACAGGCAGTGTTGTAGTGGAGCAGCATGCTCTGCCGTTTCCTGCATCCCCATGGGGGGCATTTTGGCGACAGATACTATCCACCCCAAATTTCTGTATCCCCCCCCCCATAGATGCAAACATGGAGGGAAGGTTCCACCATGTGGTGGGGCGGGGAGGGGGTGCAGGAAGGTGGGATTGCATAAAATGCAATATCACCTTACTGCAAAAAAAAATGCCCTGATAGGCCCTGTGGTGCCACAAAGAACTTTTTTTTTTAACTTCTGTGCTTCTCAGCAGCTCTTGATACCATCAATCATGATATCTTTCTTAACTACTTTTGGGGGTTGGGACTGGGAAACAACGTTCTGTGGTGGTTTCACTCCTACTTCAAAGACAGGTTTCAGAGTGCGGTGTTGAGAGATCACTGTCCCACGCCTTTGCTCTGGAGTCCTATGGAGCAGGGGTAGTCAATCTGTGGTCCTCCAGATGTTCATGGTCTACAATTCCCATGGGACCCTGCCAGCAAATGCTGGCAGGGGCTCATGGGAATTGTAGTCCATGAACATCTGGAGGACCACAGGTTTACTACTCCTGTTATAGAGTCCTGCAAGGTTCTACCTTGTCCACCATGTTTTTCAACAGGTATGAGAAGTGACTTGGAAAGGTCACTCGAGCATAAGGATGACACTCAATTCTATTTGCATTTACAGCAGATCTCAGAGAAGTTGTGGAGATCATGAAGAGGGGTCTGGAGGCTGTTCTGGGATGAATGAGTGGTAACAAACTGAAACTTAATCGCAACAAGACCAAATCACTACTCATGGGGGGCATATTTGACCACTTGACTAAAGCAGTGATAATGAAATCTCTTCAGCAAAAAACCCCTCCGCCTCCTTGATTCCTTGAGGGCTATGCTTCATGCTCACTGCCCACATGCACAAATTCAGTGGTGACTGTGTTCTATTCCACATTATTCCCTAAACCACATTGATGTAATTTAAAGGAAAGAGAAGAAAGGTGGCAAGGGAAGAAAAATGTACTGTGTTCATGCTGGGGATGAATTTTTGATTCTGGATCCCCTCAGTTTTGCTCCCAATGGTAAGGAAATGTGACCAGAATTAAACCCTAGAATTCTAATAAAGGAGCACGCCTAAAGCACACTGCAAGTTATCCACAGAACACTCGCCACAAATTCCTAGAGCATCTTTAGTATGTACGCTGAGGAGCAACCTTGCTCTGCTTCCATGGCAACGTGCCTTTGCTCATCCCTCCCTCTCTGCGCATCTGCAAAGCCATCACAGCTTCTTTTTGCTACTCATGCAAATAGAGTAATAAGGCTGGGCACTTCGCCAGCCAGCCTTTCCCAGAATAGCTGACAGGATCCTGCAGGGAGCTGGTAAACCTCACCCAAGTTTTAGCATCACAAATATAAAAGGAGGAGTTGTGGTTTTAATGTAACGGTCAAGTCTCAAATGTTATAAAGATACCAGACAACTGCAGCAGTGAATCACCTGTTCAAAAGATCACCCTTTTCCAAAAATGTGCTTTGAGTTATGGTCCTAGCCGTCATAATTTGAATAATGGGACAGGATGTAGCAGTCAAAATGGATTTTGTGGAAAAAACACCTATGCATAACAGCAATTATACATGCCAGGAGTCTCCAATGAGCAGGTGCAGCATACGGCTGACAGCTTCAGGTTAGCTGTGGAATGACTGGGGTTCAAACTCCCACCTCACCATGAATTTGTCTGGTGACCCTGACCTAGTTGTCTTCCCCCATACTTTCATTATAGGGTCATTGTGATGATGAAACTACAAAGGGAAAGCCATGAAGAATCTTCTCAGCTTGTTGACAGAGTGAAAAATTAAAATGGGAGCGACAGATGCAACACTGCTGAGACTCCTTCGTGTTCTGCAATTAAAATCCCTTCACAAGGCTTCTCCTCCATGTTCTTCATTGAGGAAGGGCTGCAGCTAGCAAATAACTCACCTGCCGACTCTGCAGCAAGTGCAAAATGTTTTTAGAAGTCCCTGGTGGCCCCTCTGCCTTGCAGTTCATTCAATTATAAACTCACAGGAAATTGCTGCCTGTAAATTGTCCTGAAAAAAAATGTGTTGGCCTCAGCTATTAACTGCAGGGCAGGCCCATTAAATCTGCCACTCACTGCCACACAGTTCCTCCTGCAGCTGCCCTCTTATTCTTGCACCTGCCAAGAAATCACAGCCAGCCCAAGACGCATCGTGCCTCTGTCACACCAGGTGGCTCAATCAGCACTATCAGGGTACATGGGCTAAAAGCATAGCATCTGGAGCAGATCTGGTAGCAACTGACCAAGCTATAAGATTTTCCTTAAGGAAATCATGGGCACAAATACTGAAGGTTGACAAAGCCTCTGCTTCAGTCCCCAAATCTCTTCCTGCTTCTTCTGGACCACTATAATCACATGTGTTATGATGGTGAGTGACAGTGTCCTGTGGGTATCAAAGATTGACTTTAGCACTTGAGGGAGACTCTAATGGACTAGCAAAAGTGAAGATTGAATGTTGTGATCCAGACCACTGCTATGATAATAAAGTGCACCATCAATATTAAACGAAAGAGAACAGTTAATTCCATTTACTTTTGCCATACTTCATACAAAACTAACTCTAGTCATTCACTCAACCATTTCAAAAGAGCCAGGTAGCTACCTTAAATTTATGTATTAAATACAAGGATGGGCATGAATTGGAAAATGCAATTTGTGGCCAAACCACAAACCAAATCACAAACGAAACCACAAACCAAACTGGAAGGTTCATTCACAAACCAAACCGGATTGTGGTCCCACAAACCCCACCAAAAGGGATTGCAGTCCCTTTTAATGGAGTTTACAGGAAGCCCAATAAACAACTGAGTGACAGGGAGCAGGCAGCTCCCCACCACTCAGCTGTTTTAGCAGCTTTCACAGGGAACAGAAAGCAGAGGTTTGAAGGGTCTCAGAGACCCTTTAAAGCCCTGCTTTCTGCTCCATCCATGAATGGCCACAAACTGCCACAAATTGTGTTAAAAGTTTGTGTGGTAGTTAATGACCATACAGCCTCTTGTGGCGCAGAGTGGTAAGGCAGCCATCTGAAAGCTTTGCCCATGAGGCTGGGAGTTCAATCCCAGCAGCCGGCTCAAGGTTGACTCAGCCTTCCATCCTTCCGAGGTCGGTAAAATGAGTACCCAGCTTGCTGGGGGGTAAACGGTCATGACTGGGGAAGGCACTGGCAAACCACCCCGTATTGAGTCTGCCATGAAAACGCTAGAGGGCGTCACCCCAAGGGTCAGACATGACTCGGTGCTTGCACAGGGGATACCTTTACCTTTACCTTTAATGACCATAGCTCTGTCATGAACCCTGGTCCATGAACAGGGCAAAATTCATTATAAATTTTGCTTCATGGTTTGGTTCATGCCCATCCCTAACTCAGACATCTATACCCTGCCTTTCCTCGTGGGGAACTGATTTGGGAGGGGAAATCAAAACAAAACACAAAACATTTGCATCCCAGATTGAAGCCTGTTCTTACATAGAAGCTATCCACAGACATATTTTAATAGAAAAACAAAGCCATTTTTACAGGGTTCTTTAATGAGACACTTGTGCTTGATTGGCACCAGTTCATTTCTTTCAGTTGGGTGGAATTAAAAGCAACACTTGACAGCATGATGTTTTCCATATTCTTTGTTCCTTCATTCTGTGAAGTGTGTGGCTGATGCCTTTAAAAATAGTTATCCACTGCATCTGAACAATGGGATAAAAGTAAAGAAAAAGAAGGATTGCCACCCACAATTCTTGCATGTGTGCAGAATTCTTTCCCCACTAACAAACCTTCTCATCCTTCCAGAAAGATGATGTGACTACCATTGAGAACAATCAAGCTATGCCTAACTGGAAATCTCTGAAGCCTCTTCCACTGTCTTTGTTTCCTGTGGGACATGGGCTTCTATTCATTCATTCATTCATTCATTCATTCATTCATTCATTCATTCATTCATTCATTATATTTATATACTGCCCTTCATTTTGGTTCAAGGCAGTGTACATTATAACTCGGATGGTACAGTACAGTAAAATCCAATATAGAACTTATTTAACAATGAAACTTGTGTCAATGGTGTAATAACAATGATGCAATAATTATGATAACAATAGTGTGGTTCAACAACTCAATAACAACTGTTTGCTCTGACTGCAGTGTGGTCTGGCTTTCTGTTAATGCAGTTTATGGGGCTCCTGGTTGGTGGCTTATCCACTTGTCTTGGTCAAATGTTGGTGGAAGAGTTCCTTTTTGCAGGCCCTGCAGAATTGTTTTAAGTCGGGCAGGCCCTGATGTTCTCTGGGAGCTCTTACCACCAGGTGGGGACCAAGACTGAGAAATCCCTGACTCTAGATGTTGACAGACAAGCTTCTCTGGGGCTTCTGGTAACTATAAAGCTGTAGATTTGTATCAGGAGGCCTTTTCTAGTGTATCTGATGAAATGTGCATGCACATAAAAGCTTATACCCAGAATTAAACATTGTTGGACTTAAAGATGCCACTGGATTCAAACTTTGTTTTATTATTTCAGACCAACATAGCTATGCACCTGAATCTGTTTGCAGTGGCATCGCTCTAACTGTTGTATTTTGTTCAGCAGTCTTAAAATCTTCAAGACTTGGTTTCTGTCAGTATAAAGCAAGGGAAGGGGAGGGCATTTGAGGGAGTGAGGACTCACTGCATTCAGGCCCAGCAGCAGCTATTGGTCAACTTGCTTCAAACCACCTTGCATGACACACCCCACCTAGTTGCTTGTGATTGTTTCAACAGCAGCTACCCCATAAAAGTCAGAGTGGCATAGTGATTAGAGTTTCAGACTGGGAAATCCAGGTTGAAGTCCCCATTTTGATAGGAAAGCTCACTGGGTGATCTTGGGCCAGTCACACACCGAAAGTCTACACACACTACATCACATAAATAGGAAATATAGCAGGAGATGAGGGGGCAGATAAAAGGTAGGTAGGTGGGCAAGTGGGTCAGAGGAAAGGAATCAAGGGAAGGTGAGGTTGTGGGGACTACCAGGAGGAGGGAAAGTGGAAATTATGTCGGGAGGTGATATGAGGAAACGAGGTACCACCCAGAAATCCTTGCAGCTTCTCCACAGAGCTACTGGGCCTGGCTCAGCTAGATACACACACCTTAGCCAAAGTTCTTCCAAGGAGAACGAAGGAAAAAGCCTAAAGTTGGAAAGGAGCAGTTAAAGATAGGCTGGCCGGTGAGTAGGAAGTAGGGAAAGAAGCAGGGAAGGAGAGCCCAAGGGGGCTGCCAGACAAAGGAAAGAGGAAATAGTGGGGGAAAGAGACATTCCCCACAGATCCCTGAAGGTCTCCCACAAGTAAACATATAACTCAGGCTTTAATTGATACAAGATAGTCAGTGGTGGATAAACCAAGTGCCTGCTATATTTCTCAAATAGAATCAGGTAGCAGTCTTTTTTTTCATTGTCTCTGTTAATATATATCCACAAGCAACCTAATGAATTAAAAAAGGCAAAGTTTCTCCTAGCATGGGTGAAAGTTTCACTTGTTTAATTTCCATATATCAGTCAGTTGCTGAACACACAGGACTAGGGCCAGTACAAAAGAGCTGGTAAACCTACACTGAGTCTATTGGTTTGGTTGGCAGGGAATGGCTCTTTGTCTTCCCCAGTACTTCAGCCTCACCGTATCCTCCAGCTTCATTTTCATCTATACCAGCAGCGATAAGCTATATTATTTTAACCCTCCAATAGCAGCAATGTTAAGAGGCCTCACAGCTGGGGTCTGGTCCTGTCACGATTACACATCTGCTCACCAGAGCTGTGGAATGAACATGGACTCTCTACTGTGGCATTCCGTGAGACATGAGTATTTTTAGGCTAAAGTTTACACCCTTTCCCTTCATAGACCTCTGGGATTTTTAAAACCTTTTGAATGATAAATGGAAAATGCATGACATAATATCTCACCCTGTGAATTTCCATTTCTCTTTAGCAGCAAGGAATGGGCAAAGAGAAGAAAACAAACTCAAAATCTCTTCTTTTCCAAAATGAACAAAAATCAATCAATTAAGACTTGCTCTAACAAGATTTATTAATTTGAAAAAAAGCCAGAGATCAAAAATAACACCTTCCTAGGCACATGAAATTCCAAACCTAGGATAACCTCACTATCAATGAAAGGATGGATTCAAATTGCAGCTGAAGTATTAGGCACTCAGGGCAGCAGTAGCTCAAAAAGACACACTCACACCCACAAACAGTGACTACTGTCCTTCCAACAAAAATTGATTTTTTGAGAGCCATTCTGGGCTGGTCCTCTTCAGAATGGGCCCTAGTCAGCCAGCGGCTGGAGGAAAAATAAGCTACAGGTATGGTGGAAATTCCACCTTTAGATCTGCTTCCTTAGAGTGTATCCTGACCCAGATGGTCCAGCCAAGCCTATTCTCATCAGATTTCAGACGCTAAGCAAGTTTGGCCCTGCTTAGGACTCAGATGGGAGACCACCAAAGAAATACATAGTTTCTACATAGAGGCAAGTATTGTTTTTTGTGTGGAAAGTGCTGTGATTTACAGCTTACGTATGATGACCCGAGAGGGTTTCCAAGACAAGTGATTAAGCAGAGGTGACTTGCCATTGCCTTCCCCTGCAGAGCCTTCATTGGTGGTCTCCCATCCCAGTACTGACCCTGCTTAGCTGACAAGATCTGGCTATACCATACCACTTTGATCATAAGTCAAATGTATTTTGGCAGCACTTTACACTTCAGGTTACAGTTTCATTCAATTTTACTCGGGTAATAAATTATTAAGAAACTGAGGCATTTTTAGTAAGATCCTCTGTGCCAGACCCCAAATGGCTTAACGTACCAAGAAATATAAAACAGCAAATGAGAGGCTGAGATGCGTCAAGCTCGTGCCATTAAAATAACGGGGCTAACAACATACTGATAAGCTGTGTTATATGAGAATGTTATTAAATGGCTTAGCTTCAGACACACACACACAAGCTACAATTAAGTTTTTGTAAACACAGTATTTTCAGGTAGAAAGCCACATATATAACTAGGCATGGCAGATCACAGTCCGGAGATCCTGTCTATACCTTTAGCAGTTCCAAGACAACATGATCAAATGACCCCTTCCCCCTCCTCTACCAGTTCCTTTGTCCAGTCTCTTCCATGATCTTCTGTGAAATAAAACTAGCATCTTAACTTCCACAGAGAAAAGAAGGATGGAGTAAATACACATTGGTGACTTCTTACTTAGTTGCCTCATAGTTTTTAATCTAAAAGAAGAACATGCAGCTTGTGATCTAACAACCCTACAGAGTTGTTCTGGGCTAATTTCATGCCATCAGATTTTTTAAAGGGAGTTGCTACTTGATTAGATGTGTTTGGGGATAATATCCACTGATTGGCTAGGAAAAGCAAAGAGCTATTCTACACTGTTTACCAAGAAGGATGTATATGCAAAAGCCATGATACTGGTCTGAAATAGATTTGTGTGGTTAGTCAAATAAGAAGTCACAGGCAACTGAGTTCTTAAAAACATTACATGAGAGCTAGCCTCATTTCACATGATGGATTTAGGGTCAGAGTGTTAGGATGATGATGAAAAACCGGCTAGATGAACCAACTCCAACACTAAAAAATAAAAAAGGCTTCTTTAGGAAGACTTATTCTCAAAGAGTGACTGAATCCTGTATAATTTCCTTATCTCCCAAGCATCCAGCGGAAGAGGACTTTGTTGCTGACCTACCACTGAAGCAGCTTCATTTTGAACGAAAGCAACAAATGCAGAAATATAGCATGGATCACCACTGTGGTCTTCCTTGGACATTGCTAGATACACATCTTCTAAACATCTCTAGATGTATCTAGCTATCCATTCATTTCCACACACCTCTGTTTTCAGCTATCAATACAGGCTGGCAGTCTGCCTCTCTACTTTATTTTACATAATCTATATAGCAAGTGAGGGTTTAAAATGCTGGCGAGAGCCTGTTGGTGTACAAGTTGGACCAGATACCCTTCCCAACCCATGCAAAAACTGAATCCCTTTGCCCCCACCTGGGAACAACTGCACAGCAGAAAAAGCTTGCCTTTAGCCAGGAGTGGCTATTTGCTGTGCAGAAGCAGTGCATTCATTCCACATCTCCCTCACATTCCTCAGGAAGCTCTCATCTATGCCGGACATCTGTTTAAATTTGCTACCAGTGGTGCTTAAAAGCAAGTTAAATATGACAGCGTGCCATTCTGGCAACCATGCTGGGTGCATCAAAACTAAGAGCAAGTATCAAATGCATGAACATCTGGAATACTGAAAACTAGCACAGGATTTCAGAATCATCGGTACTCTTTTCGTTAAGGCATGCATACAGCCAGGGGGGCTAGGCTAACAAGACCATAGGCCGACTACTGCTAGTGCCTCCACCACTACCAAGGTCCACTTCAGATGCTATGCAGCCAACTCTGAGTTACATGTTTGATGCCTTTTGGCAGTACTCACCCAGTCGTGATGTCGTCATCCTCCGTCATAGTCTTGCCCATTAAGTCACTGTCACTCATGTACCCAGACTTGAGATCGACGTCATCAGCGTCAAGAGATTCAACAAGCTCCAGGCGGGAAATGTGGCTGAGCTTGCTGGGGCTGCGCATAGGCATGGTGTGGGAGTAATGAGCTCGCTCCCCGTGCATGTACCAGCTGGGAGTGCCTTCTGAGCGGCATCCCCCACCCACCGAAGGGGCATCCCCAGCCTGCAGGCGAGGGCTGGATTGACCATAGCGCCAGGAGAGAGGGGAGGAGCGGTTTGACAAGCTGGACACACTGCGGGGGTTCGCTTCGTCACTGTCATAGCACGTCATCTCCAGCGAGCTGCAGGAACAGAGCAGAAGGAAAGGGGTTGAGGGCAAGAAGCGAGGTAGAGGAAAGATTCAAGGGCAATCGGATTGTGAAGAGATACACTGAATCCGAAATCACAACTATTGGGCACTGTAGCCTCAGATAGTATGGACAGGCTGAGATACAGAAGCCTCAAAAGTTTGGAAAAATTGCAGGTGTTACAATGGCTTCAGGTTGCAATGGCCATCATAGCATGGTATATTACTGTGTGGGTAATTTGGGTCATTGCCTATTGTGATCCATAGTGTAAATGGAGACAAATCCCATTCCCTTTTATTACTGCAACATTTTAAATACTGAAGATTGCGCTTCTGTAGGATAGGAGCGTCCCTCTAGCCCTTACAAAAGAGAGGCAACGTTGCTCTTGCCCTGTTACCTACAGCAGTGTCCTGAAATGACTGGACCCTTTTCCTTTTCATTTCTTCCCCCACGGCACGGTGCATCGCCTCTCTAGCACTGATATGCACATCTATTATTGATTTTCTTTTAAAAATAGTCAAACAGGAGTTTGATTCTTTCATTCACATGCACTCCAAATCTAGTATGCAAGACAGTGCTAGAGAGGCGATGCACCTTGCTGACTTTAAACGGGGAACTGCAGGGCTATCAGACAAAAGCTAAAATGCACTGGGGAGGGACACACATTCACCTCATCATTTGGACAACAGACTGCAAGGCATTTCAGTGCTGTGCATTAAAGAAGTAACCACCAAATTCAGAACATGCACACCCAGAGCCCCCAACACACACACACAAGCACACACGCATATACACCCACCATAATTTTAAAATCAGCCCTGAGATCCGGTATATAAAGTGCAGGAAGGCATTATCAACGCAGCAGTATAGCATGTTGTGTTTCCATTACAAATAAAGGCAGGCATGAGAGTTAATGGTCCTTGCTGATGCCCCCGCTCCCAGGCATGCCTTTCATTTAGATTCAATAAAAGCAGTTACTGGACATCAAATACAAAGTGATGATTAAAACCATCTCTGGAATGGATTCACAGCTCCAGGGGAGATGGGGCTTAGCCTGCAGAGCCCTGCAGTCATGGTTTCAATAATTACATTGACGCACAAACGTTGTCTTATTAAACTGAAATTAACTGTGGGGTTTCAGCCTTTTAATTTGTGAAGAAAGCCTGCCAAAATTCTGCTTAGCACAGCCTCCCAGACTAACCCCAAGAGGGAAGTGCCCCAGCCCTCTGAACCGGCTCATGAGGTAATGAATGATTTTAAAGAATCCCAGAATTATTGAGTGCCCCCTGCTGGCAGAGGTACACCCAGCAGCACATCTTCTTCCACCCTTCCTCTTCCCTGGGGATTTCAATTAACCATGAAACAATGTCTTTCACCTTAACCTGGTAGCCGGGCTAGTTGGTTCCAAATTCTCAGCAGTAAACCACACTACTGCTACCTGGAGTGAATGATTTTAGCAATGCAGCATGGGCGGAAGTTGATCAGATCCGCAGAGCTAAGAGATTCAATTTAGCTGTTTTGTTGCGGCCGGCTAACTGTCAAGTAGCATTCAAGTGGGTAGCCGTGTCGGTCTGAAGCAGCAGAACAAATCTGCCACTGGCCTCTAAATTCATTCTGTCAGGTAGTAGGCATCTTTGTAAAAGAAACTGAAACTAATAGAGATTTGAGCATAGCATTTTAAAACAGCAAGGAGTGGCCATTTGAGAAGATTGTCGAGAAAGGTAATGGAGTTGCCTTCCCTTGCTGTTCCCAAAAGGACGACTATATTCTTCTGGTGATATAAAGTCATTTGCACAGAATTGGACGGGCATTACAGTTAAACAGCAGAGAAATCACTATTGCTGATTTCGCACAATTCTCAAACCATTTGCAGTCCAACAGCTGACTTTTGCTAGGAGGTCCAGTATCGGTTCTGCAACTTGATTAACAGCTTGCTTAACCAAAGGATTTCTTCTGAAATGTCAAACCTGCTAAACCTAAAGATTAAACCTTCAGACAGACACAATCGTTGTTCAGTCTGTGTTTATAGAACTGTTCACACCCAGACTCTTCATCATGATCCTACTCAATTCAGGACTTCCTGGCCAGCAGTTCACTGTGGGAAACCTGAGGGTTTCATTTGTTACTTCCCTGTCTCCTGGATCATAGCCATGTTCAAATCTACACAGCCAACAATTCTGCACTGCATTTGAAATCTTAACTCAAGCTCATGCAACATTTAATGTCACAGTCCTTCTCACTGCAACTGAGCTTTCCTTCTACCGTCTGCAGCCTTTGGGGGTAACCACAATACAGATTACCAGTCCTAAAAAAATATTGAGGCTTGTTTTGCATGGTGAGGTCATATAGTATATGTAATAACCACTTCTGCGTAGGAAAATAAAGAAACCTGGCTAGATTGTCAGAGGAACAACATTTCAAGGCATGGAATGCCATCACTCTGCCGAACCTAAGCACACTGGAGTCAATTTGATAGCTGGATGGAAGACTCCATAAATCTTAATGAATCTGAGGACGGAAGAAGGCAAGATATGAATGTGACAAATTTAATACAGATTGACAAAGCCATGCTAAGGAGTTATTTTTAAGAAGGCCAGCAAGGAAGTATCAGCCTATCCCAATAAGATACAAGTATCAAATTAAATTCTCTCCCCTTTCTTTTCCCTCAATTACTTATCATTTAAGCTGGCAAGCTTTTGCACAGAGGACTGTCTGCATTATTGTTAGTGTAAGGTACCAGAGGAGACAGCAGTCTGAGAAGTGGGATAGAAATATATAACATTAACACAGCAGGTGAAAGACAAGATTTGGGGGCGGGGGGTACCCGTTTTCCATGTACGGTAAGTCTCCCCTCCACACACAATGAAACAATGTTAAAAAATGTAACGTACACACCCAACCCCAGTTTTAAGTAGTGTAATGCAAGGAGGGCCAGAACTTGAGGTGAAAGACAGGTCACAGCCTGAACCATCTGGGTGTTATCTTGCTAAATATACTCCTTGCCTTACAGGAAACTCTGATCTCTGTTCATTTTTGGCAACCTGTCATTAAGTTACAATCATACACTATTATTCTTCTATTATATGGTTAATCTTTTTGCAAAAAAGTGGGTGTGGTAGATCATGTCTTAGTATAGTATGTTATTTTATGCATAGTATTCATGCACACACACACACCTTTTTTCAAAAAAGGATGATCTGTACTGATGCATGTAGTTTGCAGATAACACCCCACTATATCCAGTTTTCATTGGCTTAGCCTGACAACCAGACTCTGCCAACAGGAATTGACCCCAAAGATTCCTGCTGGTTCTATGGCAATGATTTGTTAGACTGAAAAAAGAAAACAACTATTCCATACACAGGTAGTATTTGCAAACAACCCACTGGACAAAACAACCAGACAGCATAATGGCTTGTTCCAGACTGTGCTACCCTCTAATCTGTCTAAAGCCTACTTCTCAGGCTACAACTAGGAAATCTTCAATTAGGTCCTCCCACTTTCTGTTTTTGTTGGTTTGCTTGTTTAGTAATTAGCAGGTCATGCTGATTACACTGAAAAATAGGGAAGAACCCTGAAGAAGTGGGATTTTCAACTCTTTCTTCCTTTCCCACCTGCTCAATGAAAATCATCTCCACACACACACACACACACACACACACTGTAATTAGTGAAGAAAGTTGGCAGGAACCATAAGCTCCAAGAACCTCCTTTTTCCTATGCAGAATTAAATTCAGCTTCAAGGAAGGAGGGAAAGCTGCATTTTGCGCAAGAAAACAGTTAGACACACCCTATTTCTACCCAAATAGGGATGTGGATCAGTTTTTTTTAATTTCAAGTGATACTAATTAATGACCTTCCTAGGTCATTTTCGGTGATGCAGCACCCCTTGTTTGGGCTTCAGGATGCTGTAGTTTCTATCACCCTTTGGATATAGCTGTGGGG
Organism: Paroedura picta; assembly: GCF_049243985.1. Taxonomy (NCBI): domain Eukaryota; kingdom Metazoa; phylum Chordata; class Lepidosauria; order Squamata; family Gekkonidae; genus Paroedura; species Paroedura picta. The sequence continues at coordinate 111,222,015 of NC_135372.1, forward strand.
TATGTTCATGTGCCTGCATTGTCCAGTTAGATTTGGGGCAACAGCTGAATTAACAGGCTTTTTATGTGGAGCTAGGTCAGGGTACCCTTTCTGTATATGGCTCCTTGAAATCCTATGCTCCTTTCCTGCCTTATTCTATGGTCTTGCCTTGACTAGTTCCTGTAAAATGGCAGACACTGGTAATACTTAGCTAGAGACCTACTAGCACTGAGCATCCATGACTTTCCTGATGCTCAGCGATTAGTGATCCAGATACTTGCTCAGCCAAGATAGATGAGCCTTCACACTCTTTTAAGATCTCCTATTAATGTCATCCTTCTGAGGTCAGTAAAATGAGTACCCAGCTTGCTGGGGGGGTAAACGGTAATGACTGGGGAAGGCACTGGCAAACCACCCAATACTGAGTCTGCCATGAAAACGCTAGAGGGCGTCACCCCAAGGGTCAGACATGATCCGGTGCTTGCACAGGGGATACCTTTACCTTTACCTTTTTATTGATGTCATGATTGGAATTGCATCTTGAGACGATTCTAAAATGATATCTACCAAAAAGCAAGGACTTTTCAGCAGTTGCTCCAATGCTGAAAAATGTGCTTTCTCTAGAAGAGTTCTCTTTTTGTTAGGCAGCTGAAGACTTCCCATTCAACGAGGCATACTCCATTCATGGTCTTAATGTTTTGATTTAAAATAGTGAATCGCTTTGAGAACAAACTATTAGTTCAGGGCAGAAGAGCCCAAGGGAGTGGAATCACCTGGAAGAAGGAACAATGTGGAGATGATGACTGATCACAAGATCAAAACTGGCACCCTAGGGAGAATATCTAGGAATTTGGACTTAGTCTTCAGGGCCTAAGGTTCAAATATCTACTGAAACATGAAATTTGCTCTGTGGCCTACCTCACAATTAGCTCTAGTCCATACTTCAGAGTTATTATGTGGATTAAAGGTATGAAGATGTACAGACTTACTCTTTTTGGGAAAAGGCAGATAAAGATATCAATGAATTAACAAACTAATTAAATGATGACACAGGCCAGGAGCACATGTATTTCCTTTAAAATATATTGGATAGCTTCAAGCCTGTTCTTTAGAAAGGCAGCTATGGCTATCTACACACCATTGCGCTCCCCTTGCACAAACCAATGAGCGTTGCATTTTCAACTTTGTGTCAAGCTGCAGAAACCACATTGTGGGCTGGGTTACATTAGTGGTGAATCCTGAGCTTGCCTTCCCAATGATCCCCCAGACTTTATCCAGCTTCTCCCTACAACTCTCCCAAGTGTAGTCTGCCTCTATGAACAACCAATGCCTTGAATTTCTTCCATGAGGCCTTCTCCCCTGATCCAATATCTTCACATTTAGCAAAGTAAATCTACTGGAAGCCGCCCAGCATCCCTCCCTTGCTGGATCCCATGCTGTGGTGAATCATCTGGGTGGGGTACATCTGGCAGCTCCCACCCTGCATGGAATGAGGCAGGCAGCATGAGACTCTTGTTATGCAGCACACACTATCAGCCAGAATTTTTTGTGGGGAGGGGGGAGATTGGGAGAGAGAAGGAGGCAGATGAGCAAGAATGAGGGAGAACTGCACTAAAGTAGGTGGCCATTATATGCAGCTGGCTTAGTATTTATAAACTATCCGTAATCAGCATTAGGATTTATAAACACCAAAATGGCTTTTTCCAGAAAACTCCAGGTGGCTCTCTGTAACTCCCAGCCCAGAGTAGTGGAAACAGAAAGCTACACACATTCAGTAGTTCAGTGGGAAAGGATCTTAAGCTCCACGGTCAGATTCAGCTGTAGGGCTACCTGTTCTGCGTTGGGAAATACCTGGAGATTGGGGGGTACAGCCTGGAGAGGGTCCCCAATGAAATATAATGCCCTGGAGTCCACCCTTCAAAGCACCCTTCTCCAGAGGAACTGCCTGGAGATCAGTTATTCCAGAAGATCTCCAGGACTCACCTGGCGGCTGGCAACCTAATCAGAGGCCTCAGTACTAGGAGTTTTGTGATCCCATTCCAGGCTACTATTTTTATCTCAAAAGGAAGCAGTCCCATCCCATCTCCTTATCAGCTTTTCTAGGCAACATCCAGCATATTGCTTAGGAACCCATTGAGAGTTAAACGTTATGGAGATAAAAATAGCAGACAGAAAGTGGCAATTTTCCCCTCATTCCCTGGTGCTGGCAGTCTGCTCACCAATTCCATGTACTCAGCCTCTGGGAATGAGCTCACCTTACCAGCCACCTTCTCCTCCCCTTCAAATTACAATGATCTAAACACACACACAACGACTCCTGTGGCTTTGCTCAGTGAAGGCCCCAAGCGCTGCGCTCACTGCATTAGCTCATCTGGACAGTAGAAAGCCAAGGGAAAAATTTATTATGGAGAGGCCGCACTGCCAGTATCATATTCGACTAAGGAGTCACTAGTTCATTTCAACAGTGTGGTAGGGGCACTACTCCTGCTCTGAAAAGAACTGGAATTTTTTTCCAGAAGATATTCCAGAATTATTCCACTAAATGCGTGTCCCAGGATAAAGTTCCCCATTGTACCAAAATCTCGCAGGAAGGGTAAACAAGTTTAATCTAGCCAATGGTAACAGGTGTTCAGAGGAAAGCTTTGGGACAGGAAGCACATGCATGACTAAATACAGGATTTATACTAAGGAGCTCAGAGTCAAATCCATTCTTCTCCAAACTGCTTCTCTGAATATCGTTAAAAACAGTAAGGATGCTTACAAAATTTCCTCCTGGATTTTGAGGTTCCTAATTACATCACCAAGAACCAACACAGGATCCAATGGAGCAAGTTTTTGTCATTATTGTGGTTTGTTTGGAAGGCCTCTGTAAAGCTGTTGCATGTGTTTAGTTCCCTGGATGCAGGCTTCCCTGCCTTCTATTCATTCACACTTTTTCCTTCTGGGTAAACCATATGTAGAGGCAAACGTGCATTGAAAGACTTTTCAAAAAATATACAATTGCATCAGCATTCCTTTCTGTTAGTGAAAAGTTTACTATCCTTGAAATTCCGTCTGTCTTTCATTTTATATTATCTCCTCCATACCCTGATATTCTGTTCTGCTCGTTCCTAAGACACATGATACCAAAATGGTTCATATCTTGTCCTCTCTTCTGTTCTTCTATATTTTAGAGGAACTTGGAGCCGACAAGGCTCTAGGCACCAATAGTTTTTGCAATTAAAACAAAAAGGTTTGTTATGTACCTAATGGCTCATTGTGGAAGAAAAAGAACTAATGCAAATTATTTAAGAAAAGCACCAATTAAAGTTAATTATAGAAATTCTCAAAGAACAAGCAAAAGATAGGCAGGAAAGAATTCCCAGGGCAGGCAAACAATTGTAAATTTATTTCTGCCTACTACAAGCAGACAAGGTAGAGCTAAATTATTACTAACAGGGTTGCCAGAAGCCCGAAGTATAATGTGCTCTTTAATAGAGGCTTATTGGGATATTATTTACAAAGCAATATTATTTACCTCTGGGAAGGAACAGAGTCTCAAACCCCATTGCTTTGGATCCCAGGTTTATTCAGTGAACTTTGGAGGCCATTTTCACTAGCAATTGTGGCGCTTTTTATCAGCAGCACTGTCAGTATATTATGTGCAAAACTGGCATATCTAGGTACATATGTTCTGACAGCCACAATAGAGACACCTCCTATCCCTTATTTTAATCACAGAGCAGATGCCCAAGAAGAAAAAGCAAGACACCTGTATTTAAAATAATTATAATTTTGTAACAATTTGACAAAATATATGACTGCCAACACATTGTGCACAGAATGTGACAGAGAACCAAGGCTGCCATTTTAGAAAGCTGACCAAACATTATGGAAAATTCCGTGCTTATTATCAGATGAGCCAGGACGGTTTCTTCTGGAGTCGTGAAAATGGCAGCTGCAAAAAGACAGCCCAACGTGTGGCTCTTTCTTAAGGAAGCATTTTATATATATGTTGGCTCTTCTGATATTTACCATTTTATCATCTTCTATTCCAGTGGTCCCCAACCACTGGGCCGCGGTCCAGTGCCGGGCTGCGAAGGCCCCAGCACCGGGCCGCGGCTACCTCGCCCCCCCCCCCGCAATGAGAAACTTCCCAGGCCGCAAGCAAAGCGGCCACCAAAGTGGCCAATTAGCTTGCGGCCCGGCAAGCTTCTTTTTGCGGGGGGGGAGGGAAGCATGGCCGCCAGCGCAAACCTGCATGTGCGGACCTGCCGCACATGCGCATTTGCAGCCAGGCATGGCGTGAATGCGCATGTGTGGACCTGCCGCGCATGCATGGCCGCCGGATCGCCCTCCCCCCCCCCACTGGTCCGCAGCCTAAAAAAGGTTGCGGACCACTGTTCTATTCTATTGTTCTATGCATAACTCAGATAAGGTGAGTTTTGGAGTTAATATAATTTTCTTCCCCTACAGATTCCAGAAAAGGGTGTGAGAGACAGAGCTGGCCAGTGTGGATCAACTGAACTAATATGGTAAGCCTAAATATCAGGTTGCCCTAACCTAGATAGCTCAGGCTAGTCCGTTCTTGTCAGTCTTGGAAGCTAGGCAGGGTCAGTCTTGGTTAGTACTTGGATGGGAGGCCACAAAGGAAGTCTATGGCTGCTATACCCAGGCAGTCAAGGGCAAACTGCTTCTGTTTGTGTCCTGCCTTGGAAACAAGTTTGAAGTGACTTGATGGCAAAAGACCCCCCCCCCCCAAAAAAAGTCATACTACCACCAGAAGAAAGAATCCAGGCTCAGAGGCCTTACCTGTGAGTTACTTGGGAACCTCGAAGGCTGGACATGGTCTCCTCCAAGTTCTGCCGCAGATCCAGAACATTCTGCACTGTTCTCTTCCTCTGGGATTCAGGATCTGTAGGGAGAAAGGGACCAGAGTTACATATGACCGGCACTTGCTGTAATGACTTCCAGCGTAGGCTCCCTGAAGCTTCCAGCAATCACTGTCATAACACACACAGCAAATGGGGATAATGTTGACTAGTATACATAACTGATTTACATGTATGTGCAACTTTCCAATACCACTTGCACATGCAAAGTCTCAACGTTGCCAGTGAAAAACATCCAGCCAGGTATTAGGTTCACTCTATTTCTTATGAAATAATCTGGAATCGCCTTCTGCTATTATCCAAAAGCAAGTAAAAAAAGGGCAGGGTTTTAGAAGGAGGAGGAGGAGGAGCTGGTTGTTATATGCCGCTTTTCTCTACCATGAGTCTCAAAGCAGCTTACAGTCGCCCTCCCTTTCCTCTCCCCACAACAGACACCAGTGGGGTGTCTCTCAGGTGAGGCTGAGAGAGCCCCGATATTACTGAAGAAGAAGAAGAGTTGGTTCTTTTATGCCACTTTTCTCTATCAGAAGGAGTCTTAAAGCAGTTTACAATCGCCTTCCTTTTCCTCTCCCTGCAACAGACACCGTATGAGGAGGTGAGGCTGAGAGAATCCTGATGTTTCTGCTTGGTCAGAACAGCTGTATCAGTGTTGTGACAAGCTCAAGTTCACCCAGCTGGCTGCATGTGGAGGAGGAGCGGGGAATCAAACCTGGCTTGCCAGATTAGAAGTCGGCACTCCTAACTACTACACCATGATGGCATGCTGAACCATTTCAAAAAGCAGGACTCGCACATATCTATGATATGCGGCAATTGCAGACGTTCACACAAGCCAAGGCGACAAAAAGGAGGTTGCCTGAATCCACCCTGAATTCCCATTCCAGAATGTATCTGTTCTAGTGTACACATGCAAGCCATCACAGTGTAATGTCTCATGAGCCCAGGCAGGCAGCAGGTCCTTTGCCAACTATAGCACTGTTTCCCAAGACTCGTTCTGGCAATGCTGAACCCCTGCTTAGTGCTAATCAGCAACTGTGGTAGGTCATTAAGGCAGCCTGAACTATAGAAATTTGTCTTGTTGGGTGGATTTGATTATTACTTTTTCAAAATTACAGCATGCTTTTCTCATGCTTTATAAGGCTTGAGGCATGGGTGGAGCATGGCCAGTGGACTACAGGGTTGCCGCCCAGCCCAGCCCAGCCCATTGCTCTGTCCTACTTTCTGCTGGCACAATCAAAGTGAAATCACAAATCTCAGTCTGCATCCTGCCCATAAACCCAGCGGCCAGGAGGAAAATTGTACAACCCCATTCCCCTCATACTGTGAAAGACTTTCCAAGTAGTTCTCAGGCCAGCGAGAAGATGTGTGGCAGTAAAGGGGGGGGGGGAGGGAGATTTGGGGAGAGCCAGTTTTATATAGCGAAACTGGAGGCATAATGGAAACACTGGGCAAGCAGCCAGCTGATTGAAGCTAGAATGAATAGCAGCAGCTGATCTACCCAGCAGCAGGTATGCTGCTTCTCTGCTGCTGCTGCCGCTGCTGCTCTCAGGAATTCCTGTCTGCAGGAATTCGGAGTTCAGTGCTCTGTCTGAAGGCGGCACTCACTGTCCGGGAGAGCAGAACAGGCATCCTCAGCTGCACAGTTTTTGAATGCCACCAGGTCAAGGCGCAAGAAATAGCCAATCTGTGTTTAAGAATGGAGTACTAACTGCCGCTCTCTGGCTCCAGGCTGTTTATTCTGAGTAGGACAAATATTCACACTCTGCAAAAAGTCGCAGAAGATGGACAGTTTGATTCGAGTCCAGTAGCAGCTTAGAGACCAACAAGATTGTTGGGGTATGAGCTTTCGAGAGTCAAGGCTCCCTTTGACAAAAGACGGCTTCCAGGGAGGTTTATGAAGCAATTATACACATTAACAACCATGTTTTTAAAAGTTATGCTAGTAAAATGCTGCCACCTACAGTGGCTAGTAGTACTGACCAAAGAGCTTGGGCAAACAAACAAAAAGTTTTACTCAGTGCCTAAATATGAAAGTCTAGGTAAACAGAGAAGTGGTGGGAATTCCACTAACATGGGCAGAAAAGGCCTTTTTTTCTAGAAGCTCCCACTGTAACTCTGAGGGAAAGGACACACAGAGAAGGGCCCCTGCCAAGCCTCTAAAATGAGGGAAATTCAGAAATTCGGAATGGGCAGGGGGAGTGTGGAGTGGCAGTTAGTGGAGATCAGAGAAGGTGGGTGTAGGGCCAAGGGGAGGGGCGTATGGGCCGTTTGGCCTCAGCCTCAAAGAAGGCCTCAGATTTTGCCTCATGACAATTTGTTGGCATTTGATCAGTTTCGCAGCTTGTCATGAGCACCCCTGTGATACATGCTCTGTGTCCACCATCAAGTAAGAGTTGTGATTTGTTTGTTTTTTAAGTGATGTAGATTTCACTGCTCTTTTGGGGTGCTGTGTGTGGATTTCATGCAAGCTCTTTTAAATAATTGTTATTATGGCCAAAGGCCTGAAAAGTTCTCTGGACTTCTGAGAGAGCCTGGCTGGGTGAAGATGTGTGGCAGTAAAGGGGGGGGGGGAGGTTTGGGGAGTGACACATTATGCAATGGGGCCAGGCCACTGGCAGCCCTAGCCAGTTCAGACACCAGCACAGATACCAATTTCTGGGACAACCCCCCCCCCCCAAATATCTACTCCACTGCCTTAAAAATGCATCCTCAGCTGTTTCTCCTGGCCTTTAGCCACTGAGCTCTTTAATACAAACACCCTTCCTCCCAGATATAAATAGCACAGGTTCCGTTAGAGTAGCAGCTGAGACTCATTAGGAAAGAACTTCACCCAAATCTCTGCTGCTCTTCTCACAAGATTACAGGCCCCCCTTGCCTGCATCTTGAGCCACAAAGGGGATATGTCAATGCGCTCTGGCAGCCCTTGTTCAGTTCAAAATACGACTCTTGTTAAAAATGAGCCTCCAACCAGGGCCAACATTCCAGAGCAGCCAGTCTGACACACCCATTGCTGTCAAGTGGATTTGATCAGCTCTTTTCCCAAACTACTTTTAAGGAACCACCACCACCACCCATCCCAATCAAAACACCTTCACTAAAAGCTTCTGTGAGAACTGCCAACAAATGCAGTTCCTGGTCTTAAACAGAAAAGGAAGACTGATAAATGCAGTACTATGGAGGCAGGAGGGGGTATGAGACTGAGATACATGAGTGCAAATAAATAAATAGCAGACTGCTGCTCCATCCACTTGCAAACCTCTTTGAAATAATTATAGCTCACTGGAATAGACCACACAGCATTCAGTACTTTCTATGGAATGGTTTCAAGGATAAATACCTCTGAAAAATTAAACTGTTTCAGCCAGTAGGCCTAAATCTGCACCAGTCTGGAGACAGGAACATAATTAGACATACTCCTGCTATGGCCAAATGTTTGACCAAGGATTTGGCAATAAACCTTGCAGGGACATATTCTTAACAGATTCTCTTCCTCCACATACACAGGGTTTTTTTCTTCCCCTTTCCTGAGCAAGAGAGCAATTGGTTCAAATCATGCAATTCAGAGGCAGTTCCAGATGTTGTAGCCTGCAGCAGCCAGGACAACAGATTAAGCCAGCTATTATGCATACAGTAGCAGCAGGGTACAAACCTGAGGTGAGAGTTCAAACCACACACAGAGCTTAAAGGGTACTCATGGTCTACAAGAACTGGGGCAGGGCCCCCATCCAATCTGGATGTACATGCTTAAAATAATAGACCCCAGCTGCACACAGAAACTCTGCACTAAACACATATCCTACCTTCTGAAATGTCTTGCAATAAAAGCTAGGATGAAGAGCTAATGGACTATGACCTGATCGATAACATGAAAGCAATATTAAATAAATAGCACGCAACAGGATCAAATTTGCTTAGACACGTTTGAAAGTAACTCATAAACCCCTAACTGGTACAAAATGCAGCAGCCCATGGGGACTAGCCATTTGGAACATTTGGCATCCACTCTTCAACATCCCCACTGGTTACTTAATTAGCTTTCAGGATGCTACTTACTGCCTATGAAGCCCTTCAAGTCCTGGTACCCTTACACCTAGCAGACCATTCCATGCATCAATTGCCTGGGCAAGAGCATTTTCACTCATTGGAAAGATCTGCCTAAAGAGGGCATTGCTACTCCCCACTTTCCAAAGGGGCACTGCTACTGAAGAGGCCAAAGAAACTAAAAAGCTATTCCATTTTTGCAAGATTGGAAGAAAGTTGATAGCATTTGTGTGGGGTGACACTATATATATTTTTAAACAGTTTTGTGCTTCCTGTGTTTATCTGCTGATTTGCTTTAGGATGCTTTGGGCTGATCCTGCATTGAGCAGGGGGTTGGACTAGATGGCCTGTATGGCCCCTTCCAACTCTATGATTCTATGATTTGTTACTTTCTTCTGTTGCAGCTTTGGGTTTGTACAATTTGCAAGTGAAGGCCTCTGAGTAGTAATACTGGACTTGTTTGGTGATCTCCCATCCAAGTACTAACCAGGGCTGACCCTGCTTGGTTTCTGACGAGATCTGACAAGATCGGGCAATCCTGGACCAATCTTGCTAACTGCAAATACACTGCTGGCTTGCCTTCCTTTCAGTTCAACTTATCATACAACATGAAAAGTTCATGGTCCTTCTGACGATATGCCAGGCCTCTGATTGGCCCTTGCTGTGGGACATGCCCCCAGTACAGTGACGGCACTCCCCCACAGATAGCCAGTTAGAGGCTCTTCCATACCCCTGTCCTCTTCCTCCTCCATGCCACTCGCTAAAACTTGGTGTGAGAAGGAAGAGCCATCAGGGGATAAGCCAGGGAGCTGGGGATGGGCTTCCAGGTGTGCTCCACCATGCTCCATGGCAAACATGCCACACTGCCTGGCCAATCAGACAGCAGGAAGGGCCATCCAGGTGTGCTCTGACATGGCCGCCACATGCTCCTTGCCCTCCTCGCTGCCAGGAGTGTGGGGAAGACTGTCTGCACATGCTACCATAGCCGCACCACACCCTCAAGCCTCCTGGTTGCTGAAAGAGCTGGAGGGGCTTGTCTGCCCTCACTCTGCAGCACCAGCTCAGGCCTGCCCTAGTCTGCAGAGGACCTCTGCCCTGCCTCTGCCTTTCTACAGCCCGTTTTTAAATCAGGCTTTCTTACTAATTAAATAGTAGGTATGTACTAGACAAGTCTGACTCTCCATGTCACTGATGAAGGTTGCTGCTAAAATGGACAGTGTTCCCCTGCTTTCACCCAGGAGATCCAACAGTTGCCATCTCTCTTTTCCCTCTCCTAGCTGGATTTCTCTTGCACGCTTTCCATCTGAAAGCAGTCTGGTATAGCAGAGTCCACTGTTTACACAGTGTCCAGTTTGAAGAGCAAAGTAATAGTTCTTAAATCCCTGATACAGATTGCCAAGCATTACAATGGCAGGATGATAAGAACACGTATGATCTCTCTGGTGCAGTCAGCTGCAAATGAACACAAAACAAACAAATGCCCACATTTTTTTTCATAATTACTTCACTCTTTCTATGACAATCTGTCCTCTCCTAGCATCTTTCTACAAAGACAAAGGTCAGCCTCCAAGAGAATCAAGACTGGATTCCTTTTTCATCTTCAAGAAACAGTCAATACCATCAGAAGAGGTAAAGTACTGTAGTTTTGTAGAAGCATAAAAGCCACAGCATAAAAGCTTCACTTAATACCTACAAGTACCAAATGCCTTTCTTGTATTTCCCTGTTCATGTAAATTAGCATGACTGTACTTACAATGATCTTATGTTTAGAAGAAGATACAGTTCTTAAAACATGGGAAGGGCTGTACACGTCCTGAGAACAAAACCTGCTTATGCCCTCTCTGAAAATGCACATTATTTTCTTCTCACATGTTTTCTTCACATTTTAAAGAAAATAGCATTTGTGCCATACAAGAAAACAACAGTATGAAAAGGATGTTCATACAGCTCTGATACTTTTCCAATTAGGACAGCAGTGCACATTACGGTGTTTTTGCCTAGAGATGTCAAAGTCTGCTTTCTCAAGGCATAGTGCAGGGGGTTGGACTCGATGACCCATGAGGTCCCTTCCAACTCTATGATTCTATGATTCAAAGTCAGTACTTTCAGACACTTCTCAGTACTCATCTCAGTGAAGTTAAATCAAGGGAAAACACACAAAGCACACATAAAGGGCAAACACTGGAATAAATTAATAACGAACTCAGTTACACAAAACAGTATGCCAGCTCATGGTGGAAATTTTAAGAAAAAGAAAGATGGCACTGAATCAGCAAGACAGCATGAGGCCCAAAGACCTACAGGCACCAGAAGATGATAAGCTACTTTCAGCTCTATCTCTGGGGCCAACAACAATGAAGACTATCACAGTACCATTCTATTCTGGATGTTATTAATTGTTGACCCAATTTCATACAGCGAATTTCCTTCAGATAATGAAAACAGTGCGGCTTTCCCCCCCCCCCACCACCCTTTTTCACTGAGCAATCTTCCTCAGAATTTTTTTAAACATTCTAAGTTGAGCACTCTAACACTAACAATATAGCACTCCAGTGCTACAGCAACACCACTGAAATTACTTGACTCCATTGACTCAACTTAGCCCATAAAAGTCTGCACGCTGAAAGGGGGGGGGGGAGTGGCATTGTAAGAAGTACCATGAACATTTTAAACAGCACATCACCGTGATTCAGATGCCCAACAAAGGGGCAGGAAATGGAAGAGAACAGTTACCTTCAAAAGCAACTCAACTATGTTTTGCTAACCTGATGCAAGTGGGTTTGTATGAACAGATAAAATTAATTAAACTAGAAGCCGAGTACTAAAACGGGACTATCTGAAATAAGAGAAAAAATCCACTAGCAACCAGCTACTAAAATACCACTCATATTCCCACAGGTAGCTTCTACATGGGGGGCATTTCCCATTGTGGGCTCTTTGCCACTGGAAATGCAGCAGCACTTGGAACCGCGATTGGATGTTCACAGGATGCAATTGGACTTCCTCTCATCACACCTGTCAAATCCATACACATCCCGCCACCAGATGACCTTCCCCCAGATTTATTTTTAAATCATTAATAGTACTACTGAGAAAGTCCTCCAGTGGTGAGAAGTGGCAGGCATAAGGAGATGTAGAGGGGAAATGGAACCAGATACGGGTGGAGAAGCTGACCCACTTTGATTCTGATGTTCCTTGGAGTACTAGATCAAAGTACAGTCCTGAACCATGACAGCAAAGAAGGGGGAATGGAAGAAGGACGACTTCACAAGGATGCTCAGAAAATCCCACTGCAGTAAAAGGCATGGCAAAGCAAGCTGTCTATGGGAAAGCAGCAGCCACACCTTACGGAATCCACAGAGGAGATTTTAATAAGTTTTAGCTACGTTTTGTTTGAGAAAAAGTCTTAAAGAAGGAATGTTGTGCTCATTGCTTGTTAGAAGATGAACACTTCATTTATGATGCTCCAAGAATTGTGCTGCCCCTGCTTCCACCTGCTTCCCTGTGCAATTCATAAATACATTTAAAAAAACATGCTTCATTATAAAACAGACACCATTCATTTCCAATGAAACCAACTGCCCTAAGTGACTGCCATGAAATTCCCATCACAGTCACCACCTCTCCTTGCCAAGCAAGAGGAAATCCAGGGGGCATCCCTCAAGGCAGGTTTTCCCCCCAGGGTTACTTCTTTTTTTGCTTACCAGTCCTGTTCCTGTGCATTTTCACACACAGGGGGAGAATTAGTCAAAGCAGAGCTTTTCCTGCTGTAGAAGTGATAGCAAAACACTCAACCCACTAACTACATATTAGCACTAGTCAATAAAACACAAAAGAGAATTCAGCTTTGAGGTCTCTAAAGTCCATTAGGCTATATGATAAAGGGGATGATCAGATGTTTTAGGCCATGTTCTTTAAGTCTTTTGCAGGCATCCTGTGTGGGATGCGAAGCCTGAAGCATCATTTTTCTCTCCCCACTCCCCTTCATCATTCACTCCGATAAGAAGTTCTGGAGAACTTGAAAGCTTGCACACTCTTTTTTGTTGTTTTGGTTGGTCCTAAATAGTTTCACAAACTTAATGTCTACATATTCAGCTGCTAGTAACGATTTAGAGGGAAGAACTTAAAAAAAAAGAAAAGTGGCCATCTTCTGACAAGAATAGCACATTTCCTGGAACATTTAAAGAAACATGCCATCTTCAGGCAGAAGGAGGTAGTAACCACAGCTTGCATTACTATATAGTAGTACCAGAGGAAAAGATTCTTCAAACTACAGCAAGCTTCACTGAGTCACAAGCTAGTTTGACCTCTCAAGGAAACTAACCAGGCCAGGGGGGAAAGGTAAAGCTGGGGAAAAAATCCTAATGCACAGAAGACAATGTGGGAGTTTGGAAGGATCTCAAGCACTGAGACCCAAGGCCGCAAATTTTTGAAAGCTTAGATTTGGATATGCAATAATGCTGTGGGCACATTGTAGCCTTCTCACATCCACATTTTCTCTCTCCCTGCATTTTCCCCCATAGAGCCCAGGCCTGCAGGTGCTGAAGGATATTTAGCTTCCAGAGAGAGAGAGTACGGGTTGCACAGGACTGCAGCTGCATTCATTCAGAGAGCAGGGGATGCCGAGACTGCATGGCGCGGTTTGTTGTGTACAGTGATTGTCTGTCTTTGGGCCTGTCGAAAATGAACAGAGGGCAGGCAGAGCCCAGCACAGTACCCTCCCTGCAGGGATTTCTTGTGAGTAGCTGCTACAAAACAGCTCACTGTTTGAGGAGATCAGAATGAAACAGACTCTCTATTTACTTGCTCTGTACTGGTTTATAAGGAGGGTGAGTGGGTGTATTTATCAGTGTTTGTGTGTATCTTTGGGTGTCTGTGTTTATATGCCTAGTAAAAATTAGCCAAGGCTCAGAAAAGATCTACTTCAATGTCTCACGGTCTGGAGAGGCTGCCATGTAGGAAGAGGCTTCATGTATGCAGTCTCTTGTTATCCAGGGCTTAAGGGACAGCAGTCACGGTCTGTAAATGTCTACATGGTTATTCTCAATAGCAGGCAGTTGAATGGATGATCTATGAGGCTCAGAATAAAAACCAGGAGAAATTCCATCTAAATATGGGAAAGGAATTCATAAGTGGGGTTGGGCACTGGAGCCATTCCTTCTGAGAAGCTATAGACTGCTTACATGATGTCACCTGGAGGTCCTGTTTTACAAAACTATCATTTCCTAAAAAGTATGTTCCAGCTGATTTAAAAGGTTAATTTTGTACATCTTCCTTTCATGTTTTACAAGTGCTTAAAGCAGATGGAAATCAGTTTAAAAGGACTGCATGTTTTCAGGTAACATGTAGGAGATCTTCCCAGGTGCAATAGAGTAATTGTGCATATGCAACAACAAATGTGGTAGACTTGAAATGAACTCTGCAATCCATCTCAGAATCTGTAACAGAAGATCCAAGCTCGTATGTATAAAATGCCTATTTCTTCCACATATTGCAGAGGTCAAATTTTAGGCCCAATATTTGTCTCAGAAAATGCAATGTGGCTCAGAACATAGCACATGGATTTGTTTGCAATGTGTGTGAGATGCTTGCAACATCTAGGGCATCAGCAAAACCTAGCCCCACCTATCCCGCCAGATGAGAACTTTTTTTTTCTTAAATTGAAGCATGCACTTCATTTATTTATTTATAATTGTACTTATTTCCCAGTCTTTCTTTTTAGACTAATCCAGTTATACAGAAACATTTGTACAACATAGCTGAAAGGTGTGAGGGGTACCACAAGGGTGAGGGTATATGATTCCGCTAGATCCGTCAAAAAAAAATTAGAGAAGTAGTCACAAGGTCTCCCAGTTTGGATTTGGATTGAGACTCTGGGGAATTTTGCAGCTGTTGCCTTTTTTCCTCCTACTAAGGTTAGGAGCACTGAGCAGAGAAGAATTTCTGTCTGATAAGCAGCATGAAAAGGAGAGGCAAAACCTTCTGCTTCATCCCAATACAAATCGAGTGTTTGCAGCAGCTTTTATAGAAAATTAAAGACATCTGTATCCCATTTTATCTAGTTGCACCCTGAGTGTTAGGCTATTACACTTGTCAGACTTCCATAAATGTGGTTTAATAATTAATTGGCCATTTAACCTTGTATAATAACTCTTTCACCAAATCTCGGCAACTGTCCATGTGAGCTTAGAGTTCATTAATGGTATAATCATACAGGACCAGGGCTGATTTGGGACTTACAGTCATAAAACGTACCATACCACTCTGTACAAGAGCTAATCCCAGCATCAATAATACCTACAAGCCTATTCTATTAAGGTTATACTCCTGTAGAAGTATCTATCACAACAGACCACTGTTCAGAATCTAATTCTATCTGAAAGGCATTAAAAAGTGTAAATCCATCCAAATCCATCCATCCATTTATACACTTGTACAAGTTTGATTATGGTACACAACATTCGATACAACTTACAAAACCCAAGGGAGTAGTAAGTAGACCGGCGATCTATTGCTTTTGGATTTCTATCCTTTTATCACTGGGCAGACTGACTGAAGATGACCAGCCAGTTTAACAAGCAAAACAGACTTGCAGCTACAATATTTCAAGGAATGATCTAGAACATTATCAATTTAGCCACTACACCTTTCAGAACTATAAGCCTTCTTGGGGAACAAAACTTATCCTGATAAATTAATAGATATCCCTCAAAGAGGGCAGTAGACACGAATAAAAGGTCATTGATAATTCTGTGATATACTGGAGATGTAATTTGCACTTGTGCAAATTATATTTTTTTAATTGAAGATGAGTAAAAATGCTGACCCTGTATCTGCCCTAGAAACTCAGCAGTCCTTCATATGGCTGTTCAGAATCTGCTGTGCCTTATGTCAAATTAAACTAGTCATTTCAAATGTTGTTTCTATTTAGAACTATTTCTAGCAGCTCACAGTTTCAGGTCAGACTTGAAGATGCTAGGCCAAGTACAGGCTAAATGACTGCAGTGGAACTTTCTCATAAAAGCTTTCAGAATATTATTATTATTATTTAGAATTATTATTTTAGAATAGCAGCCAATGTACATCCAGTGGGAAACACCAGCACCCTGCACTTCACCCATATTATTAACCCTCTCTGCTATGCTTCAGAAAAGGCTGGGAGTAACTGCCATCTCCTTTGTCATCCCAGAAGGCAACAATGACCAGTGATTCACATACCTTTCTATGCTTTACTCCAGTCAAAATGCAGATACACCTTAGGCATCTGACATAAGAGCAATGCACTCATATTACAATTCACATCTTTTCATTTCTTTCCCCTCCCTTATTCCCTAGATCAGCACACGCTATTCCATCTACTAGCCTCAAACACACATATCATTTTTAGGAGGTGAATATAAACTGGGGGGAGATCAGAAGTGAAATACCCTTGCAAAAATGAAAGAGAGTGGAATAGCAGATGGCTACTGGAGAGCATGAAAAGGAATCAGAACTGGAACTTCTGGGAACTGGGGTGTGTGAGCTTGGCAATTAGTTATCCATTCGCACTGCATTTATCCGTGTTATTTCTGACTCACAGGAGAAGTATTTATAGTTGAAGGGCTGGTGAGACCCCTAGGAGCTGCTGCCTTTGGTTAGCGGGAAGATGGTAAAGCAGTTAAGCAGAGATGAGTTTAGAGCTGGACTTGCACTTTAATACCAGTTCCCCTCTTTTTTCTCGTTCTTTTTCTCCGGTGGCCAAAGTAGCTGGTATCTGCAGCATCCAACCACAAGATGGCAGTAACAGACCTTGGATTTTAAAAACTGCAGGTTTTTTCCCCCTAGTTTTTCATCAGCCTCTTGTGATGTCTCTGTTGGGCAAAATCTGACATTGCCTTGAGATTATTCAACTCTGCCTAGTAAAGCTCCCCATGGGAAGCAATAATATTCTGAGTAGAGTAGAGATCTTTCCAGCAAGCACAGAGGTTGGTCACAGCTTCTGAAATGTACAGATCTCAACACTGTCATAAAGGCTGGAAGGGTTAACATGATTAACAAAAGAGAAATGCCTTTGCCTATTCCAGCAGGACACCTCTTGCTCTACTGAGCTATGCTGATGGTTCTGAAAGATGTCAGTCAGCTCTGAACTCCCAAGAGTAACTGGGAGGGGCTGCTTTTATTTACTTTTCAGGATTGTCCAGAGTTGCTGAAATGTCAACAGCAAGTAGCCTGTGTTACCCCCAAATAACTAAATATTCACAATAAAATCCCCCTGAGTATTCAGCATGTTCGAAAGAAGAGTAGGATAGAAGCCTTCTCTTTGGCACAGCAGTCAAACATGCCATGTACCACCTGCATGCCCCATTTGAAAGTATTTAGGGCCCTTTGGTTCCCTTAGAAGCTCAACAGAGTGGATATTCCATATTTCCCCACATTCTAGGATGCAGTCAGTGTATCATCTTCATTTAGGGATCATCTTCATTTAGGATCAAGCCAGACACTCTGAGCAGCTCATGACACCATTCACCCCCCCACCCATCAAATTAGAAACAAGATGCCAGGCAAAGAGCACAAGGCATGGCTCCGCTCTCCCCAGCTGACCTTCTTAGGCTTGCTTTGTTTCAGCTTGCTTCTTGGTCCTCTATAAGCCCCAATACTCTTGGCAGTCTAGCCCAAGGGGGCTTTTCGCACTCCTTCAAAATCGCACAATGGTTGCCAATTGAAAACACTACTGATTTGCCATTATGCACAACGTCGTTGACAATCTGCCACACACCTGAAACCGATCCGCAAAAAGCGCTTCCTTGTAGCGCTTTCAGGGAAATCCCCAAAAGTGGATTCACCCTCCGGAAAGCGCTACACTCCTGCAACCAATCTGCAACACTAGCGGGTGCGTTACCATTGTTGTGGTTTCTACAAAGTCCCTCCCCCTGGCTCTCTCCTCTGATCTTCCGGCGAAGCGATCGCCATTTTTTTTTCTCCGAGCGAGCGGAGTTCAACCCACCAGCAAGCCTGTTTAGAGGCTTCCCCGGCTTCAGTCCCTCCCCAGAGCTGTTTAGTCACTAAGCACAAACAACAGAGAAGCCCGTTTGCTGATGTATTTTCCCTTTATTTTTTACACTGTTTTTGGCCGAAAATCGGGCCCGTGAGGGGGGGGATTTTTTTTTTCACTTGGGGGGAGCGTGGCAATGATGAAACGACAGCTCAAACACACCTGCCAGCTGATGGGTCTCTCCGTTGCAACGAATCAACACATATTCGTTGCAATGGGTGTGTTTTTTTTAAAAAAAAACTTTCTTAAAGGGAAAGTGGCTGTTTGGGAGCATGCTAACGGCTGCCCATTGGCTGCTTGACGGCCAGGGGCGGGACGAGCTCGGCAATAGCGCTTCCTTTCTAGCGATTTTTGCTGAGACCGGAAGCTTGTGGGAAACGATAGAAACGCAACTGGATTCCACTACGAAGTCAGGTATGCATAATGACGAATTGCACTATTTTAAATGGCGATTTTTCGTTCAGCAAACAATTTGCTACAAGGATCCCGGTGCGGAAAGCCCCCAAGTGTCCCCATAAGGAATAACAGACAATGGAATTGCTGGCTTGGCCCTAAGATGAAATAGCTTGGGACACTCTTTTTATCAGCATTCAGGGCACCTCAGATTCTCCAGTCAGATCTCACGGAGAAGAATTATTCTGTGCACCACTCCTAACCTGAACTCACTTAAGAGGCCACAAACAGCCTTGATGCTTAATTGATGTTTCATCCTTATTTACAAGACAACAGAACCTTTATTACACTACAGCAAAAATCCTCCCCGTTTACGTAAGGATTCTTTTAAGAACATGCTTAAGCACTTCCTGCTAACCCCCTGATCCAGTACTCAGTTCCCCTCAGCAGAACATAGGGGGGGGGTTGCTACAGTAACACACATAAAAAACAGAGAGTCACAGGCATGAAAAATATACCACACAGGTTTCATTTCTGCCTAGATTTGTATGGTTAAGAGGGTGAGATCTAAAGGGTTAGAGTAACTTCTTTAAACCTACTTAATACATTACTCAGAATTGCATTAGGGTTTAGTGGCATTTAAAAAAATATGAGAACCATCAATTAAAAAGGAAAAGAGATTGAGGGGGGGGGGAAGCAAATGGCTTTCCCAAAAAGTTAATTTTGAAACTGAGAAGCTGCCACCACTGCTTCAATCCAGAGGGACTCAACATGGGGGAGGGATGGGATTTTTAGCCGCCATGTTAGTAGATTGATGTTTTAATGGGAATTTTAATGGGATTAGTTGTTGTGACCCACCTCGAGCCTGTCGGGAGAGGCGGGAAATAAATCTAATATAATAATAATAATAATAATAATAATAATAATAATAATAATAATAATAATAATAATAATGTGATCAGAGGGCTGGACTAGGTTCTGGGTGAGCCAGGTTTAATTCCCCACTCTGCCATGAAAACTCAAGACAGTCACACACTATATGCTTAGCCTACCTTACAAGGTTGTTGTGAGGATAAAATGGAAGAAAAGAAAATTATGTAAGATGCTTTAGATGTCCATTGAAGAGACAGATGCGGTAAATAAATACAATAAAACCCATTTATATTATTGTCTTTATCAAACTCCCCACAAATAATTTGGGAAAAGGCAATGATGTAAATGCTTGTAATATAATACCCCTCTCACCTGCCCTCTCTTTGTAGTCAGGTTCACTTCACCTCCAAATTCCAAATGGCCAGTCAACACAGGGATACAAATAGTTAACATTTCTGTGGCATCTCTGCAAGGAATTTTGGTTCTGGAATGTGGGTTGCATGGTTGTGTTTCCACCAGAGCATTTCAAAACAGAATGGGGACAGAAATTCACATTCTCCAGAATGCCTCTGCCTTTGCAAGTGGTTATCAGCCCCCAAATCGAAGGCATTTCCCTCCAAGACTTTACACTTAAATCAGCACTGACTTCCGCTGATGTCAGTATTCATGGAACAGAGGATGTGGGACAGGAAAAACAAGGTTTGATATTTCACAAGATGTTGGGTGAAAAGAGCACAGACTAAAGTGAGAAGACTGCTGATAAAGGAAACAGGTAGCATTGCACCCAACAACAACAAAAAAAAGTAAAATTCCAAACACCACTCCTCCCACAGAAATTCTTCTGCACACAGGAACCACACCCCACTACTACAGCGCAGCTATCAAGTAGGCAGTTATTCAATGAAGGCAGCAGTTCAGGTCAACAAATGTTATTTACAACATTTCTATACCACCTTTCCACCCAACCTTGGTCCCCAATGTGGTGAACATCCAAGCATGAAAAACATTTCATTAAGACATTAAAACAGCATTTAACATGCACATATTTAAATATTAAAAATTTGAGCAATCTGATAAAACATCTAAACACACACTCATACATAATAACACAACCAGGAAAGAAGGCCAATAACAGTAAATGGGGAAATGCCAAACATAACAGAGGGATAGAGGGAGACAAGCAAATCTCCATAGGAGGGAATTCCAACATTTCAGCATTGCAGCACCACAACCAAGAAGACCCTTTCTTGGGCCACTTACCGTTCTCTCAGAACTCTCTCCGCCTCCTATAGCCCACTTCAGCCCATAGTTTGGCCTCAGCATTCTGTACCAACTCTACCTGAGAGTCTTCAAGGGCAGCCCCATCTAGAGCACACTGCATACACCAAACATCAAGATCTTTCCTGCCCAGGAAGGCACCAGCTCCCTCCCTGGGATCTGCTCAACGTGCAAGGTGTAGCTGAGTGTCATCCCCATATTGGTAGCATCAGCCCAGATCTCCAAGTGATCTCTCTCCATAGAGATGTTTAAATACAGAGATACATATATGTTTAAAGCATGGGGGACAAGATGGACTCTTGTGGGACGTTGTAGGCCAAAGGACAAGGGGCAGAGCAGCAGCTGCTTAACACCACACACTGCACCCTGCCTTTGAGGGAGGACGGGTATCACGGACTGCTGAGCGAAGAAGCCCTGTGACAATGCTATAGATGCATCCCTGAAAAACTGTACTACATTCAGGATGTTGTTAGTCTCCCAAACAGGCTCCATTTGGCACATGGATGAATGGGAATGAATGGTAAAGGCAATGAGTTACATAAAAGGATAGGTTGCTTTTGTGTGTGTGCAGTGATCATAGACTGCATGAACAGTACACGTTATTGGAATGAGCACTGTGCTATAAGCAAATATGAACAGCATCTCACAGCTGCAATAAAACAGGCAGGTGGCATGCTGCCAAATCCTAGGTGGCTGTGGCTGTTAGTTTTCTCCTCATCTCTGTTGATTGGCTCCTTAGAAATGTAAGATTACCAGCCACGGCATCTTTGCAAGTTAAGCACTAGCACTAGCCACCCTAATGTGGATGACATCATCAATTTTTGGTACTCAAACAAAATCCTAGGATTCAGACAGCCCACCACACTGGACCCACCTTGGGGACTGGGGACCATGGGACAGAGACAGGAACTTAACCATTCCCCATGTTATTTCTCCAAGAGTAATCCCTTTCTGAACTTCTATTAGATCCTGAAAAGGGACAAATATGTTCTATCTTTGTCTTTCCGCTCTTGGCAGAGCTTGGGTGTAAGCAGTTTCTATCAAACAGGGGAGCAATTATTTAAAAAACCCTCCTGCCCCTGAGCCCCAGCCCCAATTAAAATCCTCTGTTTCTGAAACTACTTTTAGTTCACGACAGAAGATCCAATCTTGTGGAGTTCCAATCGTGATTTTACCAGAAAACCTCACTGTTACAGATTACAATGACATACCCGTGCCCATTCTAGGTATAACCTCAATCTCAACCTGATCTCTGCTTCCATGATCTTTCTGAAGATGTCCTTTCTCTCTCTTGAGGCCATATCTTTCTCTGGGTGAATGTTTTAGCTTCATCTGCTACAGAGGCATACAACAATCACTGACAGGTCAGTTACAAAGACATGAGGCTGTGGCTATTCCTCTGCCAGAAGCTTTACCGGGCAACCTCTAACACTGCTGCCCTTTGTTTCAGCTGGAGACACTGTGGGAACCCTATTAAAAAGTCTCACACAAAACTGTATCAACCATTCCTAAAGTGCTTGCCTTGCATGAACTACCGAGTCTCCAAGAGTAGCTAGAATTGCCAGTTGTGGATATGACTCAACATCTGTTGTTTAGGCTACAAGCACAGAATGTCACCAGCCATCCCCATCCTCCATTCAGTGAGTATTACCAACACACAAAAGGCCAGCTGCCTTCACGCAGCAAATGTTCTTCACCATGGGATATGCTGTGGCAACACAGCATCCACAAGGCAGTTTTCCCTGCACTTTCCTTGTCAAACCTGGCCCATTGCTAGATGGTTGGGTGCAGGGGTAGTCAACCTGTGGTCCTCCAGATGTTCAAGGACTACAATTCCCATGAGCCCCTGTCAGCAAATGCTGACAGGGGCTCATGGGAATTGTAGTCCATTGACATTTGGAGGACCACAGGGACCATTTATGCACTGGAGGTTTCATGCCAGGCTGCAGGCTGGAGTTTTAGTCATGGCAGGTTGCCCCACCTCTTCCTGCATCCACATGGGGGAGCATTTGGCCTGGTGTACCTCATCTGCCCCCAATTTGTGCTCCTGCACAGGAGCTGGGGCAGTGAAGTTCCCAGTGCATAAATGGTCAGGTTGACTACCCCTGTTTGGGTGGATTATAATTGACAAATTTGTGTATCACAAAAATGTTGTAGTCATCTTTTGTCACAATCTACTGATTCACGGCTTTTTTTTTTAAGGCTCTAGCTCTCGTTGTCATGGAGCCACTAAGAAAAGAGCTAGAGTTTTATTTTTTTAACAAACAAAAATTAGACAAGGAGGAGGAGAGATTTCATATCCTGCTTTTTTTCTTCCTTAACAAGTCTCATTCCCTCCACCTCCCTACAACAGGTAGGTGCGGCTGACGAGTTCTGAGAGAACAGTGAGTGGTCGAAGATCACTCAGCTGGCTGCATGTGGAGAAGTGGGGAGTCAAACTCAGTTCTCCAGATTAGAATCTGCCTCTCTTAATCACTACGCCACGTTGGCTCTCATACTGCATTTACAAATCATGGCAAAGGATTATTAGACTATAATGCAACATGGCAGTCTGTCAATTACCAAATTTCGAGTTAATGCATCTCATTATCACTCACTGCCTATCTTCATATTATGTTTTCCTTGGGTATGTCCCTGGGTTAGATACAGATATGTTCAGGCAGCTTCATACTTTGTCCCATATTCAGATTGGGACTGCAACACATGGACAAAAGGGCCTTAAGCCTTCACCATGCAATTTCCCTGACATGAAACATCCCAAGAGGGGTGCTATTTGCCCTGCCATGGACTGCACATGCGCTAATAGGGCTACACAGTCATTTCCAAAATACAGCAAGCAGCTGGGTTCCTAGGTTATGAAACCATGTAAAATGCCACAGTTTCAATCCGAAGCAGCTTCCCTACACAAACCTGTAAATCACAGAGCTTTCTGAACATGTTCATGCCCCAGCTGGGTGATGTACCCAAGGAAAATGTAATGTGAAACCAGGTAATTGCCATGGAGTTGAAATCCTCACCAGTTCATTACAGAATTAGCCCACCTCCTTGAATAGAGGGAAGAACAACATTTAAGTCTCACTGCTTATCTAAAATAATGCTATAAATGTGGAACAAAAGATATTTCCTATTTCTAAACATCCCCCCCCCAAAAAAAAATCCCCCCGAAGTTACAAAAACCAAAGAAATCCCCCAAAGACATGAGAAGCTACTGAGGTTCAATTCTGCACTGTTTGTTTCTGACTCATCCTAAACCTCCCATTAATTTGGAGACTCCAGGAAATACCAGCAATGACAGCTGTCTGCAGCCTGTTATTGCCCTGTGTCTGCCTTAATTTACATAACAGCCTTATTGAACAGCCCAGCTGACCCCAGCAGCATCAGACAATGTCTGCAAGGGCATGAGTGAAGCAAGCAGACAGATCCTTGAATCACAAGCTATGTCTCTAAGAAAGAATTCTAGATAAATCATCAAGGGAGGTAATTTCATAACCCACTCTCTACATGTGCTGCGAAAGCTGTGCTCCACTCCTAAAGCTCAGTAGTAACATGTGCAAGTATGCTCATAAATATACCTTATTCACATTGTATTTAAACCACCATGCCATTTGCTTACTTCAGCCATAAACCAACCCTTCTGCTGCTTGTTCTCTGCAAAGTGTTAGATATTGCATTATGGCTCCTGAATTCAGAACCAGGCTTTTCTAAATGCCTGCGGCATTCATCCAGCTGTATATAAAATTTAGTGAGGTCCTTGTGTGTAGTATATCTGTGGGTCAGCTATCATCTCTCTCATTTGTGATATCACTCAAACTCCTATGAAGGCCAACTAACCCCTGTATCTTCTTCTGAACAATCTGTGTTA
Source organism: Paroedura picta (assembly GCF_049243985.1). Lineage (NCBI taxonomy): Eukaryota > Metazoa > Chordata > Lepidosauria > Squamata > Gekkonidae > Paroedura > Paroedura picta. The sequence continues at coordinate 111,246,343 of NC_135372.1, forward strand.
CTATGGAGATGCCAGGAGTGCCTTCGCAAAACACAAGTCATGGAAGCACCAGAGAAAGGGAAGCAACTGCTGAACAGAAAGATGGGTATTACCTGAGCAAAGGAGGAGATAAAGGAGGACACAGCACAGTTAAGTAATCAGCAAAGCAGATAAACTGAGGCATGCACCCTGGATATCACCACCTAGATTAATTTAGCAGTGGGATGCCTACAAATTGGATCGAATCCCAATTTGCCTTGGAAGCTCACTTGGAGACCAGTCACGATCTCGCAGCCTAATCAATCTCACAGTGGTGTTGTTGTGATGACAAAATGGAGGAGTGTAAGATAATGTTATAAGCCACTTTGGCTTCCCATTTGAGTTAAAAGCGGGATATAAACAAATAAAACATAGGACCAGCTGCACCAGCCATGCAAAGCACAATAGGAGAAAGAAATTTAGATCAGCCATTCTCAACTTTTTTTTTTTTTGGCCATGGCCCTTTTAGGAGCACTTCTCAGGTTCAAGGCTGGCTGTTTGCACAATGAACTAGGCCAAAAAGGCCTAAGCTTAAAGTAAAATAACTATACATTTCTTTCTTTCTTTCTTTCTTTCTTTCTTTCTTTCTTTCGATTTTTAGTCCATCACTTTAGACAATGACTCATGGCAGGTTACAACATTACCCCATTAAAACCTCCATTAAAATGACAAACCCAACAAAATATTTTTTTTCTTGAATGCATTTTTTAATGCATTAATTTAAGTACACGCAAAGGAATGGATTACATTTCTTTCTCTTTCCCTTGACTAAGGTCAAACTCTCTAGCAATTAATGACATCACAAATGACAGAAAGAGTATTTCATCAGTTCAGTTATCAGGGCCCCCATAAACTCATTGGGCTCCCCTTCTCACGTTTTTCAGTCTGTGCCCCCCTTCAAATGTGCCAAGGCCCTCCAGGAGGCCCCATGATCCCCAATGAGAATGGCTGGTTTAGATGCCCCCTGTAAAAGCTTTCACATCAAGCTTGCTCACTGGTATGAGCAATCAGGACACCTGACCACAGTTCATTTTCATTTTCCTCCTCTTCTGAATTTCTTTTCCACTAGCTCAACTGCAAAGATGACCATTCAACAGTACACTCTTGAACTCTGCATGGATCTTGTGCTCCTTTTTGGAGAGGTCAAACCCGGCAAAAATTAAGTGCAGGCTAATGATCGACAGAGGTGCCAACTAATGGCTCCAGACTCCTCCTGACTTTTTCTCTCACCATTCTCTAGAGAACACACAGGCAATTCTTCCATTCTTCATGAAAAAGAAATTGTAATTTAGTAGAAAGGTGATGAACTGAGAAACAACTTTAATAAATAGCAAGCATCATCACTTTAACTACACAAGAATGGAATTATCAAATTTTATCTTCATGAAAATCCTGTGAGGTATGCTAGACTGAGACAAACCAGTGATCTTCAGAGATGAATAGAGCTAGAGCCTTGTATTTTTCACATTTTCCCCACACAACATTCAAATCATAACCATAGTTCCCAATGGACCACAAAATTCCAGTTCTGAAGACTATTAAGCCTCCCAGTAGCTCTGCCTTCCTTCCTTCCTTGATATTTCTGGGTCAGAACACCTGAGCCAATGGAAAGTCTGACTGCAAAGACCTTTTGTGTCATCCACAACAAATAGCATCAAGGAAAGCAGAGGAGATAGAAGAGACAGAAGTCTAGGAGAAGACTGTAATAATGAGGGGGTCTGAGTACAAGGATTGCCAAAATTCCAACCTATCAAATACACTAGTCCTTAGAAGAATGTTGTGTTAAGGACCAGGAAAACATGCTTGCACCTACCTGTAACTGATGTTCATCAAGTGTCTTCTGTGCAGGCACAGACTGACACAGACATGGGACTGTCTCAGGGAAGGCCTGCTACGGAGAAGTTCTCAACAGGTTTCTACAGAGCAACGCCTTGGCAGAGGATTTTCAAACTCTGTTCCAACCCAAATGGTCACATGATGAGGGGGCCATTTCCCCCTCAATCTTCTTTCCACCATCATGAAGGTATTCAGTTTCATCTTGTTCTTATAAATCTGTAAAAAACAGAATCTATCTGTTCACTGAAATGGGATGGCCTCAACATGAGCTCTCATAATTGGGGGAAGAGCTGAAGCCCAAATCCAGGAATGAGATCTAATGATGATGGTCCTGTTACAGACATCAGCAAAATGCAAGAAACAATGATCTCCTGTTTGCCTAATTTAATCCCTTCTGACTGGATGGCCCTTGCCTGATCCCTGTGTTGGTCAGAAATATGGTCAAAGTGCTAGGACATGCATTCCTATCAATGAACCTAGTAATGGGTCATTATAGAATTAAAATTAGCTATGCAAAGGCCTATAGATCCAGACATAGTAACTTTCAGCCAAGGATATCTAATTTGTGTCCATCCTTATCCAGAGGAGCTGAATGGACACCAGCTTTCTGCTTAGAAGAGAGAACCTTGGTGACTACAGAATTTGGAGATGGGTGTTGGAAAAGGAACTCTGCTCCTTCCTCCCTAACCATGTAATGATTCTCCACCTTTTTGGTGGATGACTTTGTCCAGACTATGGAAGTTATACTTAGGATCCCCTTTACTATAGGCAATGCTATAATTACCTGATCAGTAGAGTACAATATATTCATAATCAAGTGGACCTCCATAAGTTCTGGAGAAGAGAACTCAATATTAAGAAGAAGAGTTGTTTCCTATATGCCACTTTTCTTTACCAGGAGTCTCAAAGCAGCTTACAATCCCTTCCCCCTTTCCCACAACAGGTAGGTAAGGCTAAGAGATCCCTGATATTATTGCTCAGTCAGGACAACTTTATCAGTGCTGTGGCGCACACCAGGTTCACCCAGCTGGCTGCAAGTAGGGAAAAGGGGAATCAAACCCGGCTTGCCGAATTAGAAGTCCATGCTCCTAACCACTACACCAAGCACTGACCATTCAGACAAGTGGCTCAGAATATCTCTGTTGGAGACACTCAAGTTTAGTCCCCAACAGTCTCATCTGAAGATGGTAGTGAAGTATAATCTGACCCATTATCAGAGTCCTGTTCTAGGTGAATCTTTGGGGTGTAAGGTCGTATCTGTTCCCCTGTTGATCTCAGTTGATCTGGATCATACAAAGGATGGTGGATAAGCAAAGGTTGCCACCAGGGGTGAGACAACAGTTTTGATAGAGTCCATGTTGGAACATACCACATTGGATACTGGCTCCAGAGAAAACAAGAGCTCCATTACAAAGTTGGCATCAGAGTGCTGGAGACTGGTCTCAAAGGTAGCAGCTTCTGTACAGAAGTAATCAGCTCAATGACATTGTCATCTGAAGACTGATTATTCCTGAAAGCCATCAAATAGTTATGGGGTGCATGATTTATGGACGTGATCTGTACTGCTATCAGAAGACCGATGATGATGTCCAATGGATGAGCTGCGACATCGAAGAGACATTGACATGTCCCAGCAGCAAGGTCAATGGAGAACAAGCTGTCAACCTTGGCATCTGAGTTCAAGTCATTGAGGGCAAGTAGTATCAAGAGGAGTCGTGACGCCATCATGGTGATATTGACATCAATTTATCACAATGTTGAGGTGATGCCAAGGATGGTGAAGGATTTTGGCAAAATCATCTTTTTAAATTTTGAGTTGGATGAAGGCTTTGAAGCCTTGGAAATTAAGGGACCTGCATGCTTCTCCTTGCTTTTCACCATTCATTCTGAATGGTTTGTGAGGTGAAAATAGTTCTAAGAAGACCTAGTTTTCCTGAGGTAAGTTGGTAAAGAAGCTGTAGACCATCATTTCTCCCCAGCTACAGGAAAAGGACTGAGATAAGAGTGCTCCTCCCTTCCCTTTATCATGTGACCATTTGGGTGGGAAGGTTGAAACTCCTCCGCCAAGGGAAGGGAGGAGTTTTGCTTTTTATAATCCCGTAAGAAAACTTCTATGTCCCATATGTGACTGCACAGAAAACACAAAAATGAACTTAAACTTTTGTGCCACTAAGTCCATGACAGCAAGTAATACAGGACTGCCACAAAAGCCTTACCAGAGCAGATACCCAATAATATCAAGCTGTTCAAAGATGAGGCTGAAAAGAGAAAGGACATCAAGGTCTGACTATACTCATAACCCATTTTATTGATATGCCTTTTTCTAGAATGGCATGTATTCACACTGGATATAGCATGCAGATTGTCAAAATATAACCGCCTTGGTATTATGCACTGCAGTTTCAAGTGGGTAGCTGCCTATAGCTGCAAAGTAAAACAGGAATCTGGGGGTACCTAAAAACTAACAGAATTTATTCCAACATTAAAATTTGCGAGACAGAACTCAGTTCATCAGATGTATGAAGTGTACATCCATTAGGCATATCCATTCACTACCCTTCCCCTTAGGGATGTTCATTAGTCAGTTATACTCTTTTATATCCCTCTCAGAATTATCTATATCTTGTTTCATCTTGCATTTTTCTAGATTAAATTTTGGATTAATTCTACTTTGCCTATCTAATCCTGGGAGCGAACTGATTGCTCTTTTAATTGGACCTTATTGAAAGTTAATTATGCTGGAATATATTGTTAATCTCTAAAGTGCCAATGGACTCACATTGCATTTATGCAATTAAACACGCATAATTGCTTGTGGTGTGGACGCATGTGGCAGCATGCAAACTATGTTACTATTTTGACTTCCCCATTATGGCTGAGAATAGCAGCATACCTGTTTTATAATACTTGTGTGCAATTTTGACCCTGTTACTAAACCAACAAGAACAAGGCTAGAGCCAGCGGCTGACTGCAGCTCCGCTTCCATGACTGTATGCAAACAGCATGTTATTTTTATCCTGCAAGGCATGTTCAGGTGGCTCCATTGTTCAGACACAAATCAAATTTGGAAACTGCTCCCTCTGATACTATAAAATATGTTAATGATGAACAGAAAATTGCTATGAATGACCTTGCTGTCATTCTGACTCATTATACTGGGTCCCATTATACAGTAGCAGCAGCAGCAATGAATTGCCTCAGCCAAGGAAATGTATTAAGTGACTGCAAGATTCCTTTCAACAGACTAAAAAATAATATAAACTCCACAATAAAAGGCAATACTCCAGAGCAATAAAAGACTCTTCTGCAGCAACTGAGAATCCTTGTCTGTATAAATCCTCCTCTATACTGGCATACTCCCATAGACTGAATCACTGGCTCTTCGTTGCCCTGCCAGGCCAAATACCAGGTCCAAATAATTATGCACTCGACCAGGAGGCCGAGGCCATGTTGACACACAAGGGCAGAGTCTAAAAGCCAGTCCATAGGTGAAGTCTAGGGGAGTCTGTCCACCAGGGGAGACAAGAGAGGGAAGACAGAGTCAGAAACCAAGCCATGGTCAAGGAGCTGGAGGGAGTTCCAAAGCCATACCATGGTGAATTAGCAGGGAGCAGTCCAAAGCTCAGTTAAACTCAAGACCTGGAGTGAAGTCAAGAGCCAAACCATAGTCAGGAACCAGGAACAGAGTCAAGAGCCAAGCCAAAGTCAGGAACCAGGAACATGACCGACAGAGCTTTGCTGAGGTAAACAGGAACACTGGATGTCAAAGCAGATGGGCAGGGAATGCACATGTTGCACCCATGAAGAGGCCTGCCCCAATCCTCTCCTCAAGTACAACTTGCACCAGAAGAGGGCTCAACCACCAACAGCTGGACCTAGTCCTCATCTAAGGAAGGCCCATCAGCTATGTACCATCTCACCTGACAACATGTTGACAGTCAGGCCAATCTTCTTTTTTTTTTTTATGATAATTTTATTGTTTATTATTATATAAAGCATTTACAGAGAAGTTGTAAAGAAAAAGCGACCAGTTGATATGGTTTGCCATCTCTTTTAACATAGATATTTAGTTCTCATCACATATTATTCCTAGTCTAAAAGTTTTTACCATTTTTCTTAGCCAAGTGATTGTTAATACATATGAGATCTGTTATAGGAATACATTCTGTTATTATCTTAAATGATATTAGGTCAGTCTCCTTCACTACTGTTGTCTTGTTAATGCCTATAAAATATGGTTTGTCATCCTCTTTTGGCATACATATTAACATACATATTCAATTCCCATCGCATATTAATCCTGATCTAGGAGTTATTACCATCTTTCTTAACAAAGTAGTTGTTGATACATGGGAAGGTATAATCTATTATAAGGATATATTCTATTATTGTCTTAAGTGATATAAAGTCAGTTCCCTTCATATATTAGACCTGTCCTAAAGGTTGCTACTGCTTTTTTTTTTTTTTTCTCACAAGAAGCCAGGAGAGTACTCCATTGTTCAGCTCATCTTTCAGGTGGTCGCAGAAAATGAAATTGTATTTTTTTCCATAGTAGAGTGTTTCTGATTGTCCTTCTGTCAGGGCCAGAGAAATCTCTTGCTTGATTCTTGCTTGTAATCGCCTTTGAGGGGGCTCTGAATCCTTTGTCAATCTGGATCTCTTCCTCTGGTCGCACAGAAATATCTCCTGATAGCTTCCTAGTTGCTGTCGCTTTTGAATAGACTCTTTTTATTTTGCTGATCCAAGTCATTTCCTGCTCTGAATAGACTTCCAGGTTTTTGGTACTTTCCTTCCATGAATCTGTTTTCCCAGGTTCTTTAAAGATACTTTGGGTTTTTACATCTCTGGCACTCTCTCCCTCCAGTTGGTTAACTTCCAGACATTGAAGTTTCACTTGATTTACTGTTAGCTGAGCTGCGTCATCAGCTGGTCTCTCCGGATCTTGGGCTCCATCCAAAAGCTCCCCCTTAGTCCCACGAATTTCCTTTTCCAGCTTATTGACTGCTTTCAGTATCTCTGAGTTTCCTTTGCATAACAAATGGAAAAGCTGTGCCTTTGTTAATTCTCCAGTTGTTAATTCTTCCATAGTTCTAGGCAGACACAAACTATAAACAGAAAGTCTCGTGAGGTCTCGCGGGAGCACGAGCGATCCCAAATTATCAGTTTGTCGATCTCCGTATCAAGTCAAATTCTCCCACTGAACGTTCACCCATAAATCTTCAAAGCACTCTCTTTGTTTGGTTAATGGGTGTAATTAGCTAGGAGTCTCTCACTCGGGGAAAGAAGGAATTCGCTTGTAAATTGGTTGAGGGGGGGGAGGGAAGAGCTTGTGAGAGGAGAGAGAGAAAAGCCAGAAAGCTTTCAATTCTTACTGTTGTAGGTTCCAGCTTCTGTCAGCTTCTGCTCCTATCGATCTGGTAAATGATGGTCTGGGAAGAATGTGAGGTCGGCTGGTCGTTTCAAGCTTGTAAAGTTGTTTGCGACAAAGACGCCATCTTGACCTTGAGCTCAAGCCGCTATTAATCCAGGGAGGTCTTGCTTCTCCCTACGGATCTGTAGGACCCTCAGGTCACCGTTCCCGGTTCCTGGGGCGACCGGTGAGCAGATTTGCATATCTGTTCAGGTCTGCCAGGTGCATAAGCCCCTGACCCTCGGCATGGCTTAAGAGCTGAACTGAAGTCCAGCTTTCTTATGGCGCCATCTTGAGGTCTCCCGACAGTCAGGCCAATCTTCTGACAGCTGTCAGGTTGGCTAGCCTCCACCATCTTTGGGGCTCAAGAACACCACAAGCACAGCATACATTTGTAGCAGCAATAAGCATAGTAATAGAAGTGCTTTTTATTGTGTTTTGTTTCCTCCAGCATTTTCCACAGTTTTTCTTCTTCCCTACTGCCATTCACAATGGCTGAACGGTGGGACACAGACATTCATATATTATGACGTAACCAAACAAAATCATGAGACTGAATCTGAAGTAATAAATATCAGCCTTTGTTTGCCTTTTGGGGTCACTTGCTTCAGATTTCTTTGTACAGTTATGTTCTACCACCCCAAAGGTGAAACATTCCATTTGTTACTCAGTGGAAGCTTCCCTGCTCCATAAAAATCACTGGACTCCGGACAGCATGTTTTCAAAGAACTATATCCAGTGATGTGACCCTGAAAAGCTTTTGCGACAATAAAAAGAGGCTTGATAAATAAATAGGTAAACTGGCTTCTCTGTTGTGAAATGCATCTGCAGCAATAGGTTTTACTTCAGGTTAGCAGTGAGAAACAGCTTACTAAAATCATGTCTGACATGGCTATTGAAGGTGTTATTTGAAAGTTGTGTGATTATGCTGCATAAGGACATGCAACTTAACTGTATAGACATTGAAGGCTTAGTATTCTTAATGGGCACCATTGCAACACCTCAGCTGTAATGGGGGCTGGTAGAACTGACATCAAAACTGAATAAAACCATCCAAACAAACCAAAATTCACTGCTTTGAGCTGTGCCATGAGTCATCTCTTTCCAATTGGAGTTCAGTGGCCTATGGAGTACTACCTGCAAGGCTCAGTACAGGGTATTGTGAATTGCAGAAGACAGATTTGGATAGCTTCCTCCATCTGCTGGACCAGTTTGTGTAGCTGAGTGTAACCTCTTATATATTCTGCACTCCTACCTTGTGTGAAGAAACAAACACACACACAAATGAAAGCAGCAGTGTCTGCATTGGGCAACCTACCTGTTTGGGCCTGTGGCCAACCTTTGGGATGTTTACCTGCCAAAGGCTATCAAGATTCAGACCCCTGGTTCATTTCATCTAAACATCAGCATCAGTTAGCATCTCAGTAGCTTTACACTGGTGTAATCAAAGTATAAAATCCTTGCATGCCGTAAGTGATAGGCAACACAATCCTCCCCAATCCCCATGGACTATTTTTCACCCTGAAGCACATGATGTGATTACATTGGCTTAGCATTTATAATGGCTTCTCAAACAGAATTAGATGGAATCACAAACACAGAAACCATCGCTTGAGTCTTTTGCCTGCAAAGCTGATCCTTGAGGCAAAAGCAACTTGCTAACATTGCCTTACTCTTAAATTAATTCTCCTCCACTCCCCAGCCTCTACAGTTATTTAAGGGAATACATTATCAGCTAAAAGAGGATAACTGAGCTATTTATGTTTCTTTAACAGTCACTGAATATTTGTGTAAAATTTCTGGGACAAATCTTCATATTGAAAACAAACAATCCTCCTACTGAAAAGAGCCAAATATATGTTCCATGTCAGCTCAAGGGACCAAACTATGCATAATACTGCTGGTTCTTCACCTTGGTTTGTAATTTGGCCCCAAAAAGCAGGTTCAGGGAGCCCAATATGGGTCAGAGTTACTGCACTGCTAAAAGGGAATTTCTCTTCATGCCAATTCCTCAATTGAAACTGTCTCACCTTGACTGCTTTTAGCGCTGCTAGATAAAAAAGAGAGAGAACCACAGACCAATTCTGCATGGAGGCATTAAGCTTGCACTGGTTCCTGCTTGCAAATGCGCAGTTGGAAGCTGCACATTTGGAAACTTCCTGACAGGAGACCCCTCACGCGTTTTCTCTCTGCCTTGTCATAACTTTTTGTCTCTCAATGAGGCAGCAAGGGAAAACAAAGCAAACTTCTCCCCCCGCTTCTCAGCTTTTCAATCACTGAAAGCCACCAATCACAGCACGTGGTTGTTTCTGGGACTCAAACTTCTGTTCCCCCCCCTTGAGCCCTGACATTAAAAAAAAAAAAACAGTACTTCCCTGTGGTTATGTGGTAGCACCACAATGCAAAAGCATTTTTTTTAAATTAACACTTCTGTTGTGGGGAAACAACACAGCAATAAAGCATTCCATCCTCTTTACGGAATTCTTAGTGTATTGGTCTCTATTTAAATTCTGATAGATTTGTGAGGGGCTGGACATGGTAACTGGACCCCAATGAGTGATTGTGTGTGACCAGTAAGGCTTCAAAACAAAGAGCATGGATGCCAAGCTGATCGGGAGCGGGCTGCTTTATCACACGCCCCCCTTTCCCCATTAAAATCCAAATGCCAGAAAACACAAATAAGAATGTGTCTTAGCTGCCCAGTCACAAAATGGCTGAGGAGAATTAACAGAACATTTTATTTTAACTTAGGGAATGTTACTTTGTGGTCCAGCAGCAACAAGGACAGTGTGATTTTTTAAAAATTCTCTAGCAGGAAATGGAGCGGGGAGGGCAGGTGTGAGGATGGGCAAAACACTGCAGAGACTGTCATGCACTTCTCCCTCCACACAGGCTTGCCCCTGCTTGTTCCTCAATGTGAAGCACGGCAAGAATTGGCAAATCCACTTTTGGCGATTTCCCTCATCATTAAGCAAATCTGGCCAAAACTCGTGCCATCCCCTACACAGCCTCGGTTGCTGCCGACATCATGTGGAAGCAGCATTAAAACCTGCCAGCAACAAGAGGCTGTCAAGGAGCAAATTCCTCATGTGGAATTGGTCACAGTACAGCTAACTTTTTTCCTAATGGACATCAAATCAAGCATGGAGGTTGGGGCATTTTTATTGCAAACATGGGATGGAGAGAAGAGTTAATCACAAATGTTGTGACCTTGATCCATATTGTAGTCCAGCTAAATTACAGGCTCCTGTCACATACAGTTTGGTCATAAACATAAACAATGACAGGACACAGAGTTAAAGTTTCTGCAAAAACCCCATAAGTAATGCTGCATCTACAGAAGAAGGAGAAGGGGTAATTTCATCCATTCTTCCTCCTCGTAGTATCCAGGCCCTCGTGACTGTTAGTCCTCATAGGTTTTACGACCTCAGGAATAATCTTTCTGAAGATCAAAAGGGCCTGCCATGGATCACGAGAGTGTCACAAGAAATTTCAGCCTTCCATTGCCCAGATATAAGCTGCTATTTGTCTCCAGTTGGCACTGCTATAAAGATTACTTGAACACCCACAACACTGATGAAAAGTTGCAACAGGATGAATGAAATGGCAACTGGTAAATTTGGTCAGGATACGTTGCCAAGAGAGCCCAATGACCTATGGTTAATGTGTTATCCAAAGATAGCCCTCTGAAAGACTGTATTATTCAAAACTATTTGGACAACAATGGATTTATCAAGTAATAAACCATTTCTGCATGGAGGGGTAAAACACGAGTGGTTTCCTGCTACAAACGCAGAACGGTAAATCTTGTGTTTGCAGCCCTCCTCACAGGGAGACCTCTCTTGCATTTTCCCTCTGTTCCATCACAGCTTTTTGCCTCCTGGCAAGGCTGCAGTGTAAAGCAAAACCAACTTCTCCCCCTGCTCCTTGGATTTTCAATCACAGCAAACCATCAATCCAGCACAACAGTTCTCTCATGGATTTAAACTTTCTCTTCCCCCCCCCCCCAGCACATAAACTGGCTAGATTTGGAGGGGGGAGTGGAATTCAGAGTCAGAATAGTTCCGCAGTGGAAATTGCCTGCCTAAGGAGGTGGTGAGCTTCCCCTCACTGGCAGTCTTCAAGCAGTGGCTGGACAAATACTTATCAATGCTTTAGGATGATCCTGCATTGATCAGAGGGTTAGACTAGATGGCCCATGTGACCCCTTCCAACTCTATGATCCTCTCTCTATATACACACATAGAAAAGCACATAACCCAGCAAAATCATCCATAAATTCAATATCCTGAGGTGCAATCAGGCTCCCTAGAACAGGGTAGGCAATATAAGACCTGCAAGCTATATCCGGACCAACAAGCCTACCTCCCAGTTCTTGCAACAACTAGCACTGTGTGTGTGTGTTATTTATTTTAAATTTTTACCCATCCCACCAGGACAGGCTCAGGGCAGCTTACAAAGGATTAAAACTATATTTAAAACAAAAATACAATAAATATAGCGCGGCTCGCAATTGGTCCCTTGCCGCTGGACTGACTAATCGGGAGGCACAAAGCACCTCCCAATCCGCCCCCCTTCCAGCTTGCCTGCCTCCGGCCGCCCGCCACCATTTCCTCACTGCCATGCCGCCCGGAGGGTCGCTGCCTTGTGGAGTACCCTGCGACCGCCAGCTGCCGCGGCCCTGCCACCGCCTCCGCCTCCACCACTCCTCGACTTCGCCAACATGGCCGGGAGTGCTCTGCGATGCCACCCGCTGCAGCGGCTGCTGCCCGCTACTGTGCCCGCCACTGCGGCGCCGGCCCCTGTCCCGCAGCCATCCAGCCCGCCCGGCCTCCCACCCTCCGCCCACACTCACGCCGCTATGCCCAGTGCCCCTGCTGATCAACTCGCCGCCGACCCACCTGGCCACAGAGCTGCTTGACCAAGACTCGGTAGGCCACACCGCGGGACCGTGCCGCCCAGCCCAAGCCGCCCCAGCCCCAGCATGCCTCGCCAGCCCCGCTAGCGCCCGCTGCATTAAGCCTGCAGTGGGCTTATTTGCTAGTTAACAATACATCTGGTATGGTTCACATAAAAGAAATCAAACAGGAGCATCCCAGTTAAGATTTGTTTTCCTGGGACTGACACTGACAATGATCAAGGTAAGAACAGGCTTCTACTCTGAAATATAACTGAGATCTAGCAGGAACCCACAAAGAAGCTCACTCTGTTCACTCCTATTATTTTTAACACATCTATAGCCTGAAAGGGAAAGAAGCAACTTTCTCCCAGTTTACAAATGCTTCCATCTCTGGATGCCAGGTGGCTATTTACAAGACATCACTGAATGAAATTAATCTCCTATCTGAACAAAAAGACACATAAAGATGAAATCATGACCCAATAAATAACTTATTTTTGTTTCCAACCTTGTTCTGGCCCAGTTTGCTCTAGGATAAACAACCCTTCAGTTTCCTTAAGAGCTATAAAAATGTCAGCAGAAAGAATGAAACCTCCCCATTCCCATTAAGCCATACAAACCAATAACCAACAAGGCACATTTCAGAATATTTCCTCACATTGATTCAGATCACTGTGCTAACACAGATAATTTAGTTCATCATCATTACAGACAGGGAGGGAGAAGACTCAGAGCAGTGCCTTCAGTGACCACCAATGAATAAAATAGCCTTCTTTACAGCTAGATCAGCATTTCCTGTGTAGCTTCTGCCGTTAAGCCATGTGAATCTCGCTTGATAAATCAAAAGGAGCTAAGGGACTTGAAACTCTAAACACTCTGGCTTAAAGAAGTCAAGCTTCTAAAACCGATTGAAATTTTCTCAGGGAAAACCCTAGGAACAGAGTTAATTAGTTTTTCACATGGATACAGAATAGTATGATTCTTATTTACTAAGGCCTCTCACCCCACCCCTATGCAATGGGAATCTCTTCAGGTGTGTCCATCTCTTACCTGGCTCACAGCTGCAAGTTAGCCAACCTTCTCACTCCTCATTCAGCTATGGTACGTTTATCCCAGCAGCTAATAGACTTGCACAAGGCACTGAAAAGCCATTAGTTGGAAAAAAAGAAATGATTGGTAAACACTAGAGAAGAGGGTGGGAAATGACAGGCCAAGAGTCCTGAGAGCAAGGGGGAAGCAATGGGGACAGACAGAGAGGGACAGACACAGTGCCAAGTAAAGGGTGATTCTCCGGCTCTCTCACATTCATAGCAAAACATACGGGACAGTCCAGCATGAGTGCTACAGACAAAACAAAAGAGCACCAGGATTCATGGTCATTAGGAAAATCCCTTCTTCCCCATGTTACAGTAAGTGTTCCCCATCCATATTGGCAAGTTCAGAGATACATCAAACCACTGACTTGTTTTTTTAATTTATTTACTTGCAGACTGGAACATCCTACAGGCACATCTCTGTTCACCCTCAGAAAAAACATAACATTTAACCTCTGTATCAAATATTCTATTTATTTATTTGTTTGTTTGTTTGTTTATTTATTTATTTAGATTTCTATACCGCCCATTTCTTTGCAGCTCTGGGCGGTTTACACTGAACATTATATAACTTACATGGAACATTATACAGACTATAACATCAAAACAACTTTCAATAAAGCATCAAAAGACATTGGGAGAGTCATGGGTGGGCATCTGGGGGGACTCAGCAGTTCTGAGTCGGTCGGCCTCAAGCGAATGCCTGGTGGAAGAGCTCCCTCTTGCAGGTCCTGTGGAACTGTGGAAGTTCGGGCAGGGCTCTGATCTCCTCAGGGAGCTCGTTCCACCAGGTGGCGACCAGAACCGAGAAGGCTCTCAGTTCTAGGATGGCAATATAGATTCTGCTTCCAATTTTGAGGCATCCTCTTTTATATCCTCTTGGTAGAGTTATATCCTCTTGGTAGAGTTACTGTCCTCATGCCACTGATATGCAAACTCTTTATCAGTTACAAAACTGATAAAAGTTGTAGGTAAAATGCAAGGCACAGCATTGAACAGAGTCACAAAGTAATAATTCAGAGGAAAGGTCTACCTAATATGAAAGCATTACACACTCTACATAGAATCATCGAATCATAGAGTTGGAAGGGATCTCGTGGATCATCTATGCACTATGCAGGTCACTTACAACCCTATTGCTCATCCACTGTAACTCCACTGTAACCTGCCACCCCCTTGAGCCTTCACAGAATCAGCCTCTCCGTCAGATGTCTATCCAGCCTCTGCTTAAAAATTTCCAAAGGTAGAGAACCCACCACCTCCCAAGGAAGCCTTTTCTACTGAGAAACCGCTCTAACTGTCAGGAACATCTTCCGGATGTTGAGACGGAATTTCTTTTGAATTAATTTCATCCCATTGGTTCTGGTCCATCCCTCTGGGGCAAGAGAGAACAACTCTGCTCCATCTTCTATATGGCAGCCTTTTAAATACTTGAAGATGGTTATCAAATCCCCTCTCAGTTGTCTCTTCTCCAAGCTAAACAGACCAAGCTCCCCCATACGGTCTCTAAACCCCTCACCATCTTTGTTGCCCTCCTCTGGACATGCTCCAGTTTGTCTACATCCCTCTTCAATTGAGGTGCCCAAAAGTGAACACAGTACTCCCACTGAGGCCGAAATAGAGCAGAGTAAAGCAGTACCATCACCTCCCGTGATCTGGACAGGATACTCCATTTGATACAGCCCCAAATCCCATTTGCCTTTTTAGCCACCGAGTCACACTGTTGACTGATGTTCAATGTATGGTCTACTAAGACTCCTAGATCTTTTTCGCACATGCTACTGCCAAGACAAGTCTCCCCCATCTTATATTGGTGTATTTGGTTTTTCCTACCTAAATGCAGAACTTTACATTTGTCCCTATTGAACTTAATTTCATTCAGTTTAGCCCGCTTCTCGAGCCTATCAAGATCATCCTGTTTTCTGAATCTTCGGTTGTGTTTGCTACCCCTCTCAGTTTAGGGGTCCATATACAGGATATGTAGGAATACCTTTCACGTCACATTTCACATCCTATTTCTCTCTACCTAAACATTCTAATATGTATCAGGCAACCTGAGGGGAAAAGCTAAAGGGTGGGGTGGAGTAGAGAAACAGTACTGTATCCTTCCATGCTACAGTATCTGATTTTTAAACAATTTCTTAAAATGCTTTGTTCACGCAGATGGGACTGTATTCTAGAACAAGAGTCAGCTCATCTTCTTTTTCTCCCACAACATGAACACAGTTTGAACAGGCATATGGAAATTCAAAATTACAGATGGGTCTTGTTCATGGATTTTTGTCTTGTTTCCAAGGCAACAAGACTCAATGTCATATCCACGTTGCCATAGTAATTTCACCTGATTTCTGGTTAAGCTATGCATTGAGAGATGAAGCAAGACAGCTCCCATTGCTGGCACAGAGTTCCTGGCTGCAGCCATTAAAGTTACTGGGGAACAGAGAAGAAATATGACTTTTACACCCCTTAAAGACTGAAGCCATGGACTACAGGCACCCACAGAATACTTCTGTCCTCAGTTAAGAATTTGAGCACAGTGAACAATGCTGAAGAAAAAAGGAGAACTAATTACATTAGTCCCCCATAATGCATAGTTTGGTTAGTGGTGATAAATTATTGGCGCATCACAGGGAAGACCAAAACCTTGTCCTATTCTTGGAGTGAGAGGAAAATTATATATTCACTGAAATTGTTGATACTTGGTGAACCACTTCATTGATAGGAAGTACGCTTACTGTGTGCAAAACATTTTGTATGAAATCATTTAAGTAGTTGTGTTTCATATCTATCCAACTCCTCATGCAGTCAGTCCGTAAATAAAGTGAGCATCCCGTCAATCAGTTTTGCTTTATATATATTCATAATCAGTTTTCAGACAGATCCATTAAAGACATTTGGTTTAATTCAAGAGATTACACAAAGTAGGCAACTGTGAATTAAATTAATGAATAATATATTCAGTGGTCCATTTGGAACACAACTTCTCTAACAGGCAGGAAAGGAAAAGTAGGACCCTCTTGGTACCACACTGGTTTAGGTGAGCCAAACTCTACTGATGATCCTGTTCTTACATATACTCCTAAGCCAAAGCATAACAGAAATATGAGTGTTTCCTTCCCACTTAGAAAGGACAAGAACCCAGCCAGTTAGCATGTGTTCCTGTTCTGGCAAAAAAAAAAAAAATTAAGAGATTTCTATGAATAAGATGCACCAGCCTCCAATAACTGTAAACCTAATGAAGACTGTTTTGTCATTTTACCTTAATGAAACTTTCAAAATATATACATGAATAAGAGCTCGTTTTTTGTACCTCGCTTTTCTCTACCTTAAGGAGTCCCAAAGCAGCTTACAATTGCCTTCCCTTCCTCTCCCCACAACAGATGCTTTGTGCGTATGTGGGGTTGGGGGAGTCCTATGATGAACTGTGAGTGGCCCAAGGGCACCCAACAAGCTTCATGTGAAGAAGTGTGGAATCAAACCCAGTTCTCCAGAACAGAGTCCACCACTCTTAACCACTATTATTAGGTCAATACTAATGAAGCAAACATTTTATCAGAGTAGATAATAGTGAGATTAATAGATTTGATCTGCTCCTTTATAGAAACAAGAATGGATTCCATGGCCTGATGCCTTGCCAGTCTCTGCCCCTCCACCATCATGCCTGTTACCAAAAAAATGTTTATGATCTATAGCACAGCCGTTGGTATTTGCCCTGAGCCTCCGGAGAGGGTGGTATATAAATATAAATGAATAAAATAAATAAATATCTCATCATCACCCAGAATACTTTTGATTAGGAATTTCTGACAATAATTAATTTTGTCTTAAGATCTGATTTAAGTAAAATACACAAATAACTCTGCATATTTTTAAAAAATACCTTATTTGGCAGAGGGAAGTTGATTTCAATTTCCAAACAATTTGAGATAACTTGAAATCCTCCTCAAACTGCCAGTCAGCATCTGTAAACAAACAGTTGTTCCCTCCTCAATATTTATGCATATGGTGTTCATATAAGTTGTGTAGTTTTGCTGCTGGCGTCAGAAAGCAATTGTAATTGCTGGTTTTGCTTTGCTTATTCACAGAGTATGTTGGGTCAAGTAGGGACATAAGTGTCATGTGAGAACCAAGAGTTCTATTCATTCTGTTTCAAGCCCTTCTGGTCATAATGTCGTTGATTATACCCTTTTTGCTGATTTAAACTAGTTGAGCTATTTTCCTAGTACGTTTATTCCCTAACCATGGAGTTCCCATTTTAAATGCAACAGTTATCCATGAAGACATGTTGTCCAAGGGCCAATTTTTAGACTTACATTATATTGTTCTAGTTGCTTTTCAGTCTAGTTTTTCCTAGTAGGAGCTAATTGCTGGTGCCAAAACTTCCCAAGCTGTTTGAATCTACAAATGTTTCCTGCAGGCAGCTGCCCAAGTACACACAAGTAATAATGAATAATGTGACACAAGGAATCATTATGATCCAGAATGAATGCTTTCACTTGCACCAATCAAGGGTTGGTTTTTTTGTCTCTCTACTGAGCCGGCTCTGTTAACAATGCTGACTCTAGCCTTCTGTTGCCTTCTGCCTACTGTACTGTACTTCAGGCTTCTTCAACTGGCTGAGGTTAATGAATTCCTTTTCACTGGTTATTTCTTGCCACACAGACCAAGTTTATAGCTGATCTTTAGCAGAGTTTTTATTCCCAGGCAGAGTGGAGTCTCTTTTTACTGCAGCCTTGATTGCATGGCATGTGGGAAGGAAACAGAACTGTGCACACAATGCCAGCTTTGTGTCAGATTAACCAAGCCAGAGCAATGTAGGTCCAGGAAGAATCCCAAATAGCCCCCCCCCTCCCAAATCAACCATTGGGCACGTACACTGCCTTCAGTGCTTGGTGCCCGTGGCCAGCCCATACAGGGACAGTGATGTGGGTATCTTAGTTTTGCAAAGTGTAGGTACGGGGGAGTGACAGAGAACGAAATACAGCATTGATTTTGAAGGCCAAATCATGTACAGGAATTGGTGCCTCTGCTACCATTACGATCATCATGTGAATGTGTGAAGGAACTATTTCATGTTTGTTTTCATGGCATGGTTAACATCACTTTCTACTTGGAATGTGGAAGAAGGAAGAGAGTCAGAACAGTTACTCTGTTCTAATTCAAAAATCCCAATCAGGCCCCAGTATTTAAAGAGGTCCATGTGTGGCATTTTAGGACATACTTAAAGAGTATTTTCCTACTATTCATAACAGATACACATATACCCTCAAAAATTAGGCTTCAGAAATAACAAAGAACCCACCAAAAGAACATTCCCTAAGCTGCCCCTGGACTCACCCACCATGACCTGACTACCTTCCCTCCTCATACCCACCTGTATCTCTCAGGCAAAAAAGGAAAGAAAAATGGGCAGAGAAGAGAAGAAATAAGGTATAGTTAATAACTGCCAAATAAGTAGAAACTGTGTCCAGACCAAGCCATGACAACAATTCAATATTACATATCAAAAGTCCACATACCTGTATATACTCGCATATAAGCCGAGGCACCGAATTTTACCACAATATCTGGGCAAATTTATTGTCTCTCACATAAGCTGAGGCTGGGAAATGCTCCATCATTACAGGCTTTCCTATCCAACCTCCCACTCTCCCACAAATACAGAAAAGCTGCTGGTTTTTGTACCCTGCCTTTCACTAACCAAAGGAGTCTCAAAGTGGCTTACAATTGTCTTCCCTTCTTCTCTTGATGCCAGACACCCTGAGAGAGTCCTGACAGAACTGCTCTGTGAGAACAGCTCTGGCAAGATAACCAATCAGTGCCCCCCAGGCCAGCAAACCAAAGCAGAACAACAGTACCCAAAGTTTGCAGCCTACTACCACAAGTACAACAGCTACCAAACTGGGAGAATGGACAACTCTAACTACAACTGCAGTGCCCACCAGAACAAAAAGAACTGTAAAACTGAACACTGAAAGAAAGAACTGTAAAAATCAGCTTTTAAAAGAAACACAAGTAAGAGCAAGCTCAGCTTGAAGTACACATTTGCAAAAGGCAATGCAATGACTGGCTAGCTGGAGCAGGCTTTTATTTCAACTACCGTTTATACCCGCATATAAGCTGAGGAGGGCTTTTTCAGTGTGGAAAAAGGTTCTGAAAAACTAGGCTTATACATATACTAGCAAAAAAAAGCCCATTTTATTTCGTAATAAAATGGGCGCTAGACTGACCGTGTGGGAGTGGGAGCGGACGTCTTCGGTGCATTCCTTGAGACCTTATAGCCCTGTTTAACCTCGGAAGCGAAAGGTGCGCTCATGCCGCAGCCACGGTCCTTCCTACCGCATGACTACAATTCCCGTCATGCTCTCTCCACCGTTGGGCCGTGCGCCTGCACGTTGGAAGCAGCGTCAGGGGCAGGCAGGCAGTCTCTCCGGAATGTAAGATGGTGCCCGGTCTGGCAGCGGAGCACGCGGATCCTGGAGATTTCCCGTCTCTCACCTAAAGATCGTCGGTGGGGCTCCCCCCGGTCCCATCCTCGCTGCCCCAGAAGAGAGAGGGTGAGGAAGAGAGCGAGTGAGCGCGCCAGCCCCCGAGAGCCCCGTCACCAAGCAGCCGGCCAGGGAGGCTTCTCTTTAAAAAGAGAAGCCGGCTCGCTGGGGCGGCGGCGTGACGCGGAGCAGCCATCCAGCCGGCCAGGGAGGCTGGGCAGGGAGCCCGCGACTGCCGGTGGCTCACTGCCCAGCCTCCCTGGCCGGCTGGATGGCTGCTCCGCCAGCTGGATGGCTGCTCCGCAGGGAGGCTGGGCTTGGGAGCAGGGCGCAGCTGCCGGGGGCTCCCAGCCCAGCCTCCCTGCGGAGCAGCCATCCAGCCAGCGGAGCAGCCATCCAGCCGGCCAGGGAGGCTGGGCAGGGAGCCCCCGCCAGTCGTGCAGAGCGCGGCTGCCGGGGGCTCCCAGCCCAGCCTCCCTGCGGAGCAGCCATCCAGCCAGCGGAGCAGCCATCCAGCCGGCCAGGGAGGCTGGGCAGGGAGCCCCCGGCAGTCGCGGGCTCCCTGCCCAGCCTCCCTGGCCGGCTGGATGGCTGCTCCGCCGGGGGCTCCCTTGGGCGGCGGCCTGACACGGCGAGAGGCGCGAAGCGCCTCTCACCGCATCAGGCCGGGAGCAACTGCGAGCCGCGCTGCTTCGCGCCTGCCGATTGGTCCCTCCGATTGTCTGTCATGAGGAAGGGCCCTATCTGCGCCCTTCCTCATCCCGGACACATCCCGCCCCCGAACGCCTTACTCCTTTATTTAGTCCGTGGCGCCCGCAGCGCCACGGGCGGTGTACAGATAGGGTAAGTCTCTTTTCTCTTAAAAACTGCCTGCTCATGATTTGCAAGGAAGATCATGTCTTCCACCCAAGAGTTTATCTTAGATAGTACCACTGACTTCCAATGATATAAAAGATAGAAGCAAAACATGTCATTTCTGCTTATGAATTAATTCAGTCAGACTCCGTAACAAACCTTTGTAATGAGAAAGAATAGATCTCTCTCAGTGCAATCTTAAGCCAATGGGCACACAAGGATGTAACTCCATCTAGGATTGCACTGTTTAGTCATTCAGATCAGCAAGCAAGCCTAAGGAGTATCACCTGGCTTGCTCTGTCCTGTTTCCAGAAGGAGGTTTCCTTGGCAGGACTTGGAACAGTTCTATTCCCTTGCTATAGTCTGGCTAACTCCTACCTGGAGACCTTCAGATGACCAGCATGGGGTCAAGTTCTCATAATCAGTGGAATTAAATTAATTTTCTCAGAGGTTACTGAGCTTCTATAACTAGGTCACCAGTTCAGGAGTACCAGCATAAGTTGTCCAGAACATTGCTAATAGAAACTCTCCGAAATGTTGAAACCTCAAAAAAGAACATTTTGGATATAGGATGTTTAGTCAATTTTAAAAATAAAGAACAGATTATTAGCTTATCTAAAAAGAAATTAAAAAACTGATGGTGTTTCAGCAGCTAAAGAAACTAGGGTTAAGTATTCTGGGGAGTAAACCCTATGGAATAACTTGGGAATTGCTTCCCAGTAGACCTTTTTGACTTACTCTTTAGAAGGCCTAGGTTTAATGGTTCTGTGTTTGTGTGATCAGTAAGTACAGCAGCCTTATACGCTCTTCTGATGCAGGAATGAGCTATTTACACTCCAAGGTTTCTAAGACCAGGATGAGATTATGCAGGATCTTGTAACCATTCCACATAGCACAAATCTCAGGTTCTGCCATCCTGCTATTGTAGCACATACAGCTTGATTTTGCAAGAAGGTTTCTCTACTCCAAAACAAGGCTGTGTCATTATTACAGCCAAGTTCCATACACTGAGTCAGAATTAAGACAAGCAGGAGAAGTTTTATTCAGAGAGACGACTCACTTTTGGACTCCTGGAATTTTAAACCCTTTGAGACTTGACAAACAAGAAACCTTTGTCCCTTTCTCTTGGAAACGGAGGTCCTTGTTTAGAGAAATGCATAGTAAATACAATTCTCCACAGCCAGAGTTGAGAGCTACCAAGCAGGCTATCTGCCAATCATAAGAGCTACCAAGCAACCTTGCCCCATCACCAGCAGCTATTCCACTACCATCGCCACCACCCTGCATCAATAGCTCTCATTCACAGATAGTCTTTCATCCAAAAGCAATTTTAAAACATGTTGTGATGGGAATCCCTGAAATGCAGCCACATCCAAGGTGGAATGCAACAGCTGCTACATAACCAAAAGCAATATCAGCGAACACTTTAGGACAGGATATTAAATTGCGGGTGAAGCACAGGCAGGCAAAATTGAATTATTTATGTTGGATTTAAGCCCAAAAAATGGGATTCACTTTTTTAGAAGACTGTTTGAGAAAACACTATGATTTCACAGCACATGAAGGCAGACAGCAGCGTAACGCATATGCACTCATATGCACCACAAGGGGGCTACTTCCAAAGGGAAACACCAATGTATAATCAAAGGCTGAGTCAACCTTGAGCTGGCTGCTGGGATTGAACTCCCAGCCTCATGGGCAGAGCTTTCAGACTGCATGTCTGCTGCCTTACCACTCTGCGCCACAAGAGTGCGCCACAAAAACAATAGATTAACATGACTATACCTCTGGACTAGACTACCTCTAGTCCAGAGGTATAGTCATGTTAATCTATTGTTAAACAAAAAAACAAACAAATTTCAGTGGTACTTTAAAGTCTAATAGTATTTATTCCAGTATGAGCTTTTGTGAGTCAGAGCTCACATTCTCAGATTTAGAGAAAGGAAATAAAGGTAAAGGTAAAGGTATCCCCTGTGCAAGCACCGAGTCATGTCTGACCCTTGGGGTGACGCCCTCCAGCGTTTTCATGGCAGACTCAATAGGGGGTGGTTTGCCAGTGCCTTCCCCAGTCATGACCGTTTACCCCCCAGCAAGCTGGGTACTGGGTAAAGGAAATAATAAGCCTCATTTTTATGCAGAAAATTACAGAAAGGGGCAGGGAGGTAAGCAAAGGGACGATTTTCTATGTAGACTGTTAAATGGTTCACACATCATGGATAATGGGAGAGGTCAGAGGTTCAAGCCTCTCTCTCATGATGCTAAAACATGCATGTTAGTAGTCTGCCATGACAGTGAATCGCCTTTTCCTACCCCCCCCCATCCCCATCGCCCATATTCAATCTGTCGAGCATTGGAGGAAAAGTAGGAGAGGGGAACAAAGCTGCAAACACTGGGACTCCTCTTCTGAATTACTGCCCAGAAGTGATGGCACAGCCTCCAAGATGCTCCAGGAATTTTCTCAATTTCTATGGACTTTACCATAGAGACTGGTGGAATTACTAGAGCATACCAGATGCTGTGACACCACTTTCAGGTGATAACTGAGGATTGACATTAGAATCTTTGCAATATCCCCCCTCCCAAGGTTATACCCCCCCCCCAAAGCAACCAGGGATTGCAGCAGCAGGGCTGACAATCCTGACAAAGATAAACAAAAATACCATCAAATATAGTAAACAACAAACCAATTAAAGAAGAAGTGTTCTGAAAATAAAGGATTTTGTTATGATAAAGGTAAAGGTAAAGGTATCCCCTGTGCAAGCACTGGGTCATGTCTGACCCTTGGGGTGACGCCCTCTAACATTTTCATGGCGGACTCAATATGGGGTGGTTTGCGAGTGCCTTCCCCAGAGCTGGCTGCTGTGATTGAACTCCCAGCCTCATGGGCAGAGCTTCAGACAGCATGTCTGCTGCCTTACCACTCTGCACCACAAGAGGCTCTATTTTGTTATGATAAAACATGTTAAAAACAGCCTATTCCAGTGTCTAAAAACTGGATCCCATGGTACAAACAAACAGAGGTTGATTGGAGGTGGAGGAACTATAATTTAGATATTGTCTGAGATCTCACAGTCATCCCAGGAACCAACTAACTGTACCTTTCCCAGGTTAAACAGTTTGGACCACTGGCCTATTCCCTATTTCCTAGTACCATTCACCTTTCTGTATTAACAAAGCAAGCACAGCTAACTTTTCCACACCAGAAAGGTAATGTTACACTCAAAAGCCCTGTTTCTGAAATAGAACCACAACTGTCTGCATCCAATATTTCTTTGCCTCTCTGCTGCTAGTGGTATTGGAATGAATCCAGCATCTAATACATGTAATCCTCCAATTCATGCTGTATGGAAGAACAGTGCTATTTTCCCTGTGTTAAATGCGGAGCTGTGGATTAGAGTTTAAATGATTTGAACAATCGGGGGAACTGAATATAGATTACCAGGGTATGAAATTGTCATTTCTAGCGCATTAAATCTCAAATTATATGCCAGGCATACTAACAAACTGTGACAGAACTGCAGGGTTAACATGAAAAGCATAACTCTTGCAAGCACCAAGTACCAGAGGCTGCCCCTTGTGTCTCTGCATGATAAGCCATTTTGTCCTCTTTTCAAGTAGCCTCATTTCAGGATGAGTAATCAGCCAATCTATCTGCCATTACACAAATTGACACCATTTTTTTTTTTTTGCATGGTTCACTGCTTTAGATTTTATAATGAAAGGGTCCGGCCAGATCAGTGGCTCATTCAGAAATACAGTGGGTTTGGCTTGTCTGAAATATAGGATTGTGCACTTAATCGTCTTACACATTCTAAATAGAAACCTTTTTTCAGCTTGAAAAGAGAAATGATCCTTCAATTTTATTTCAAAATTCTTTAAAACAAAAAAACAAAAAATCAAAAATGCATGCCTGGTTAGGGGAAAGTATGAGAAACATCCAATAAACAAAATTACCTTTTCCCATCTTATCGGATCGGTCTGGTATAGATTTGATTACAATGCACAGTGGGGAATAATATGCACATAAAGCTATAGATTACATAGCGCTTGCTCCCCCTGGGGAAATGAAAGCAATCAGAAGAAAGAGGAGACCTTGCATTTCCATATGGGAAATTTCCTTTTTCCAAGATGTGCGAACAATGCTAGTCCCTGGGTTGGCGTGATTAAGTGATGACAGTCTTGTTATTGCTCCAACTACTCTGCCTATACCAAGAGTGCCGAGGACTGAGGGAATGTGTTTTGACACATGTAGTCAAATCTGCATGTATCTGACATTCGAAGAATACCAGGCTAATAAGAATTATTTATGATGATGGGTCTCCAAAGCAGGTGGCAGTGTGAGGGAAAGAGCTAACCTTGGTGCAACAACTGCATTTTACTAACCAAGTTCTTTGCGCATTTCACAGAGCTCATTTGCATAATGATATCAATGCTGATCTTTTTGTTTTTAAATGTGAAGTCATAAAGAGAATAAATCAAGCCTCTTGCTCCAGGGTGTGGGAGGGCTTACAGATGGCGCTCCAGCCAGCATCCTCTTTCTCTACCCTCTTGAGTACATGGAAACATTTTCCTTAGCAAGGATAGGAATTTCTGCTAGAGCCGGCCAAAAAATCTGAAGGATTCTTTTCTGGGCCAAAGTATTATTCTGCTTTTTCTGGTTTGACTCGAGACTTTATGGTTTCTGCTTTTATTTTGTTTCAACCATACCAAATAGGAATGCTGGAAATATTTTATTTGCGAAAGGGGCGTGTGTGCAAAGTACACTATGGAAACCATAGTTCCCAAATCTCTCTTTCCCCCCTACCTGACAAAATATATTTAAACGTAAGCACACAAAACTGTGCCTCTCTCCCTTTATCCATGGGATCTAGCTCACGACAGGCACTACATTAACCAAATAATTCTCAGTCTTGCCTACTCTTGGTCCATTTGCAGATACACAGCTGGATACATGAAGCTCTTTCACAACAAGGTGGACAGATCATGGTCTATCAAGCTCAGTATTGTCTACTCTGACTGGCAGCAGTTCTCCACGTCCCTAAATACGGGCCTTTCATGTCACATACTGCCTGATCCTTTCAACCCGAGGTGAGAAGGACTTCTTGCATGCAATTAAAATGCTTTACCTTAGCCCCCCACAACAAAATGCATTGGCAAATTAACAGCTTTTTTCCTGGGACTAGTTACTGGTTGTGTGTACTTCTGTACCCATGTCATCCCGATCTCGAACCTTTATCTGAAAGTAAGCCCTAATGGACTCAGTGCCACAGTTGCAATAAATTATACACAGGATCTGTCTGTAAAGGATCCAAATAATGAACAAGACATACAGTTGCAAAACACTGTGAGAAGTATAGCACAGAGAAGCAGGGGTAGCAGCTGTAGATACATTCAGTGCCCAAGGGGTAGCCAGCAAATTAGAACACAAGTCCAGATGCCACCTTCTTCCGCTGACAATCACAGCCAAAGCAGAAAATAATGGAGTAAGCCAAGCAGTACACATTCTGCCATATCATGCAGAGCACAAAAGAATGGTAAGATGTAGAAGGACAGGCATCTTGTATCAAGCAAGATTTTGTTTTTTAACCTAGACAACTCTACAACTGAAACCTACTCTGTACTACACTGATGCCTCTGAGGTATCAAAGAACCATTTTGAAAATACAGAACCGTAGATTCTTCAAGACAAAACATGAAGGGAACTATCTGGTTGCTTCTTCCTCTTCTCCTGCTGTCTTCTACTTTCCCTAGCATTGTTGTCTTTACCAGTGAGTCTAGTCTTATCATAAAATAATCAAAGTATTATGATTTCAGTTTAGTCATTTTAGCTTCTAGGGAAAGTTCGGATTTAGTTTGATCTAGAATCCACTTTTTTTTTTTTCTTTTTCATGGTCCATGGTATCTGTAAGTTCTCCTCCAGCACTGCAATTCAAATAAATCAGCCTTCTCATTGTTGTTTTCCTGTCTTCTGTGTTGCCAGTACAGGTATTTTTTTAAGATAGCTAGGTATGGGCAATATATACTGTTGACGTCAGCAACATTTAATACAGTCGACCATGAAATTTTGGTAGGCTAAATGCTGGCCCAGTGCAGAAGGTACAGCCACAAAATGGATGCTGCCTACCTCATCGTACAGTGAAAATCTTTGCATTGTGGTGGCAGCGTCTGCTTAACACTTTATCATTATTATTAACAACAACAACAATTCGATTTATATCCCGGCGCTCTCGAGACCATCTCGTGGTGGTTTACAATTAACTTGCAAAAACCCAACAAAGATAAAATTAAACAATTAAAACCTCACAGTTACTAAAATTTAGCCAGCAGCAAAATAATCCTTACCCCCTCCCTTGCCATTCAACACCCCCTCACACCCAGCACCTCAGGGAGGAATACTAGGGGTGCCTGTCTTATCAGATGAAACGTAGCTGTTATAAATATAGGTGTATTAAAAAAATCTGCACAGCCAATCAAATCTCCAATGTCCAATCAGAAGCCGTGCTGGGCAAAAGCTGTGCCTGGCCCCACCCATTCTCTAAAAATGCCTAAGTGCCAGGAAAGGAATTGGTGGACACCATGTTATTTATTTATTTATTTATTTATTTATTTAATTTCTATACCACCCTCCCCAGAGGCTCAGGGTTACCCACAGACTCCACACTGGGAACCCCTACCCTACCCCCTCCAGTTTTGTTACATGGTTTTTGAACTTATTATGGTTCCTTTAATTCCTTGAATAAACACCTATAGGAAGGAGGAAGAAGCAGAAGAAGAAGGAGAGCTGTTATTGTACCCCACTTTTCACCACCTGAAGGAGTCTCAAAGCTACTTACAATCACCTACCTTTTTTCTCCCCACAACAGGCAACCTGTGAGATAGGTGAGGCTGAGAGAGCTCTGAGAGAACTATACCCCAAGTCACCCAGCTGGCTGCATGTGGAGGAGTGGGGACTCAAATCCAGTTCTCCAGATTAAAGGCCACCACCCTTAACCACTATACCAAACTGGTCATATATTCATAAAGAGTTTCAAGATAATCATCTGCTGCATACAATGTTCAATGTATAATTAGATTGGGCATCGCTAGTGGATACAGACTAATAGGAATGTGAGGCTAAATTTTAGGCAAAAGATATAAAAAGATAGATTCAAGTGGGTAGCTGTGTTTGTCTGAAGTAGCACAACCAAAATAGAGTCCAATACCACCTTTAAGACCATCAAAGTTTTATTCAATGTGTGAGCTTTCGAGCGCATGCATGCACTCGAAAGTTCATGCCTTGAATAAATCTTTGTTGGTCTTAAAGGTGGTATTGGACCCTATTTTTAATATATAAAGAGTAAAACACAAAATAATTCTATATTTATGCCATGAAGACAGGTTCCAGGTAAGAAACAGCATGGACACTAATCTGATATTGGCATGTGTTTGAGTTGCAGTTACACACATTTAAATGCGGGAGTGCAGAGTCGCATTTGCAATCATGGCTAAATTCACATTGGTATAATTTTCATACACAAAAAGGGATATATAGTTTATTCTACCTAATGTAGTAAGAAATGCCACATTCTAGTTGGCAAAATGTCCCATGACTGGCATTTTAGGATTAAAGGATCATCAAACACCAGAAATCTCCAGCACAGGCTAGAAACTATGATCATTATTGATATTCATAATTCAGTTGATACAATAATTGGGATTCCATATCTTTTACTATCGCTTCCCAGACCACAAATTATTCTTGCAATTCATTTCGGGAAAGGTTTCCAAAATAAAAATGAAAAAGACATCTGATGAGATAATGTGCAGAGACAGTGCAACTAATGGATCAGTCAAGATTATCCCAGCTGGCAGGGAATTTCATTGAAAACGGTAAGACATAGTCACATTCCCTTTGATTCACACATCTGTCTTTGATTTCAATCACCCTTGACTGGAACTGACTCTATTATTCATTAGAATTTTTCTTTACCTTACAAAATAGCCCCCGGAAATTCTCACTGAGCTCTTTTCCATGATGTATATAAAGGAAGAACATAAAGAGGGGAGAATGGTCATCTTCAGGAAGCCTGTAGGCTATTACAAACATTCTCTGCCAGCTACCATCATATGTGAAGTCTGTTTTTATTTACTTCTGCTTTCTTCTTCCTTTGCATAGAATGGTATAAAAAGGATACTGCTTCCACCATTCATGCTTTGTTGACCTCCATATTTAATACTGTATTCTGTATGGTGCCAAATACCACTACCTATTTAGTAACAGGTATAAAGGAGCACATTACAGCCATGCTCACACCATGCTTATACCCATGGCGAGCCAGTTTGGTGTAGTGGTTAAGAGTGGTGGCCTCTAATATGGAAAGCTGGGTTTGATTCCCCACTTCTCTAAATGCAACCAGTATTTGGATAGGAGACCACCAAGAAAGATTAGGGTCATGTTGCTAAGGCTGGCAATGACAAGAAATCTCTGTTTGCCTCTTGCCTTGCAAACTCTATAAGGCCTTCATGAACGGGCTGTGACTTCATCGCACACAGAATCTATCTACAGCACCTACTTTTAAGTAGTTGCCTTAATGTTATGGAATGCTCACTCTCTGACACTGACCCCTTTTCATAGAATCATAGAGTGGAAGGGACCTCCAGCATCATCGAGTCCAACCCCTGCAGAATGCTATGTTACTATTTTAATTTGGTGAGCAAGGGAAGACAACTATTTCTCATCAAGCATTTTAGTGTGTCTGTATAAGAACTGTATCTGATAAACAACTATGCAGCTATGGTAGTTTCTGATTTTTTTAAGTTGTTGGGTGCTTGTGATTGTACATTCTTAGAAAGGGATTTTATTGATTATTGCTTTGATTTTCCTGTTATGGATCACTTTGAAAACTTTTTTTTTAACTATAAAACAGTATATAAGTTTACAAGACATCACGGTGAGGAGCAGTATATAAATTTAATGAATAAATCAATTAATGAATTAATGAACGAATAAGATAAATACAGTGAAATATTCAGAACTATGGAAGTGAACCTCTGAAAGTTTTAAAACAGATGTGATAATCTATTTCTGAAAGATCAACTCTGAGGCAGGCACTCCACGGTCCTCATGCAGAAAACAGTATGTGAGATTCTTTGATCTGTACTAGTGGGACTGAGTAGCTATGTTCCCTTACCACAGGAAAATTTAATTGCTATGATTTTATGGTAAAAGAGCAGGGCACTGACCAGCTACATTTGGAGAGGTCCTCTGAGCTCAATATCTTAGCCTTTCCATGTTACAAAAGGAAGAGATGCTGACACAAAGAAAGGAAATGACCCAGACAGAGGTCAAGTATGGCAGATGAACCAAATCCAGATACTAGATCCTGAGTAAGTAGGAAACTCTTGTCATTTACAATTGAAATTTCATCAACAGAAAATATGAAATGAGCCTCAAGCCACCATGCCATATATTGTCTATAATTAGGCAGCCAATACTTCTACTACAGAAAATTACTAGGTAAAGTCAAGGATACATACTGGATTCCCTTTTCAGGGTGGATTTAGAGCAGAGTTCATTTCTGAACAGTATTAATCTGCTGAACTCTTGATCTCAGTGCCGGATGTGTGCTTGGAGCTGACAGCATCACAATTTGCATTTATTTATATCTGTTGGACATTTTTTTCAGAAGGAGTAATGCATGAACATTCCAGCTGGGCCATGCGCTACAGTTTTGGAACTGAACTTTGCTATGTGCCCACTAAGTTCAGTCTGCCAGGGACAGCCAGGCACATGAGGCTCTTGTGCCTATAAAGCCAATAATACCACCCCTGTTGTATTGATGCATTGTGACAGGGCAGTGGTTGTACAGCCCCAGGGCACATTCACTGGGGGTGGGGGTGGGATAAGAATGTCAGATTCCCAAAGCAGTCAAATGTTAAACTACATAATTGCTTGCCTTGTGTCAAACTGTTCCTAATGGAGGGCAGCCACATCCCTTCATTCCTGTAGAGAGGCAATTATTCCCTGTGGATGGGCCTTAGAGGCCTGGGGGAATTTCTTGAGCCATGTGAGCTTGTGGAGAACTGGAGGAGTTGAACTACACTCTGCCACCTGAGCAACTCAGGACCTCTGAATCTGGGTGGAATCCCTACTGCTTCACCCACTGTTTTTCACTTAGCAAGAGAATGAATCAGTGGCATCCCCACTGAGCATAAAAGGGCACTTCTTCCCCTCTTGGCATTACTGTTTCAGTTAGAGAACTAACCTACAAACATAGCTTGTTAAAAAAAAACACTTTTCTATTAGGTTTCTTCATATGAAAAAGCTATTCTGAAGAATCTAGTTTGCCTTAAATCACTTGTCAAGGAAATTAAATTTGGGATTGAGATTATTAATTTATCTCATTTCCTTGCAGCACAAAATAGAGACCTTCTGAATTACTGGTCATATGCCCTAAAATGATTGTCCCAGGGTTGCTAGTTCAAGTGAATCATTTTTCATGAGAGATAAAAACTGTGCCACACTCGAGAGCCAAACAACATTTCATTGGGCATTGCTTGCACCAACAGTGGGGACCCAACCATTGGGTGGGGGAAAGAAAAAAATAGAGTACAACACATGGGTTGCATCTTTTGTGAGTTATCAGGACAAAGAGCCCTCAGTTCTGACTCCCTGTCATAGGACAGCTGAGAAGCCTATTCTTGCCTACATTCTCTGCCTAAATCCAACTACTAACTCAATTGTAACAAGACCAACAAACACTATGGAGAATCAGATAGAACTGCCTAGCCTAGACTTGTACCCATCTTCCCAAATAGAGATGTCTACTATGAGGGAAGCAAGCCCCCCTCCCACACACACACACACAAACACACTATTCTGGACCCTGTTCATCTACTGGATAATGGTCCTTCCTAGCCCCATCAACCCAAGACTGCACAGTAGTCCAAAGCACACATAATGTAGTATCCATGGCAAGCATTGAATTAATGGTGAACAGCAAACCTGGCTAAAGGCACCAAAAGGGTAGAAGCCAACAGTCAGCCTCCTTTAAGGGGGTCAGATGGACCAAGGCTTGACATGATGGAAGATTTCTTCCTGCAGATGTGGCATGGCTAGGGTTACCAGGTCCCTCCTGGTCACTGGCAAGGGATGGAAGATAGGGTTGTCAGATCCAGGTTTGGAAACTCCTGGAGAACTGGGACAGAAGCTGGGAAGGTCAAGGACCTCAGTGAGATACAATACCATAGAGTCCACCCTCCAAAGCATCCAATTTTCTCCAGGGAAATGATCTTTGGAGATGAGCTGCAATTCCAGGGAGTCTCCAGGTTCCATTTGGCACCCCTAGGCATAGCCAGCTGTGTACAGCTCCAGCACTCTGCCAGATTTGATACAGGATGAGGAGGTGGAGGGCTATGGCAAAGGTCACCAGCAGAAACATTATTTTGTCCCCTTCCCCATTGTTCTGGACACAGTAGGGTGCCCCAGTGCTAGTGGAGTTCCTAATGTGATTGGATTTACAGGGTTTTGATGAAGCTATCTGTGAAACAACTAGTGAGTTAGAGCAAGTTTTACTCTTTTAGTTGTCACAGTTTCAGAAACTGATTTATGGATGGGGGGATGAACAGGAAAACTTGCTGCTTTACTTAACAATGTAGCTAGAAGGCAGGATACTGATCTCATGGAGAAGTGGAGTATAAATGCTTTAAACAAATAAATAGCTAAACAAATTCTGTACAATCCTGCAAACAGTAACAAACTAAAGTGTACTCTCCCAAAGTACAGAACATGGCTGATTTAACTCCAGTAACTATATGGCAAACAGATGTGAAGATGACAATCGTGCAATAGATGGTAGGAAAGGTTTCCTACAGTCAGAAAAAAGAAAGAAATTTCAGTGTATGAATGGGGAGTAGAAATTAACACTGGCTGAATCTGGTTGTGTGCTTTTAGTCTTAAATATTTAGACTGATCCTCAACCTGCAATCTGTTCTTTCTATTTTAAAAGATGTTCAAGAGGACAAATTTAACAAAAAAAAACACACACACACAACTGGAGTGACAAGCGGCTAAACATCAGCACAATTTCACAAACCAGACATACAAAGCTGCTGTAATTATAATGCTGATTGTACTTAATAACAGAAAATAGCAGAACAGAAACTCAATCAATGGCAGCTCACCAGCTTCACACCTCTGAATGCATCACACAGCACAGCTCCACTCCATACAGCCTCTTGGCCTAATTAGCCAGTTCAACTCTTGTAATTTGCTCCCTCTTTTCTACCCAACCCCCACAGCCTACTCTCCTCATGTTTCTAGGCTTTTCCTTCTTCTCATTCAGAGCTCCACTCTAGAAATATTAGTTTCATACCAATTCCACACATAAATGCACAGGAAAGCCCTACCTACAAATCATCACTCACTGTGTGAGCGCACTGGCCTGTAAAAAAGAACATACTTCCCTCCAGCACTGCAGAACCTACACTCATGAAAAGCATCAGCAGAACATCACCCATCCAGCGGTAGCCAAACTGCGGCCCTCCAGATGTCCATGGACTACAATTCCCATGAGCCCCTGCCAGCAAATGGTCATCTGGAGGGCCGCAGTTTGGCTACCCCTGACCCATGCCCACTATTTTAATCCACTACTAATCTCACTAGGGTATCTGTAGATTAACATGTGATACAACTTCAGCTCCTTTTCTTATTCCCACATAAATATTGTATCATTGGGTTCCCAGCTCCTTTTACACTCAGATCTATGTCAGTCCTCCCTAGCTGTCTTGACATATAAGACCATCATTACCTGGATCTTTATACAGAACAGTCAGGCAATGTTGCTGTAACATAAAATGTTATCACATAAAATGAGGCTGCCCCATAATCAAGCATCATCCCCGTAATCATCCATCACAGTTTGTGTCTCATGTTCTTTGCATTTTCCTGTGTCATGGTTTCTAAACTGTGCTTATCTGTTAAATGGTAATCCCTCTCTTGTAGGGGTTGTCACTCAGTAAGAATTTGCAACCAGACAAAAAGGCACTGAAGTGCAAATTATTGCTATACAAGTGGGAAGCTCGACAAACATGGAGGACTTTGGATAACGTTCTCTCTAAAACTATTTTTAGAATCAGCGCTATGATTAGAAACATCTCCAATTCTGTTTCAGGTGAGTAGTTTAGCCTGTAAGCACTCCATTAGGCTTCATATCCAGGACAGAAGGAGATATAAGGACCTGGATATAGGGGCTGATGGGACTCCTGAATTCTATTTGGACCTGAAGAAGTGAGCTTTGGCTCACAAAAGCTTATATCCTAGGAAATGATGTTGTTCTTTAAGACAATGGTCCCCAACCTGCGGTCCGCGGCCCGGAAGGCCAGGGCGCCGGGCCGCAGTTCCCTTTCCCCGCCCCCCCCCCAGTAAAAAAGCTTCTTACTGCGGGAGGGGGGAGAGGGAATCAGGGCCGCACCACGCATGCGCACATGCACGATGCGCGGACGGAATTGCGCATGCACGACAATTTCACGCATGCGCAAAAGTCCCGTGCATGTGCTATTTCGGCTGTGCATTGTGCATGTGCGCATGTGCAGCCCGGCCGCGCATCGCACATGCACGGTTTGCTGCGCATGCGCGCTGCGCGGGCGGGGCAGTTGCCCTGCCGGTCCCCAGCCAGAAAAAAGGTTGGGGACCACTGCTTTAAGATGCAACTAGACTTACATGTTGATCTCCAATTCTGGTTTTACTTTATGTGGCTTTGGTTGAGGCTGGGACGAATAGTGGGTGATAAAAAGCAGTTCCTTCCCCATCCTTGTACAATCTGGACCCCCAGGAGAGGGCTTACCATAGCCCCCAGATTTACATCTGATTGCCATAGCCAGGAATAGACAATCTGAAGGCTAAGGGCCTAATGAGGGGTTGTTGTGATTGGCATCTGTTCTGTTTTATATTGTATTTGTATAGGTTTTATGTTTTTATTATGTTGTGAGCCACCACGAGCTAGCTTGTCTAGGAATGGCAGGATAAAAGTCCAATTAATAAATAAATAAGAAACAAATAAGAAAAATGTCATTATTCACTATTTTCTAAAATCTCCAATCCAGGAATTTATTTGTTTATTGTATTTATATACCGCCCTCCCCAAAGTCTCAGGGCAGTTTACATAAAACATAAAATGATACAGGTAACTCCATTTATAGTAATAACAAGGTGATAACAACAATAGCATTAACGTAATAACAATAATATTTAAGGAACAAAGAGTTTCTATGACATCATCTTATATTTAGATTCCTGGGTTTGGTAGAGTTTCAAGGTGTGGCTACTGACCTCCTAAATTATGCCTTGTAAAAAAGTCCCTAAAACCTTTGCATAAAACATACATCAGAGAAACACACTACCTGTGTAAAATGTTACTTCACAGCTGGTACACTACACATCCGGTTTCACTGATGAATCATTGTTTTATTGAATTTTATGCTATGTAAACCGGCCTGAGACAGGTAACTGAAAGGGGCAGTATATAAATCACAAAACAAACAAACAAATCCATTCAAACAGTTTTAACAAAAACCATATGTAGCCAGATGGAGAAAGCTAAAGGAGAGGCAGGATAGTAGGGGACAGAGATGATGATAGACCAGGGATTTGCTGACCCAGATGCTGACCCAGAAGATCAGGAAGATGCCAATGGGGTGAGCATAGCCCAGGACCAGTGTGGTGAGATAAGGCTAGTTGGCCATCATTGCCACCACTGGGAGAGGCGGCATCCCTTGGGCTTTCCCTTTCTCTCCCTTGTAACCTAAAAGACTGCTGTTTCTTACATCTCAGCTGGAGAGAAGTTTGTGTGGAGTCAGATGGACCAATGCTCAGTCCCTAGCCTGCCGGGCTCTCTGCTCCTCTAGGGAAATCAAGGCCCATTACCTTTACTTATACCATGCCTGCCATGGAAGTGTTCTAGTTTGCTAGACTAATACATCAGTATCAGTTGAATTGAGAGATAAATTAAGGTCTGAAATTCTACTGTTTTTGTTTTACTTGAGCCTCATCTCACTTGGCATTTTGTATTCTGCTACATTTGCCCAAGCACAAGGGATTCATGCATTATACTAATTGAGAATAGTGCTCATGCACTTAAAAAACGGCCTTTCTAGTGAAATACATGCCACTTTCACAGTCATTTAAAATCACAGTATATTGTCCACTGGGAAGACACTCATGGTTTTATTCTAATGATATATACCCCAACTTCGCTACAGTCAAGCCTCTAATGCTGCTACAGAACTAAAACATTTTTATCCCTTATGGAACAACGGCCTCATATGTGAAAGCTTCCCTGAGCCTCAGGAAACCAGCATGTATATGTGTTCACCCATGACTGCCCAAATGCATGTACCTTGATTTCATTAATTGGCTTCTGGGTAATGTCATAGATACAGTTTCAACAGCAAAGAAGATGATAGAATACTGGTGCATTCCACGTCATTGAGAAGTTAAATGCTACACCTAATGAAGGCCTAATACTAGAGTGGAAATAAACATGAAGTGAATGATACACGCCAGACTGGTTTGCATGACTGACAGTCTGAAGAGACACTTACAGAGCTAGTTGCTCAGCTGTATGCTTCCCAAGTATGAAATGATGGACCTTGCACATTGATTTACAGTGACGAACTGAGTGGGCATTGGTATGCTGTCACTTAATCAACTTGTAAATTAACAGCGAAATCCAGGTCAAGTGTAACCCCCCAACCAAAAGCCTACAGTAGATGGAGAAGTCATCTCTTCTTCCACAATGAAATTCTGCAGGTAAATTCTGCAGCTGAGAATTAGCTGTACAATTGTTAAGATTGCATCAAGATCCTAAGCTGCGTGACAAAACTGGTAGGCTGTTTCCCGTGTCACAACTGAGTGGCCATCACAGTAATAAATACAATTTCAGAATTACTTTGAGTTGTTTCACCACAGTTTACTACATAACTAACACAGATAGTATAATGTGTCTGCCTTAACATTGAAAGTATACAACATTCCCACTAACAGCGAAGATTTGGGCTGAAAGACATATAGGGAGTGTTTTGTTTCTCTGTTCATAAAAAGCTGCACTGATCCATGCTAGCAAAGCATCATTTAAATGTCTCTCACATACTGATGTTACTTAATGGGTTCTGTTTCAGGAAGTTTACTTCTCTGGGTCCTCTTGTCATAAGACACATTTCTCTTGAATACAGAACACTTCTTCTCAAGGAAGAAAGTCCCAAGCGTTTTACTTAAACTAAATAAACTATACATTACTGCCTAGACTGGACTAGTCAAAAAATGATGTATGGAATTAAAGATGACTGGAGAAAACAGAATTTGAAAGGAAAAAAATAGAAAACAGCAATCAGGATGAGAGTGCCCGAGGAGAACTGTTCTGGAGCGTCACTCTTGTGTTACTAAAGACACACACAGCAGTTGCTATTTGCATTGCCATTAATTTCAAAGCTGCAATGTAGACAGGATTTCTTGCTCTTGTGCCTCCCATAAGTGCCCAGCTTCTCCATTTGACAAGTTGTAATGCTCAGTTATGGGCATGTCTCTGCTTCTCAAAACAGTCCAAAAATGTGCTTTGCCAGTTCAGGTTGCATTCTGCTGTCTGTCCTTGACAGCCAGCATGCATTCGCCATCCCTTCACTTTGTACAGTAAGTTTAAATTATCTGCACACCTAAAAGGAAGATTGAGCCAAGAAACCAAGGGCAAAGAGGAAAGCTCTGCATAGCAAGTCTAAGTGGGAAAGCAGGCTATAGACCACTATGCACATATGAGAAATGGGACTTGGACAGGAGAAAGGAATGCAGTATTTGCATGAGCATCTAACAGTGCCATCTTAAGCAGAGTTGTACCCCTTTCTAGGGTGATTCATGGACTTCAAGTTACTTTGACAGGGGTTACTCTGCCTGGGATTGCACTGTAAGGAACAAGTCAGTAGCTATATGGTTGTGGAGAAAATAACATCCTCAGGAATGAGGTCCCAGATCATCCTGTGTCCAGTAGTCCTTGTGCTGCCACAGACAGCTGATTAGTTTGTAATGTTACTCTTGTCTTTTACTGAAGCGAGATGTCGATGTAGGTACAAAGATACCACATAACTCTGCCCAGAATTCTTCCCATGCTCAGCACAAGGATATAATGTCATTAATGCCTGGTGTCAAAAAAGAGGTTATGCACCTAGGGGGAGGGGAAAAAAGCTAATCTCCGGCTCTGCAATGACCTGGAACAAATCCCTTAAGGTAATGCAGCCTCCAACTTCGCCTGAATGCTTTGAAGGGAGCTTCTAATGAGATCTGAGGGGAATATTCATCTCAGATCACCTAGTATGAGACAAAGTGGGAAGGACATAATTCAAAGAAGCAGTTGCCCTAGAGATGGTAGCCATGGGTGAAGTGAGAGCAAATGGTCCATCAAGACCTGGACAGTAACTGAGGTTCAAATTCCCATGGAGTCAAAACCTCACTGCATAACCCTGGGATGCTCACTGCCAGACCCAACTTCTCAATGTCTAATGACGAGGATAAAGATGGCATGTTAACAACGTTGTTGCTGTTGTCAGCCATTCAGTCGTGTCTGACTCTTGGCAATCCCACGGCACAGCGGCCGCCATGATCCTCGATCCCGCATACAACAGGGATCTGCAATCTATGACTCCGCAGCCAAATATAACTCAGTATGGATCCAAAAACGGGTCTTTAAAAAAGAAAATGAAATCTTGACATTAAAGTACTAAATTAACCAGTATGTGAAGGGATTGGCAGGCAAAAACTTTATGGGGGAAATGGGCTTTGTATTGATGCTTTACAGGGGGAGGAATGATAGAAGTGAACAGCTGACAGGAATCCGAATACAAACTATGCACAGACTTATGCCAGGTTACTTTAACTATTGTGCTGGGTGGTCCTGTGTATATTCATTAGCTGTTGTAAGATCTCACATGTGTCAGTTCCTCATAACAGACTCATAACAACCAATGTTTGCAACGCAGAAGCTTTATGAATGTATTAACCAACATGTCAATTATCAATAATGGTTAAACTGTAGTTAGTTTCCTTTATGCAAATAGGCTTTTTCATACTGGTTAGTCCTCGCTCTGAATTCCAGTGCTTTTGCTCTTTCATTATAAATGGTTGCTAACCTTTTACTTAGAGTAAGGGGAGAATTTTTTTTAAGGCAAAACATGGCAATTCCCAAACAGTACATATAGAACAAGGGCTATAAGATTTTAAACAATATCAAATGTCTATCAGATCTATGGACTGCACAATTACAAGGATACCTCCAAGCTGTGAAAATGCTTGGCACTCCCTCCAGATTGACCTACTTTATATATAAAGAGCTACTCCACTGGTGACAGAAAAATCCAGTTGATCAAGCGTCTCATCAATGTCCGTGTCCAACATTAAAA
The DNA here is from genome assembly GCF_049243985.1 of Paroedura picta. NCBI lineage: Eukaryota > Metazoa > Chordata > Lepidosauria > Squamata > Gekkonidae > Paroedura > Paroedura picta. The sequence goes on from NC_135372.1 coordinate 111,285,364, forward strand.
AAACATGGAATGAATGAGGGGGCTTTATTTAATTACATACCTCTAGATCCAGAATCTAGAAAGACTAAAGAAAGATGTAGGGAAACTGGAGCATGTCCAGAGGAGGGCTATGAAGATGGTGAGGGGTTAGGAGACCAAGTCATACAAAGAAAGGTTGAGGGAGTTTGAACCACTTAGCCTGGAGAAAAGGCGACTAAGAGGTGATATGATAGCCATCTTCAAATAATTGAAGGGTTGTCATAGAGAAGATGGAGCATAGCTGTTTTCTGTTGCCCCAGAGGGTCGGACCAGAAACAAGTGGTTTAAATTAATTCAAAAGAATTTTCGGCTAAACATCCTGAAGGAAGGTTTTTGCACAATAAATTGTTATATACATTTGTAGCAGACCTGCTAGCAAGTTACTAAAGAAACCTTTATACATATATTTCCCTCTCTCAATATCTATGTACATGACTGTTCATAAAGGAAGGTTGAAACCAAGGGCCTTTTCGCACAGGGATCTTTGTTGCAAATTGTTTGCGGAATGAAAAATCGCCATTTAAAATAGTGGAATTCGTCGTTATGCATACCTGCCTTTGTAGTGGAATCAGTTGCGTTTTTTAGCGTTTCCCACAGGCTTCCGGTCTCGGCAGAAATCGCTAGAAAGGAAGCGCTATTGCCAAGCTCGTCCCGCCCCTGGCCGTCAAGCAGCCAATGGGCAGCCGTTAGCATGCTCCCAAACAGCCCCTTTCCCTTTAAGAAAGGTTTTAAAAAAAAAAAACGACCCATAGCAACGAATCTAGGTAGATTCGTTGCTACGGAGAGACCCATCCAGCTGCCTAATGTGAGCTGTCGTTTGATTGTATGATCGTTTGCACGCTGCCTCGAGTGATAAAAAAAAAATCCCCCCCCCCTCTCACGGGCCCGATTTTCGGCTGAATTTATTTGTAAAAAATAAAGGGACTTTATTTCAGCAAACGGGCTTTACAGTGGTTTGTGCTTAGTGACTAAAGGTGAAGGACTGAAGCCAGGGAAGCCTCTAAACAGAAAGAGGCTCGCCGGTGCGTTTATCCCCGCTCGCTCGGAGAAAAAAAAATGGCGATCGCTTCGCCGGAAGTTTGGAGGAGAGAGCCAGGGGGAGGGACTTTGAAGAACCAGCAACAATGGTAACGCACAGGTCTTTAGCGCTACTGTTGCAGATTGGTTGCAGGAGTGTATCGCTATCCGGAGGGTGAATCCACTTTTCTGGATTCCCCTGAAAGCGCCACAACGAAGCGCTTTTTGCTGATTGGTTTCAGGATTGTTGCAGATTGTCTACAACGTCGTGGGTTATGGCAAATTAGTAGCGTTTCCAAATAGCAACCATTCTGCTACTTTGAAGCCGTGCGAAATGGCCCCAATAATTCCAGGAAGTGGGTATGAGACAAAGCCTTCACATCAATACTTAATTAAAGTCCAATTCTGAATTACACCAAAATAACTGAAGACATTGTCTTTTTCTAGGAATACAACAGGACAGGAGGCCATTAAGGAGTTACAAGAATTTATACCAAGAGGCTGCTCTGCCCAGTAAAGCAGAGACAAGCTAGTATTGCCTCAATTTAGTTGGGATGTCAGGGTAATGACTACATTTTTACTAACTTACTAGGGATGTGCAATAAAACCACACTATTGTTTATGTTTGGATACAATAAACCCAAAAGATATTGGCATTTCCTGATATTCCCAAATCCCGATACAGGTATGGTATTTGAATTGGGTAAATATTCGGGAATGCCCAATTTTTTCCTGCCTTATTTTAGCCTTTGGGGACCATAATAGTCAATGGTCCCCATAGGTTATAATGGAGAACTGATCTGGGGGAGCTGTTCTTTGAGGTAGAGACACCAAATTTGTCAATTCTATGGACCCCAAAGAAGGTGCTCCCTCCATTGTTTCCCATGGAGGGTAAAGGTAAAGGTAAAGGTATCCCCTGTGCAAGCACCGAGTCATGTCTGACCCTTGGGGTGACGCCCTCTAGCATTTTCATGGCAGACTCAATACGGGGTGGTTTGCCAGTGCCTTCCCCAGTCATTACCGTTTACCCCCCAGCAAGCTGGGTACTCATTTTACCGACCTCGGAAGGATGGAAGGCTGAGTCAACCTTGAGCCAGCTGCTGGGATTGAACTCCCATCCTCATGGGCAAAGCTTTCAGACGGCTGCCTTACCACTCTGCGCCACAAGAGGCTCTTCCCATGGAGGGTAGAAAGCATTTAAACTTTAAAGGGAATGTAGTCCCTTTAGACTATAAATGCTTCTTGCAAGCTGTGACAATGTGAATGAACTATGAAGGAATTCAAAGGGTTCACAGTGCCTTTAAATGTCTTTGCCAATATGAGAATTCATTCAGAAGACATTAATTTAGAGAGCCCTTTAAATGCACTTCAACTGTGGCTATTCATCAGTCCTTAAAATATTCAAAGCTTTTTGGGTTTGGCCATTTCAGATAGCCCATATAAACAAAACAAATTCTGCCTGAATTAAAAAACCCAAAATACCAGTAAGGAACTTTTTTTGGGGGGGGGAGGGGGGTTGCCCTGATACAATACATTTATCAAGGTAATACATTCCAAGGTACCCCAGGAGTTTCTTTCGGTTTGGCTGCATCTCAGTCATAGCAGTTATTTATGAATGCTAGCCCTGCCTCAGTTTTCCCCAGGGCACACAGTAACAATGCCCAGATCATCAGTAGATTAAGAACTGGATCAGAAATAGGCAGATATTATTGGTTCTGCAGTGCTCAGTGCGAAGGGGAAAATTAAGTAGAATGCTTAATTTCAAACTGTGATAAACCCAATTAGCCTGTGGTCCATTAACCATCTTCAGATCACAATGTGTATAATCTTGAGTTAGGCATTTGCACTTTATCATTATGAACAACCATCAATCATAACTAAAGATAGACTTACTATAAATTAAGTCAAATATTAATGAACTAGAATTAAAGCCCATTTTATAGAGGAATAAAATGGGCACTAGGCAGGACCTGGGGCGTTCTGGCGGGTGCGGGCTGCTCCCAGGGCAGGGAGAAGTCCAGCAGCCACCCAGCCACCTGGGAGGTTGGTGGACATGTCTCTGGGCCCCGGGAGCAGGCTCGCCACAGCAAACCTGCTCCCGGGGCCAAGAGAAGGGGGGCGGTCCCACCCCCACCCAGCTGGCTTCCCAAGGCTTCTCTCGGCCCCAGGAGCAGGCTCGCCGTGGCTGAGAGAAGGGTGGCGTTTCCCCCCCAGACCCAGAAGGCTTTGGAAGCCTTCTGTCTGGCGAGGGTGCCCCCCCCCAGCGGTAAGGGAAGCGGGGTGGGAAAGGAGCAGGGACGCCGCATCTTCAATGTGGTGTCCCTGCTCCTTTGCCTAGGTGGAGGAGAGGCCACAGCCGAGGACTTACCTCGCGGGCTGCCTGTTCGGTCTGCGTGACAAGTCCCTGACCCGGCCAGCCGAAGCCGGGCCAAGCAGCCAAGGGGGAGCCGCGCTGTGCGCGGCTCCCCCTTGGCTGCTTGGCCCTGGATGGACACTCAGAGGGCCCAATCAGGATCCGCGAAGCGGCTCCTGATTGGGCCCTCCGAGTTTTTATCCTGGACAGGGCCCGCCCTAACTCCTCCCCAGGTTGCCTTACCCTTTTATTTAATCCGTTCCGCAGGAGCGGTTAAAGATGTGACCTAATATTAGGCATGACATACCTTCAAATGAGTTTCTAGGTATCCTTGTCGGATAACTTCTCGTTATAGTAGCATGGCAATGTCCCTATTTTACATGATCTACTGACTTTAAAAGTTATACGTGAGGGCCAACCTGCAGAATCTATTTCCATCTTATAGCCTTGCTCAAGCCAGAGCTGTGCAGGAGTGGTCAACCTGTGGTCTTCCAGATGTTTGCTGGCAGGGGCTCATGGGAATTGTAGTCCATTAACATCTGGAGGACCACAGGTTGACTACCCCTGTATTTGTGGATCTGTGAGATGAAGGCAGACACTTAACGAGAGAACTTCCTCTGCCACCAGCAACTAAGGTACAAACAACACACTAGGCTTTGTGACAAGTCAGGTCTGGATTCCCCTGATTCAACTCAGGGGATGCCACTCACTGCATCCACATAGGAGCTACGGGAAATGACCCTTTAAAGGTCCACTGGAGCTCAATTCGGCTTAGAAATGGGGTATAGTATCAAGGTGGAATGTCACAGCATTGCCCTGAGTCAGTTGAGTCCGTTGTAATTTAACAGCATGTTTTCTTGCCCAGGAAAAGCTTCTTCTGCCTCCAAAGGCTAAAGCACCGAGCTCAGCAGAGGCTGCTCATAGCTAGTCTTTGCTCAGACAGCCATGAAGTGAAATATTTTCTTAGCAACTTATCACAATACTGCTGTGACCCTGCTCTACACCCAGGATGGTTTTCATCCATTAAAGAAGGAATGGAGTGGTTTTAGGTCTGCATAACAGAGGTATTTCCTCCTCTTTTTGTCCTATGGAAAGGGATCTGGACTACTCAGGATAAGGCTGGGAAAGACACCCTTGCTGAAACTAAGTAGGGTTAGGTCTGGATAGCACCTGGATGGAACAGCTTCTCATGAACTTGCATTTTGTAAAGGAAGAAGGCAGCATACAGAGGCAGCACTGATAGTACTAGCATTACAGAGCCCAAACAGAGGACCATGATTACACAGGTTCCTTGCTGACTGCAGAGATGTCCTCCTCCTGAATTTCCGAACTCTAGAACTGGTCGTATTGGTCTTATGACCAGACTGACTGTACATTGATAAGTCTCATCCCCACTAAAGGCCCAATCCACACACCATTTTGACAAAAATGTGAATAGATAACAACACTGGAGTTCTCTGTGTCCCCAGAGTTGGATGAGGAAAATACTCTAACAAATGCCATCACAGTAACACATCTCTTGATCATTCCAACGCTTTAGGGACACAGAATTTACCATTACAGTGTCTATATACAAACGTGTGTGTTCAGGATTAGACCTCTGAGGAAGAACCATTTGGGGATTGCAACACATTAGGTCTAGCATTGTACGGCACAGATTATGTGATTATGTGACAAAGCCTATGGGCTTTGTCTATGTTTTTAAGTCGGGCATGATAAATGCTAATATAATTTGATTATTTATATTTTGTGAACACGTAACTTTTTGGGTCCTATCCATATAAAAACATCCCTGCTGGATTTCAATATTTAGTTTCTATGAGTAGGCTGTAGAATATGACAGCAACAGTCTTCCCCCTCAGATGTATATTGCCTACGAACATGGTCGTTCTATTGAGCTCCCATAGTTTATAGCTAAGCAGATCCCATGGTTAATAGGGTCTGATGGCCCTCTCTCAAGAGGCACGCTTCCTCACTAAACTGAGTTCCTTGAAGCTGAAAATACATGTTCCCTTAGAATAATCAGCTTCTTCGTTTTTTGCAAGATCAGATAACTCAGAAACAACTGTGTATAAAGTCCTGTTAAGTTACAGCCAACGTATGGTGACATCCAAAGGGTTTCCAAGGAAAATGACACATAGGGATGGCTTGCCACTGCCTTCCTAAAATTCAGACTCCTCTATAACAGAGCCAAATAAAAAAAAACACCTCTGCAATTTCAGAATAAGATTTGAAACTGGAGGTGGTTCAATAAAACTTAGTCATTTGTCCTATATTCACAGAGAGGGCAGTTGTGTCCATGGGTACATGCATATTAAGACAAAAACGGTTTACATTCAAATTACCCTTACAGCAGCAACCTTCTTACAATCTGCTGTCTCTGTAACTTCCAAACCCAAATCCCACAAGCTATCATAACTACCCTCAGTCTCTAGCTGACATGAAATGTATAATTTGTATGTTGAAAATAGTCAGCATAAAAACAGATGTTTTCTGCTGCAGGATTCTCTCGAGACCTCTCCCAAGACAGTCCAATTCTTTTTAAAAAATCTATTCACTGACTCAAATACTGCTGAGTAATATTAGTAAATACAATTTGCATTCTACAAGCATACGTAGTTTACCAGCTGCCACTTTTAATTCCCATTTTCCCAGTTCCAGGGCAGGGATGTGAACTAGGAATGGCAACATTTCTCTAACACAGACCACATCTGGATTTTCAGCTGCAATTCCCCATCACTTTCCAGAGAATTGATTTTCTTTTACAGTAGCAGGTAGATCTTCCACACAATCACTGCATATCCACAGCAACAGAATTCATGTCCCTGTTTTTGACTAGATGGACAATAGGATCATTTTCAGACCAGAAAGGGCATCAGACAATCAGTAGTGGTGTTGCTTTTATTTTTTGTATTTTTAGGAGCCTGTATTTTAGAAGAAGACCACCTGAAGGAGTCTCAAAGCAGCTTACAAACACCTTCCCTTCCTCTCCACACAACAGGAACCCTGTGAGGTAAGAGAGGCTCAATGAGCTCTGACAGAACTGTTCTATGAGAACAGCTCTAACAGGACTTTGATTAGTCAATGGTCACCCAGCTGACTGCATGTGGAGGAGTAGGGAATCAAACCCAGCTGCTCCAAATGAGAAGCCGCTGTTTTTAACCACTATATCAGGCTTTCTCAACCAGGGTTTCTTGACAGCCCTGGAAGGGTTTCCTGAATGGGTAGGAGTTAATAAATTTTTAATATATTCTTTTAATTTTGTACAACATTTATCAGGTGATGACCATATGTGGTCATCGACCTCCCCCCCCACCCCCATTGGCCAATCATGAGCCTGGAGGGGATGCATGATTGTGCCACTTCTGGGGTTTCTTGAAGCCTGAAGAATGTGACAGGGACTTGTCAACAGTTAAAATGTTGGGAAAGGCTGCATGACACAAAACTAAGATTTTCATTTAAACTGTACAAGTTTAATGTTGTTTATTTTTAATGTTGTTACCCACCCTGAGCCTTTGGGAAGGGTGGGTTAAAAATACAATAAATAAATTTTAAGCCACTTCTGTACAAATCAGATTTCTGCTGTGGCCAAACCCATACAATTTTGATGCCTCCATCAGCTAAAAGAGGTGTGATTATTACTCCAATCCTAAATCTCTTGTTCTGATATAAAGACCACTGAAGACAATGGGATGCATATCAAAATACTATTAGAATCAAGGTGCAAGACTTAGTAAACTCACTGACCAGTCTGCAGTCTGTACAGCCCTTACCAAAATAAATTAATGGTTAAGATTGCACACTCCGCATTTCAGTCTTTCATTTAATCTGGAAGAACCTGTACATCTTCACATCATAAAGCAGAGTATGATGAAAAATATTGCTCACTCTATTCTATAATGTTAAAGTGGAGATGTTTTTCATGGTGACATGTTTCAAGAAAGACTGGCAAAAGAAGGGAACATAGCAGTTAAAAAAAAAACCAAAAGAAAACAAACTGGGAAGAAATCTTCTGAGTGCTTAGGTCATCTAGAGAAAAGTCTCAGACTGCCAGAAAAAGGATCTTTTAAGCAAATAAGAGGTCACTTCCAATAAGGTAACTGCAGGCTGGAATTTTACATAGCTAGCACAACCAATATATGTGTGGAAGGGAGACTGTTCATAACAAGAAGGAGTCCTGCAATACATATAACTTTTAAAAACTGTCTATACTAGGGAGAATAGAGAATTGCAAGGACATTAAAATATACTCCTGTGCAGAATTAAGTTTTTGCAAGGTAACGTGTGCACACACACAATACATTGAATAAAAGTTTGCTCGTCTTAAATGGCCGTGACCCCAAGACAGCACCTGGCCCCTACTTTCCATGAAGGGCTTCTAAAGCAGCGATAACTTGAACAAGTTCAATGTCTGTCACTATTTTGGGGATGGTACACTCCACGCACAGGCACAGAGCAGACTGCAAGCAATACTTGTGGAACAGAACATAATCAAAATCAAGCATACGGTCAAAATCATGAAATTGACAATGTTTCTTTCATTCTTGGATCTACTTTTTAAAAATTTTTTTTTACATTTTACTATAACTCAATCAGGCCCATTATGCACGGCCGCTGAAATGGCAGCAAGGAGTACGTGGAGGAGGAAGAAGTGAAGCAAACCGCTTACGCATGGGACGGAACACAACAGCGGCAAAACCCAGAGTATCCAATTATGCACTCGGCTACTTCTGGCTGCGCCCTGGTCCCGGGAAGCTGCACTTTCTTCCGCATCTCGCTAACGCGGCTTTTTCGGCGGCATACGTTGACTCTGCGCCCTGTTGTCACCCGCAGCGTGCATAATTGGTGATTCCACCATTCCACCCCAAATGCGGACCTTCCACTCCGTGCATAATGGGCCCCAGAGAGCCTCTTGTGATGCAGAGTGGTAAGGCAGCAGACATGCAGTCTGAAGCTGTGACCATGAGGCTGGGAGTTCGATCCCAGCAGCTGGCTCAAGGTTGACTCAGCCTTCCATCCTTCCAAGGTTGGTAAAATGAGTACCCAGCTTGCTTGGGGGTAAAATGGTAATGACTGGGGAAGGCACTGACAAACCACCCCGTATTGAATCTGCCATGAAAACGCTAGAGGGCATCACCCCAAGGGTCAGACATGACCCGGTGCTTGCACAGGGGATACCTTTACCTTTACCTTTAGAACTCAACCATGTGTTTTAGATTTATATGACAAGCATATGTTCTCCACATCTCTCACCTGTTGAGGTATACCACTTATCAGTCTTAAGTGATCCTCAGCATGTACTCTTCCTTAAGAATAACTTTGAAGAATCAGACCATGATATGACTAGAGGAGCATTCTTTAGAAGAATTATAGCAACCTCCAGGCACAACAGACAGCTCACAACTATCTGACTAGTGGTCCACAATCTACCACTTGGCGTTAAAAGACAGTATCTCAAACCAGAGTTTTCAGTACAATCCTATGTACAATTTTAGTTACCCAGAAGCCACACTTTGTTCAATGAGACTTACTTCCAGGTAAGTGTGCACAGATTGCAACCTTAGAGAAACTGACAATTTAGGGACTCTTTCAGACTATATACATGGTTGAATATAAACAAAAATGGCTTAATGGGTAATTAAATTTCTTGTTTTATTCATTTATGACTTTGTTTATAAAAGTATTAAACCCCAACCATGTGTGTACTGGAATGACTGTATACACTTCTCTGTCATCCGGGCTTGAATAAGTTTTTTAACTCAAAGCCTCTCCCCACCCTTCCCTCTTCTTTCTACTCATTTAGGTATGTAGGGAGCCACCTACGTCTGGCTGCAACAGATCACAAAATTAATTCATACGGTACATTTTCACCCAGTCTTCCCCTCAAAGGGTCTCAGGGTCTTTCCACTCCCCTAAATTGTCCTGATAACAACACTGTGAAGCAGGTCATGGATGGAGCAAGGGAGGGACTGGCCTAAGATCACCTCACCTATGATAAGTGAGGATTTGAACTGGGGTCTCCAGCACCTAAACACTGCACCAGACTGGCTCTCCATTAAACTTCATAAGAGCTCCAAAGTGAGTCGTAATAATACTGCTTTCTGAATACTTCCATACTCTGATCAGATTGTGCTTGTCAACTTGCATAGTGCTATGGGCATTGTACAATCTGCTGAGTGTGCTGTTCTCTTAAGTGACAGACTTTGAATCTGACAGATCTCTCTGAAGAACATGGAAAGACATAAGCATAAAATGAAGAATATTTCAGTGCTTAAGGTACAGTGGAAGATGGTCATAAAATCTATGCTCAGTTTCTTGCTTTGCCCATTCTCTAGAATTGCACATTTCCATACTGCCCTTCCTTCAATAAGCATAAACTAGTACACCTCTTTTTGTTTTGAAAAAGACCAGGCTGAGTGTTGGTGGATTTTTGTGGCCTAATTACAACAGTTCAAAGCTAAACAGGAACTTGAACATAGGCTTCCCCAGCCCAAGTCCAGCCCTTACTAAATGACTGACCCACAACATTCTAAAAAGCCCCATTAATAAATGAGGCAGCCAAATAGTATCTGTGATAATTACAGGGAGGGTGCCCTGAGCTGAGAACAAAAACAACTGTTATAGTGCCTACAGGTTTTCAGTGACAGAAGAGATTGCTTTGATGGTCTATTTCAGTGAATCTGCAGGTCACATCAGGGCAACTCTTGGGGTCATAAACAGCCCACAGTGAATACCACTAATTAAGTCTGACCCCATCAGCAGCACTTTACAAAAATCTATCCACTGTAATCACAATCCCATCCCACCAGTCTGCCTGTCTAAAACATGTATTTAAATAACTGCAACTACTTTCAATTAATCCAAACAGAAAACCTTCTAGGAAGTGCTGTACAATACCCTCGGTTTTTAAAGAAGGACATATCCTGCAGTAATACATCGGGGAAGTGGAAAGCTCACTGCTAATGACCATGAAAGATTCTGGTTCAGACTCCTTTCTGCATATCACATATCCTGGGGCTATGAGCATTAATTGGCTTAATCAGTAGATCAACTAAAGGTTTACTTGATTAAGTGAGGAGTGGCAATTTTAATCTGTGGGATGGGAATTAATGATACTTTTTTTAAAGCCTATTTTGATGCTGGTGTGTTAAATATAACTAGGAATGAGAAATTATGAGAAGAATATTTTCTGTATTAAATTGTAAATTCCGACACAGTCTTAAACATCTCAAAAATAATGATCCCCTTTTTGAGTGATTAAAGCATTTAATGTATACTATATGCAAGGAATCCCTGTAACAATTGTATTAAATGGCTGAATATTATTATCTCCACATGGCAAGAGAGGGGTTGATTCATTTCATAGTCCCACATTTGGTTATCCTCATTCTTGATGTTTGGCACTCTCCTAAATCATTAAAATTAAAAACAGGTGATTAGTCAGCTAAAGCTTCTTCACACCGTTCTGATTTAGAGAGAGAGAGAGAGAGAGAAATATTTGTGCATACACACGCACAGGTTGCACCAAGTCTAGTGTTAAGGACTTGAGAACAACTCAATGCTTCTACTATAGCCTTTCTGATACGAGTCCAATCTAAACCTTTTCCAAGGAGAGAATTCATTTTCCTAGCAACATACAAGAAATTGAGACTCCCCAGGAGATCAACTCCCCCACCACACCCCAGTTTGCAAACCTAATGTATTTCAGAGATTTATTCAACTTCCAGACTGCATGTTGCTAACAGATTTGAAAACTCACTAGGATTACTTGACTGGCACAAAGCCTTGTGATGTTTAGAGAGTGAAAGAAGAAAAGAGAGGCCTCAGTGCTGAAGCAACCAACTAGAGTTAAAGGAGTTCTGAGTGTGTGTGTGTGTGCGTGTGTGTGTGTATACAATATGTATATTGAATATATACTCCTCTGTTTTCAAACACAAGGGGGGTATCTATACACAGCAGCATATTCACTTGGGGCCACCAAGGGAGTCAGCCACATTTCCAGAGGCTGATGAAGCCAGGCAAAACCTGTGATTGGCTTTTATATATTTATTATTAGACTAGGGGTAAAGCCCATTATATCCAGGTATACAATGGGCGCTAGAGCTTGGGAGTGGGAAGAAGAAGGGGAGGGCTGTCCCATATTCAAGGGCATGGGGATGAAGGGATGTTTTGGGGGGTTGCAGTAGTGTGGTGGAAAATGGGTCTGTGGTGGTATAGGTGTGAAGAAAGTGTAGTAGGGAAGGCTGGATGGGAATGGTTGCTGGTTTCGAGGGGGATGGGTGGCAGAGGGTGATAGAGAGGACTTTTGCAGAGAGTGGAACAGCAGGGCAGCATGCAGCGGCCAAGATGCCCATCTTGGAGGCCATGGCAGCATTTTGTTGGAGAAAGGGGTCAGGGGCCTGGCCACATTAGCTGTGTTGCAGGTGAGCTTGGTTGGGGAAGGTTTAGTGGGGATACAAGTGGGAAGCAGGTTGGTTTTTTGGGGGGGTGGATGGGGAGGGGGGAAGGCCTTCCTCTCCCCGTAAAAGATACCCTGAGAGGGAGGTGGGGCTGAGAGAGCTCTCCAGTTTAGAGGCCGCCATTCTTTAACTGTTGGCAAGGGCTGGCAGGGCTCATGGGAATTGTAGTCAATGGACATCTGGAGAGCCACAGTTTGATCACCCCTGCCCTAGAACAACCAGGAGCACAATGGGGCAAGGATGCACTCCAAAATAATCTTGGGACAGACTTCAATCTCATTTACCATTAAGCCATGGGTCATTCTCCACATGATGCCAGCAAGTTCCCAATGCAACGACAGGACAGGAAGCACTCTTCTCTTTCCTCTGTAATGGAAGGAAACTGGACAGAATGGCCAGCTGGGTCTCCAGGGGTGTTCTGGGTAGCATGGAGCGAAAATCCTTACCAGAGAGTTGACCCTTCAAAACATTCATCTTCTCTAGGGCAGTGGTCCGCAACCTTTTTGAGGTTGCAGCCCATTGCCAAGGGGTGGGGGGAGAGAGGGCAACCCAAGGGCCCCGCTCATGTGCGGCAGCCCTGTGCAAACACGCACACACGAACCTGCCACGCATGCACGGTTGCATCTGGCAGGGCGCAAATGAGCACGTGCGGCAGCTTTGTGCATGCCGCATGTGTGGGTTTGTGCCCCTGCCGGGCACAAACGCACATGCGTGACAGGTCCACGCATGCGCATTTGTGCCGCCGGCGTGCCAGCAGCCACGCTTCCCTCTCCCTCTCCTCCCACAGCAAGAAGCTTGCCGTGCTGCAAGCTAATCGGCCACTTTGGCGGCGGATTTGCTCGCAGCCTGGCAAGCTTCTTGCTGCGGGGGGGGGGGGGCAGGGAGAGGGAACCGGGGCAGGCCACAGACCGGGGGTTGATAACTCCCGCTCTAGGGGACCTGATCTTTTTAGTCTGGAGCTGTAATTCTAGTGGAACCACCTAGAGACTGGTATCTCCAATTACAGTACCAGAGGGTTCACTCTTCATAACATCAATTTTCTCTAGGGGAACTGATCTCTTCAGCCTGGAGCTGTAATTTTAGGGGGCCCTCCCCTCTCCCTAACATTCCCCCCTGGCCCTGCCATCTCTATGCTGTTTAGGCTGGGGCCATTGGGCTTTTCTTGGCCTGCAGGCATGCTTCAGATTTGGTGGACCTAGCAGCCAGTGTGCCCCAGGGTCCGTAAGAAGGGGAAGGTGGTGGTTGGGGGGGGGGGGGGCTGGCACTTCCCCTGACACAAGACACAGGCGGCCTTCCCGATGCTCTGTAGGTAGGAGACATTGCCTCGGGAGATAAAGCCAAAGAGCCCCCATGCACCCCTGGCAGCTCACTCACCTTAGGAGAGGTGTCTAATGGGCCAGAGACTGCAAAGAAGTGGTAAAATTGTGGGAAGATAGTTAGGGGCGGAAGTTCTAATCTGATTGGGCAGCAAGTGGGTGGACAGCCAATCAGTGGCATACAGGTCCCAATGATGGACCTGAGTGGCCCATATCCCTTAACACCTAACTCCTCTCAGGACTCCTTACCCCTTTTATTTAGATGCTAATGATTAGATTCATAGACCACCCCTCTCTGCAAGCAGGCTGGGGAAGGTTTACTACATGTTATTCTGGATGGATCTGGGGGCTTGGCAGTCCTCACCTAAGAGACAAACTAGATGAGGTGATGTCAGAAGGCCCAGCCTGTGATAGATGCCACCATTTCAAAGACATATGAAGAACTTTTAAAATGCCCTGCAGGCCAAATCCTGATCAGGTCCAAAGTGCAGCAGGATGAGCTGCTCTTGTTCCCTCACCAGCCTTTCCAAGTGCTGAAATGGCCACCACGCACAAACAGGTGTTTCGGCACTTGAAAAGGCACAAGAAAGGCAACAAGAGTGCTTCATCCTGCCCCATTGTGATCAGGCCTTCACAGCATTTTTAACCATCTCATTGTTGTTAGTTGCAAAGTCGTGTCCGACCCATCGCGACCCCATGGACAATGATCCTCCAGGCCTTCCTGTCCTCTACCATTCCGCAGAGTCCATTTAAGTTTGCACCTACTGCTTCAGTGACTCCATCCAGACACCTCATTCTCTGTCGTCCCCTTCTTCTTTTCCCCTCGATCGCTCCAAGCATTAGGCTCTTCTCCAGGGAGTCCTTCCTTCTCATGAGGTGGCCAAAGTATTTGAGTTTCATCTTCAGGATCTGGCCTTCTAAAGAGCAGTCAGGGCTGATCACGGACTGACCGGTTTGTTCACCTTGCAGTCCAAGGGACTCGCAAGAATCTTCTCCAGCACCAGAGTTCAAAAGCCTCATTAGGCTTTAAAATTTCAGTGTTGTTTGGCTGCAAGTTGAGGCCAAATGAGACACTGGCTAATTGATGCCAAATGAACACCTGCATCAGCTGTGCTTAGCATGATTTGTACTTCAATATACCATGAATACCTGATGCAATCCACAATTCATCTTGAGTCTCCTCACTTAGAACTCAACTGGGTTCCTTACAGTAGTCTTTAAAACTTCACTGAAGAGACATAAAACTTCCTGGATGTCTCTGTTGTTAATTAGACTCAACGTATCCAGGCTTCTGTTTTATTCTGTCCCTTATCTTGTCCTCTTCCACCTGCAACAGCATTCCTTTCCTCACTTTTTAAACTCATTTTTTTAATACAAGTATGTGACAATCTATAGCAAACCCCCCTGAAAGACAGGCAACAATCCCCACATTTTCTTCTAAATAAAATAAATGAATAACTGAAAGGAAACAATAGAGATCAAAGGCCACATAATAGCAGCATTTTGGTTTCTCTTTGTAAAGTACACTTTGTAAAGTTTCTCTTTGTAAAGTACACTGAATCGTAGGGGATTGATTGGCTGTTTTGACAAAGTATTATCATTGGCTGTATTTGGTTGTGACACAGATGTAACAGAATTGATTTTTGCTATATATTCCCTGTCATGTAAGAAGATCATAGTCTGACTAAGGGTGCTTGCACTCGAAAGCTCACACCTTGAATAAATCTTTGTTGGTCTTAAAGGTGCTACTGGACTCTGATTTTATTGTGCTACTTCAGACCAACACGGCTACTCATTTGAATCTATCCTGAAAGGAAACAGTGGCTTGAGTCCAGACTACAAGTACAAGGACTTCCAACTACAGAACACAAATTTTCCCCTCCTCCCTCCCCCCTCCCACAGCAGCATAAAATGCACTTAAAATACTGTCCTGGCAGGAGGAGGGCAGCTGTCCAGGTTTTGAAGTGGCATTTCAGACTGTCAGACAGAGGGCTGAGGCAGAAAAACAATCATGCTCCATTAGCAGAAGTCCTTGCACCCACATAAACACTAGGCTGGATCCAAGCCACTGTTTCCTTTCAGTTAGTGGGAAATATGGGAATGTTACTAATCTTTTACCATTGAAACTGTTTACTCCACATCTCAAGACTTCTACCGCTCTTTAAGCATGGTAGCAGAGCACAGATTTAGCGGTATGTTTGGTCTATGATACGTTGACAATATGGAGAAGGAAAAGTACAAAGAAATGTGATGAAATGTGGGGAAAAGAGCTGGTTTTCATATTCCACTTTTCAGTACCTGAAGGAGTCTCAAAGCAGCTTACAATCTCCTTCCCTTCCTCTCCTCACAACAGACACCCTGTGAGGTAGGTGGGACTGAGAGAGCCCTGACAGGACTGCTCTGTGAGAAAATCTCTATCAGGACTATGACTAGACCAAGGTCATCCAGCTCGATGCATGCAAAAGAATGGGGAATCAAACTCAGCTCACCAGATTAGGATCCACCGCTCTTAACCACTATATCAACTATACTGCAAAACTGAGTGAAAGGAGGTAAACTGAAATATTACGAAGCACTAGCACAAATATAGTACAAGTGAAGATGAGGATAAGAGATTTAGATCAGCCCACCGAGTGGTGGTGAATAAATGCATGCATGCATGCATAAGTAAGCAAGCAAGCTGTTGTGTCTGGCAAAGGTGATAAGACTACCTGGCAGGCGACACTGGTGACCTGGGCCTCCGTGGATAAAATGACATCCAGAATCACCTCCAGACACCTGACAGTTGTTAGCTGGACCTTGTCTAGAGCCTATCCCATTTCAGCCAATTCATCACAGACTCCAGACAGATTCCATCACAGACTATGTAAAGCACTGAATTCACTGTTGCTATTTGTTTAAGTAGTTTTGACAGCCTTGAGGACAGTTCAATGAAAAGGTGCTACAGGCACCGAACAATAATAGTGTTATCCTAAACAGAGGAACATGGCTTTCACTGGATAAAGAGAAGAGAGGTATGTATTGTTGTTGTTTTTAATTATCCACTACTTGGAACACTTCTTGAACTCAGGACATAAACTTTTAAGCTTTTCTTTGTGCAAAGATACATCATCTTCCACAATACTCAAAATGAACATTACTAGAATTGTTGCTATCATTTCACCATTCATAACACAACTGAAGTGCATCTAAAGCAGAGTTACATCCTTCTAAGTATACTGAAAGCAAAACAGATTTTCCCCCGCCTTGCACAGCTGATACATGAAACTCCTTGCTAACAGTGTCAGCAATGACCAATAGTATAATTTGATCCTAGAAGGAGGTCAATTCATAAAAACAAAAATTGGTAAGAAGCTTGAATTTACCCCACTATTTAGAGAGTTCCTAGGATAAAATTTTCCAGGAAGCAGATGGCAAGAAATGGAGTGATTTTACCATCCTAAGGATGCACAACTGATTTGACAAAGCGTAGCTGTTTTGATATTCTTATGGCTTTCCTGTAAGCTTCCCTCTTTCCCTTCACACAGTACACAGTAACTATGGACACTGCTCCTTCAGTGCCTCCAGGAGGTGAAAAAAGTAAGCAGAGTAGAATATCTGGTGTTCCATGCTAATTCTTGATCCTGCATTTCCTACATAGGCTTCAGCAAGGAAAGAAAAGGAAATGTCCGGAATGGGGAGTGGCCAGAAATCAGGTTTCATGCTTCATGTGCCTTTCATTATGGTCTGCTTTATTATTCACTTCTCCCTTTGGAAGGAAGGGAAGGGGGCTTAGGGGTAGATACAGGCAGCATCAATTCCCAGCCAGGACTGCAATGTGCTACCCTTTCTAGATGGAGTTCCAGGGATATGGGAGCCTGAGCACTTAGCCTAGAAATAGAGACCAGCCCCTGAGCTACCTGCTTCTTCCAGCCTTCATACACAAGGCGCAGCCAGCCTTCCAACTCCATATTTTGGTGTGACTGTCTTCCATTCACTAGCAAATCAGCTGGTCTTTGCTTGGGAGGATGCCCTATACCAGGGGTAGTCAACCTGTGGTCCTCCAGATGTTCATGGACTACAATTCCCATGAGGCTGTGCCAGCAAATGCTGGCCTGAGCTCATGGGAATTGTAGTCCATGGACACCTGGAGGACCACAGGTTGACTACCCCTGCCCTATACAACTTCTCAATGAATGGAGCTACAAACAAATGGCAGCTCTCCCTGCTACAAATTTGCCAACATTTCCTTCTCACATCATTCAACAATTTCTGCTACGCCAGCCTTATACCTCACACTCTTTCTCCCCTTCCCAGTTCTATCATTTCCTCATAACTTTAACAGTTCTGTCCTTCAGGGCAATGCAGGCCATTCCATTCCATTCCATTCCATTCCATTCCATTCCATTCCTTCCTTCCTTCCTTCCTCCCTCCCTCCCTCCCTCCCTCCCTCCCTCCCTCCGTTCCGTTCCGTTCCGTTCCGTTCCTTCCTTCCATTCCATTCCTGGACCACCATTCCCAGCTTTGCTGGATCACAGTGGTTCACAAGTAAAATCAGTAAAATAACATAAAATCGCCTCCCACACACATATCCCTATTAACCCCCACCCGGCTCTATTACTCAACCCACCCACACCATCCCATCCCCCGCCAGTATGGCCAGAAAGATGGTAAAACAGCAATCCGGGGAGGGGCAAGATCTTCCCTGATCTGCCTGGCCTCAACCAAAGGCCAGGCAAAAGAGCTCCATTTTACAGGCCCTGCAGAATAGCACCAGGTCCTGCAGAGCCCTCAGCTCTCCTGGGAGCTCATTCCACCAGGCCATGGCCCTGGCCAAAAAAGCCCTGGCTCTCGTCAAGGACAGGTGGACTTCCTGTGGCCCGAGAATCTGCAGCCTATTCACCATTGCTGATCGCAACAATCTACGTGGGGCATAGGGAGTTAGACGGTTCCTCAGGTACATAGGGCCCAGACCACATATGACCTTAAAGGTCAAAACCAGCACTTTGAATCTGATCTGGTCCTCCACTGATAGCCAGTGCAGCTGCCTGAGCCATGCTGGATGTGGGCCCTCCATGGTGTTCCAGTGAGGACCCTAGCAGCCACATTCTGCACCAGCTGGAATTTCTGGAGCAGAGACAAGGGCAGGCCTGCATAGAGCAAGTTACGGAAATCTAGCCTGAAGGTGACCATTGCATGGATCACTGTGGCAAGGTGATCTCGGGATAGATATGGCACTAGTAGTCAAGCCTGGTGCAGGTGGAAAAATGCCAACTGGGCTACCCTTGCAACCTGGGCCTCTACAGACAGGGAGGATTCTAGGATCGCCCCCAGATTCATGGCGGCATGAGAGATCTTACGTTGCACACCGTCAAGGGTGAGCCACTCCAACTCCAGCCCTACCCAACAAGCAAGTAGATTGCTTCACACATGACATTACCCTTACATAGAATAAGGTTGTATGTCAAAATGACACAACTGTTAATTTTGCCATGATTACACTCACGCTGCTTTCAGACACAATGCTGTGCACAAGTGTTAGTGCACATACCAATTTACTCTGGAAATACCCATTTAGGTAAATAGTTGTGTGTAAACCTTCAGTAAACATGCACATCTGAACCCACTATTGTTTTCACTGAGTATTTAGTGAAAAGTAATGCTACAGTGCCATTCTAAATACAGCTATGCCTTCTGAATCGGCTCACAAGGGTGTGACTGTGCTTAGGATGGCACTGCTAATGCCCCCTTCCCCCATACTAGCTCTGTGTCCCATCCCCACAGGTCCTTCAGTCCATAGTTCCCTGGTAGTCAAGCCCTTGCTTTCCATCTTCAGCAGCTGCTCCTAATTCCCAGCCTCCTTTCACACCCACGAGACCCATTCTGCTCCTGCTCTTGCAGCCTGAGATCCTCCCAGCTGCAGCTATGGTCTGCCCACCCCGAGTACACTGCTGCCGATAAACCCCTCCATGCCCTTTTGCTAGTTTAGCCCAGAGCAACAGTTGCAAGAAAGGGTGTGGTAGTTTTGCCAGAGATAACGCAGCATGTGATCCCAGAATACCCAGCGAGTGTTTCCAGGAGCTCCAATACAGTGCAATATCCATCCTCTCAGACCTTCCCTCCCAAATGCAGAGGCTTCTATGTGAATTCTCTCCCTGCACACATCTCATCTGCAGAAGGCATTTACTAGGGAGGAGGAGAGGAGTAAGGCATCTTGTATTCCACAGCGATTGATCATTAGAAGCTGTTGCATGGAAACCAAATTGTTGGTGCTTAAGAGCCGCTGCCGCTGCTGCTGCTGATTATTCCCCTATGCTGAGCCTATGACATTTGCAAGGCAGCCATTCCTGGGCGGGTGTCTCAACCACAGATTCCAGGTGGGGAAGGAGAGAGCAGCACTAGCAACTGCTGTCCCTCTGCAGATCTCCCTAGTAACCAAAGGGAGCCGGTTCCTCTCTGTCTTTTCCAGGAGGCATTAGCCCAGCCTTCACTGCACATGGCCCCCCGTTCCCCACTGTCTCGTTGCAGCCGCCCATCTCGGCACAGCCGGTACAGACCTGCATCAGTGACACTCCCCTCTCTCACCAACAGGAACCTGAAGGCAAAGGGTGGCTCACTCTGTGCCCAGCGAGTCTGCTGTGTTGCATGTGTACTTGCAAACCTCCACACAGGAAACAACATGCTGCCTGCAGTCCAGCTGCCTGCAGCATCTCATAGCCCCCTTGCTCTCCCAGCTCCACGGATGACAGCCCATGTTTGGCAGTCACATGTATCCATTTCACTACAAGGACACAAGCATCCTGCAAGCATTCCAGAATGCAGCCATGCCCATCCAGCAAGGTACCTTTTCCACTGTCCTTTTATAACAACCTCATCTTTCCATCCTCAGGCCCTAAAACCCCCTGCAGCTTCCCCCTCCTCCTCCAGCCACACAGACCCAGTGATGCTGCTGGACGACTGGTCTTGGCTCATTCTTTCTCCTTAGCTTTCCCTCACTACTTTCAGTCTCGCCCACTATGCAAAAACCTTCATTTTCTGACCCTGACTGTCCTTTTCTTTGACCTCTCTAAGAGAAGCTGGAATCAGAATCATGCCACTTCTGCCTGCTCGGGTGACCTGCTTCCTCTGCTTTGTCTTTTCCCAGATTTTAGCCCCAATGTATCTTAACGCTGCGATCTCAGTCAGGGTACAGATTTCCCTTCTGCTTCAGTGGCACTCCACTGGGGGCTGAACTTGAAAGACAAACCATTCAGGACTGAAGAATTACACGGCTTCCCGGGGTGCTAACAGCGCTGACAGGAGCAGATGAAAGCCCCATGCTGCCAGCCCTTCCTCTCAAGGGGGGCTTGCAGCCGGCGAGGCCATCGGACCAGAAGCAGCAGCCGGCGTGTGCTGAGAGGAGGCTGCCCCCCTCCCCCCCCCCCGAAATAGAGGCAGGCACCTGGGAGCCCGCACCGACCCCTTCGCCTTCACTCCAGCCAGCCAGCCAGGCAGCCAGGCAGCAGCAGCAGCGCTGCAGGCGTGGGAAGCGGCAGGCAGGCAGGCGGGCGGGGAGCGGCTCCCTCCCTCCCTCCCTCTCGGGCTCACTCACCCAGCATCTGGCTGAAGAGGAGCTGCTCCAGGTCGCCCAGCACGGTGACCACCAGCTCGGGATCCACCTTCAGGAACGCCTTCTCGTCCGCCGAAGCCGCCGGGCCCCCCTTGCCGGCCGGCTGGCCGCCCGCGGTGGCGGGGAGGGCGGGCTGCTGCTGCTGCTGCTGCTGGGCCGCCTTGCCCTTGCAGGAGAGGATCTCGTCGTCGGACTTGGGCTCGTCGCCGCCGCTGCCGGCCTCGGCCGCCTTGCTGAGGGGCTTGACTTCGGCGTAGGGCCCGCGCGGGATGCGGCTGGGCTTTCCCAGGGTGGAGGGCAGCGGCGCCAGCGGCGGCGGCGGCTTGGGGGCGGCGGCCGGGGCCAGCTTGGCCTGGAAGAGCGAGTGCTCGGAGCGCGAGAGGGTCTTGGAGAGCAGCGCCGGCGGCTCCTTGCCGCCTCTCGGGCCCCGGCCGCCGCCGCCGCCGCCGCCCTTGGCCGCGCGGGCCATGTCGTCGCTCCACTTGGGCTCGTAGAGCTGCATCTTCTTCTCGCTGTCGGTCAGGAAGGACAGGTTGGTGAGGGACTTCTGCTTGCGCAGGTTGGAGGCCACCGGCCCGCGGCCCTCCACGCTGCCCGCCTTGAAGACGCGCAGCTCGGCCGCCTTGGGCGCCGCCACCCCGGACGGGCCCTTGCCGCCGGCGCGCTTCTGCATCATGGCCGGGCTGCCCTCGGCCGCCGCCTTCTTGTAGCCCCTCGCCTCTGCCGGCCCTTCCTCGCCTTTCAGCTCCACGTCCTGCGGCAGGCTCTTGAGGCTGCCGCCGCCGACACCGCCGAGCATCTTCTTCCCGCCTGCCGCGAGGAAACCATTGAAAAGCCCAGCCTCTGAAGCGCGGAAGGAGAAGAAAGAATGAAAGGCGGGCGGGGGGAGAGAGGGAGACAGAGCGAGCGAGCGGGGGTGACAAGGGGGGACGGGAGAGGAGGAGGAGGCAGCAGCGGAGAGGGATAAAACAGAAAAAGAGAGACGCTGTCAGCGCAGCCGGTGCCACCTTCCCCGCCCCGGCGCGCTCACAGAAGCGCCCCGCGCGCAGCCCCGCCTTGCTCCTCCAGCGCCGCTGGGGAGACTGCGAGGGACCCAGGCGAAAGCCCCCCCTCCTCCTCCTCCTCCTCCTCCTCCTCCTCTGCCACCTCCCTCCCCGCCTGCCGCGAGATGCTCGTGGCTCGGCAGAGAAGGGGCGAGGAGTGGGGCGGAGTGGGGGCGCGAGACACGCGCGAGGCTATTTCTGGCGCTGCGAGGAGGAGGCGTGGGTAATGGTGCGTGAGGGGCTCGCGCCCGCTCTCGCCATAGAGGAACAGGGACGCGGGGGCGCGCGCTCGCCAGCCAGCCAGCCAGCCAGCCTCCGCGGCCGGGAGGACCAAGCTAGAGCTGGGGAACCAGGGAGCCGCCGCTGGGCAGGGGGCCGGCCATCGGCAAGCAGAGACGCCCCCCCCCTCAACCCGTGCTCCCGGTCAGCCTGGTGAGGGGTCGGTTCCGCAAGGGGGCCTGACTGGGGCAAGCTGGTGCAGCCCACCGTGCCCCTCCCCTGGAGCCCTCTGCCCTGCCCTTGGCTGCATCCGGAGGGAGGAGAGAGAGCCCAGAAGCAACACATGCCCAGGAAGTCTTCAGATTGGTAAAAGGTGGCCAGGTCCATCCTACCCATGGGGGTCTTGGTGCAGACAAGGCAGGCTGCAAGCCCCAGGGAGCAAGGAAGTGTTTATGCCCCCACCTTGACAGGCCTTCAGGCAGCATTGAAAAAGGGGGCTGGGGCAAAGAAGGCTTGGAGAGTTCTCTGCAAGAGAGGTAGCCCTCAATATTTATTGCAAAGCTACTCTTCCTCTTGCAGTTCTACAATAATAGTTCCCTAATAAGAAGGATGCAGCTTTCTTTAATTGCAGGTATGCACAGGTGATGTGCCCCCTGTTGGCAACTGCAGCCAATCAGATCGACAGCATAGATGTGCATATGTGCCGACTTTCGTGGCTCTGTCAGTGGGACTCCTATAGAGAAGTGATTTCCATGGAGGAGTTCTATGACACATGGATCGGCCAAAGGCAACCCTAGAAACAGAATGTCGGATGCTGGCAGCAGAGTTGTCTCTCCCTGTTCTTAGCATTCTAAGTAGGGCCAACGATGGCAATCAGGCTGAAATATCTGATCCAAGCCTTTGTCTTCAAGTGACTGAGGTCAAAAATAAGTCCTGCTGCTGAGCCAAGCAGAGGCATTGGATGTTGGGCAAAGCTGCCTATGAGCTCCTGCCCTGTTAGTGCCACACTTCAGTGCAAAATACAAACTGTAAAATGCATTGAACAAAGAGGCTGCCCCACTGGAAAAGGTTTGGGTTGCTCCCCATATGAGATGTGCTACCTGCCTTAACTTTGCAATTTCTCCAGTCAGCTTCTAAATTCCGAGGGATCAATGAAGTTTGTGTACAGGACCCAGGTAAATGCTGCATTGCACATTAGTGTCCCAAGCGAATCTTATGCACACACCCTTGCATGGCAACTTCACCAAAAGCTTATGTCATTTTAGTGGCAAAGGGAGCAACAGTCTCTGGTTCCAATCTTGCCTCTGCTCTGAACTCATGAGTTGGCTAGGCAATCTCCTCCTCTCAGACTCTCCAACTAAAAGGGGGAATAACAGAATGAATCTACTTTGGAAAGCCGCTGTCAGAATTATTGATGTGTGTCAGGGTAGCACACATCATATAAACACTAAATATCATTAGCAGTACATTTTACATACATAATAATGATGTTGATACATTTATTGTTACTATTTAATAAAGATGTTGAGCCTTTGGACCAGAAAGCATGTGAACTTTGGCTTTTTGTCCTTATTTGCCCCTTAATAAGGTATAACAACATTGATTGTTTTAAAGTCCTGCTTCCAACTTGGACATACAACCATTTGATTTGAATAGAACTTCTTTAGTAATACATTGCAAAGGATTATAGTGTCGGTGTAAATGGCAGCAGGCTAGGACTGACAGAATAGAAGGGAAGGTGCACAAGAGAGTAATGTATTCCTTCCTGACCACTCAATATCAATGAAGTTACACAGAGGTTCAGTTTGATAGAATAAAACTAGATAAGTCTCAGATGGTCTCACATCCTGAAAGCAAACTGCTCTGAGAGGAAGTGAGTCACTGCAGCTTTGCTGGTCAGTCAAAGCTAGCCTCAAATCCCCAAGTATCTTAGATAAAAACAACCAGCCTGGTCAGCTGCATGGTCAGACAATGACGGATCCTTTCATGCCCAGCCCATGTTAATCACAGCATGTGGGTGCCTACAGGGTTCGCCTTATGCCGCTGCATTCAGAACATTTTGGCTTCAGGACATATGTGGAAAGAACAGGGATGCATAATCAGGAGCTAACAGTGCAAGCGAAACAAAGCTACACCCTTCTAAGTCATCTGAGGTCCATGGACTTAGAAGCTTTGAATATCTATTTATGTACTTCATTTTTCTCCTCCATGAGAATCGCAAGTGGCTTACAATGTCTCCCTGTCTATATTCTGTCTTCAGAAGTATCCTATCAGTTAGGTTGAGCAGAGCTTGTGTGCCTTGTCAAAGGTCACTGAGAAAGTTTCATGGAAAAGTGGGGATTTAAACTGGGTCTACTAGATTCTATCCAGGGTAGCATTATAAAGAACTAAAGCACTGCACAATGATACCGGACCTGGCAGAGCGCTGTGGCATAAAACCACTTTTCCTCACATAAGATCAAATAAATTCAGTCTGGGTTCCCTTAACATTTCTATATGTAGTTGTGAATTGCAGAGGGTTGGACTAGATGCTGGAGGTCCCTTCCAATTCTATGATTCTATGATATGCATCATTCCAAGTGTGTCCCCTTCAGTAGCTCATTTAATCCCATCTCTTTTTTAAAAGGATGAACTTCCAATCTCACTTTGGGGAGGGAATGATTATTTAGTCCATGTTCTTTGAATGGCTGGGCTGAACTAGGCTGCATTCAGTCAGCACTCAGAGAGTACAATCTGATGACCCACCTGGAAGAACTCTCAACAATTCACAATAATGCATCCCTTCCTTACACATAGAGCTGCAAATTAAGAAGAAAGTTGTTGCTCTAGCTTCAATTTGCTTCTGAATTCAATTGCCTTGACAAATTAGGGTTTGTTTCTCTCCAAGTAACCAATGTTTGGGATATAAACCCCAATTTGTTCAGGCACCTGAACGAGGAGGAGGAGGAGGAGGAGGAGGAGGAGAAGAAGAAGAAGAAGAAGAAGAGTTGGTTCTTATATGCCGCTTTTCACTACCCGAATGAGGCTCAAAGCGGCTTACAGTCACCTTCCCATTCCTCTCCCCACAACAGACACCCTGTGAGGTGGGTGAGGCTGAGAGAGTCCTCATATCACTGCTCGGTCAGAACAGTTTTATCAGTGCCGTGGGGAGCCCAAGGTCACCCAGCTGGCTGCATGTGGGGAAGTTCAGAATCGAACCCGGCATGCCAGAATAGAAGTCCGCACTCCTAACCACTACACCAAACTGGCTCTCAACTGAAAGCCTTTAAAATTAAGAAGTGTACAGTTGTGTGTGGGGGGGGGAGCAGCTTGAGGATTTGAGGCTCATCTTTCTCATGAACATATTATGGCTTGTAAAGTCTCTTTAGGCCAGCTCTGCCTACAAACATTTCAAAGAGACATGACTGAGAAACACGAAGAAGTGTTGGTTTTTATACCCTCCTTTTCACTGACTGAAGGAGTCTCAAAGCAGCTTACAATCGCCTTCCCTTTCCTCACAACAGACACCCTGTGAGGTAGGTGAGGCTGAGGGAGCTCTGACAGGACTGCTCTGTGAGAATAGCTCTATCAGAACTGTAACTAGTCCAAGGTCACTCAGCTGGCTGCATGTGGAGAAGCGGGGAATCAAACCTGGCATGCCATATTAGAAGCCACCACTATTAACCACTACATCAATCCATCTGATGGGGAGAACAGAAACAGAGATAGAAAAAGGCTTATATTACTCCTTTGAGATTTGAGATATAGTCACTTTACCAGGTGGCCTTCTGTGATCCTTGGCCCATGGGAAGTACACCTGGCCTTGGCCAGGGCCTTTTCAGTCCTGGCCCCTACCTGGTGGGATGAGCTCCTGGAAGAGCTTGGGGCCCTGTGGGAGCTATCACAGTTCTGCAGGGCCTACAAGATGGAGCTCTTCCACCAGGCATTTGGTTGAGGCCAGGGCAAGGAAGATTTGCTGGGTCCCTCCTCTGAACAGCCTCCCTGAGGCTGAAGAGTCCATCAAGTCTTTTGGGGGGGTGGGACTCGGGGTTTGTGGGAAATTTATGGGAATGTTGGGATTTTATTGTATTTTATGCTTTCTGTTGTAAAGCGCTGTGAGTTGGCTGGACCGAGAGTGGCAATCAATCAATCAATCAATCAATCAATCAAATGACGCACATATATCCAGTTGGTTAGCCATGCTCCTTAAAATAGAACTACAAATGTAGTTCTCTTTTACTATGTAGTTTTATAATATACTGCTGCCTCAGTAAACCTTGATTTTCTCTAGAGCAGGGGTAGGCAAACTGTGGCCCTCCAGATGTCCATGGACTACAATTCCCATGAGCCCCTGCCAGCAGGGGCTCATGGGAATTGTAGTCCATGGACATCTACCCCTGATCTAGAATGACACCAGGTAGGTGATCATCATGTGAGATTATGTATTTTTAACAATGCTATAATTTCTAAGGGAAAATGACTTTTTCACCCTTGCTCTGTGTTGCCACCCTGCCCACTTAGCTTCAAACCGTCTTATCCTGTTAGGAAAAAATGTATGGCTAACTCTATGGGAGGACCCAAGAGTTCTGTAGGGCTTACTTCCAAGTAGACAGGGACAGGACCAGCAGTGTGAGCCTGCCTGTTTCAACATGTTTTTGCCATGTTAGGTAATGGTTCAAGTGTTAGACTAGAATCTGGGAAAGCCAGTTTTGAATTCCTACTCTGTCATGATGGCTACTGGGGGATATCAGGCCAGTCGCTCTCTCTCTCTCTCCTCCCTACCTAAAAGGGTTGTTGTGAAGATAAAAGAGGAGTTGGAAATGATGTACGTCACCCTGAGCTCCTTGGAGAAAGGGTGGAATAAATGCATTCTAAAACAATGAGTCCCAAATGCCCCAACTCTGAAGGTTCTCTAGCTGACTGGGCCAGAACATGCCTACAACCTGGTACTTGAGTAGAAAAGAAATACCCACCATACAATAATATGAAACCACCGGGTATTTGATTGTAGCATCTCCTGCATCCGTGGAGCACTTGCCTCTGAAAAGCTGGGAAACAAGCACCACTTTGAAGAAGAACTGGGTTTTGACACCCTGCTTTTTGCCACCCGAAGGCGTCTCAAAGTGGCTCACAATCGTCTACCCTTCCTCTCCCCACAACAGACACCCTACGAGGTAGGTGAGGCTGAGAGCTCCGAGAGAACTTTATAGCTTATATGCACCGTGCTAAAGTGGGCAACAGAGGATGAAAAGGCCACAGTATGTATAGACATGGGGCATTTCCGCCACTTGACATTCCTCTTTGAGAACCCTTTAGAGACGCATAATGCAGAAAGCCGGTCGGGCCGTTTTTCACTCAGCAAATCAGCATTCAGTGCCATGTCTGCACTACAAATTGGAAGCTATTCAGTTTCCTTTTTGAAGCAAAACCATCCACTCCAACATGGAGCAAATCCCCAGGGACAAATCTACTTGTGTTACAAAGCAAGAGTAAAGTTTGACTTAGTGACATGACTCTTCTTTTCTGAATCTCCAAAAGTGTCTTTGACCCCCGTCTCTTTTCCTCTTAAAGCAGCAGACTTCAAAATACAAGTAGCGGATTGCAATCTCTCTTTATCCCAAACATCACACCAAATAGTGTGGCTTTGGCTAGTTGGCTCAAAAAATATATATTTTTAAATATTCCCCCTACAATAAGTGATGGAAGGACTCTGTCTAATATAGCAATCCTGTATTGGGTTCCTTCCCAAACCCACATTTGCAAAGACAGATATATTTGTGGTGGAGAGTCTGAGGGGAGGGTGGGCCCCTCAGATACTTTCCTGAACCTTCAACCAAGGCTGCTATTATCATAACAAGGGCAGCGGGGCAGGGAAGGGGGGGATCCAAATGCTGTACCTTTAGAAAGGTCATTTATATCAAGGACATGGCATGTGAGAGAAGACCCTCACAACACCACTTCCACACTTAATTTGTCTTCTGTTTAAAAACTATATATCCACTTAGCAACACATTCAGAGATGCTGTACTTCTTCCCCTTGTCCCTCCTCATTCCAATCTCAACCCAGATTATTTCTCCATGCAGAGCCCATGTACCTGGGAATGATCAAAAGGAGATGCAGGAACAGAGATAAATGTGGCACAACTTCCATCCACAGGTCAGAAATAGCTTCAGCTCCTGCACATACAGCTATCAACAACACTAAACTAACACTGTTCACCTTGCAATACACTGTTGGCTACATTTTCTGATGTGATCGTTTTGTGAAAAATGAACAAATGAGAAATTAGCAGGCACACCTGTTACAATAGCTAAGGAATATGCATATAAACTGATGATCTGGATAGTGAAAAATATTCATCCTGGCAGTGCTACAGAAGACCAAGACATTTTCCAGGAGAGGAAGCCATTGTTGGCAATACTGTCTCTGTGATAGGAAGAGGCAAACAAACATGGGCTGCAGTTCTGCAGGGCATGTGCCCACATCCATACGAGCTATACCACTCCAAATCCCACGTGAGCCATGGAAGAGGAGCCATTGGAAAGAAAGGGCAAGCAAAACTGTGTTCATACCTAAGACAGGGTTCTAAAGCACCTTCTCTACTTTGTCTGCTCACTGCACAACAGATATATGGGGGGAACTCTATATGAGAAAGCATCTGTGTGAGACCATGGAGACAGTGTGAGCAGAATGTCACACGAGCACTAGGGAGACAGGGTCCGGAAATCCTGGGTGACCTTAGGTCAGTCACCTCTTTCAGTCTAACCTGCTTCATGGGGTTATGAAGATCAAGGAAATAAGGAAAGCAAAGGAATATATTTATTTAATTTAGATTTTTATACTGCCCTTCCCTATGGCTCTGGGTGGTTGGAGGTCACTTGGGAAAAGTTGGGGGGGGGAAGCCACTTGGAGGTCCTTGGAAAAAGGCAGGATGAAGGAGAAAACTGAATGGACAGACAAGACAGATGCTAGAGGGTGGCAAGACTGGGCATTTGCCAAGGGGACCACAACCAATTGTACTTTGTATTTTGCATTTTAAAATTTCCATCACATTTTGTCTTTTAATGTCCACCAAATTTAACTTCTACCATACCTTCAGGTCTGAGATAACTAAAAACACCTTGAAGTGTCAATTTCTTTGGTGAAATCAAATCACTAGTACTGTTGTTCAAAAGCATTTTTCCTATGGATTCCCCCCTCCCAAGGGACCCTACAGGTCCTTCCCCTTTCAGAGAACCTGTAGGGTTGATTGGGCCTAGAAAAAGCCTGAGAGCATTCCAAGATCCCACCACTGGGCAAGTGTGGTGGACCCCAACCCCCTCTTCCTGCTTGTCCTGCCTTCACTGTTATCTCAGAACTTGGCCCAACGTTGGCTATTTGGATCAGGAAGTATGCTTGATTTCTAAACTGCAGGAATCTGCCTCCTTGATGGTAGGACAGATGGAGCAGCATCCTACCATGTGTGGTGGTAGATTGCAAAGCTCATGATTACATTTTCTTCACTTCATCCACTGGGTTTTTTTCTTTCTTGTCAGTCTTGATAAATAATGAACAAAGGAGTGCTTTAAACATTGCCATGCTTTCTCCGCATGTGATTAAACACAAAAGAGGAAAGTGTAGGATTCATGTACTGAGTAAAAGAATTCTGGCCTGAAGATTTAACTGTTTCCCTATGATATTCAAGTCATGGCTTAAGTCATCAGCCAAACCTTCAATCCTCATTTAGAAATATTTAGTCAATATGGAATTTGCATAGAATCTTTTATCATAATCTACATTTTGCTCATAATCTCTGTCATGGGCAGCGAGTGAACAAATTGAGCCCACATGCTTTTTCATATTCAGATTAATATATAAAAGGGGGAAGAAACCAGTCCTTTTCCACAGAGATTCCTCATTCATCATAGCAGTCACTCACCTTGCCACACATCCTACTCCAGCTAGGTAAGATGACCTGCATAACACAAACACAGGGATACCTAAATCTTGCCTAAGGTTAAGTAAAGGTAACGGTAAAGGTATCCCCTGTGCAAGCACGGAGTCATGTCTGACCCTTGGGGTGACGCCCTCTAGCGTTTTCATGGTAGACTCAATACGGGATGGTTTGCCAGTGCCTTCCTCAGTCATTACCGTTTACCCCCCAGCAAGCTGGGTACTCATTTTACCGACCTCGGAAGGATGGAAGGCTGAGTCAACCTTGAGCCAGCTGCTGGGATTGAGCTCCCAGCCTCATGGGCAGAGCTTCAGATTGCATTTCTGCTGCCTTACCACCCTGCGCCACAAAAGGCTCGTTATGTACCCTTTTCTTATTTAATACTGTTTTCTTCCAACATCATTCAACTTCTGAACAAATATTATCTGAACAGTATAATAAACAAGCCATTTGAGGCTTCCAGATCCATTCAGAGCATGTTTATTGGGAAGTAAAATCTTACAGATTTCCTTGTCAACTAAATGTCCCTAGGGTGGCAGTCTTACATAACTTGGGACTCCCTCAAAGCAATACACAAGAACATTTCCCAATCAGGAAAAAGGTTTGTTCAAGCGAAACTGGACAGAACTTGCTTGAAGATGGTCCTCTTTCAGAGTGGCTGTAATTTGGAAGCATCATTTATGCTTCTGGCTAATTGTGTTCTGACTGACATTAGAGATCGTTAGTATCTGAAACTGCTGGTTTAGCCTTTTAGCTGTTTCCTTAGATGACTAGTTTTCTATTCTATTTTCTATTGTAGATTAATTATTACATAGCCATTGTGTAGCCCTATTTATGTTGGAATAGAAATCCCACAATAAATCAATATTTATAGTCTGCCTTTCTCACACGATGGGACATTCAATAAACAATGCCATAGGAATTAAAACTGCAGAACCAATCAGGAACACAAAACCGAACAGAAGCAAAACCTAAGTATTAACATAACACATTCAATGGCACAAGCATTACATGCAAGAATTCAACTTACAGAAAGCTATACATAGTATAGACCACAGTCCTTAATAATTTACCCAACTAATTTTGTGAATCATTTTGTACACTGCAACCCTCCTGCCTATATAGAAAAGCTCTCCTGAATAATTCAGTTTTGCACAGTTTGCAGAAAGCCATGAATACGGGAGATTTCTTGGCTTCCTCAGGCAGGCCATTCCACAAGATGGGGACCTTGACAGAGATGCCACATGTATGGTATTCTGCCCATTTGCAGGCTGGCAGCTGCAGAAGGCCCTGCTCAGATGACTGAAGCTATCACTGCAGAACACAGGGGAGAAACGGTCTCATAGATTTGAGGGTCCAAAGTCATGGAGGCTTTTGAGGTGACAGTCAATAACTTAAACTGAACCCAATAACTGATGGGTAGTACAGTGACTGCAGAATGGGAGTAATAAGAGTTCTCCGTATAGCTCCAGTTAATAGCTGAGTCACATATGCTGCACTAACTGGAGTTTCCACATTGGTTTTGATAGAATACCAATATGCAGTGCATTACAGTACTTTAGTCCTGATGTTACTGTGGCATGGATCCAGATGGTCAGATCAGCCTTTTCAAGGTAAGGGGCTGTCTTACTAGCATGAGTGAGAAGAATGCCCTTTTTTCAGCTGCATTAACTTGCTTCTCCCGCAATCACATTGGGTTTAGTTATATCCCCAAGGCTGAGTCAGCAAAGGTCAGCTGAACTCCATCAAAGTTTAAGCAAAACTGAAGAGGACTTGCTTGAAGATGGTTCTCTTTGAAAAAGGCTGTAATTTATAAGCAATGTTTATGCTGCTGGCTAATAATGTTCCAACTGGTATTATGGACTGCTTGTATCTGAGATTCCTAGCTTTCTTTTTATTTGCATCTTTTTAGTCTGTAAGTTGTTCCTTTAGCAACTAGTTTTTATAGTAGATTATTGATTTTATAATCATTGTGCAGTTATATTCTGTTGAGTTTGTCACTGACCTCCCTGGGGATCCAAACTGTGATAAAAGGAGGGGATAAAAATATTCTCATTGTTAACAATATGGCATATAAACAAATACTTGAATACAGATGAAGCTGCCCGGTACTGAATCAGACTATCAGTCCAAATTGTCCACTCAGGCAGGCTGCTACTCTCCAGGATATCAGGAAGAAGTTTTTTATTTGGTCTGGTCCACTGCTAGATTAGACCAATGGTCCATCTCATCCAGCATCCTGTTTCACACAGTGGTCAACCTGATGCCTTGGAGGGCCAACAATACTCCAAAGGATTCTCATATACTGCAGTGCCCAACATTCCTCGTTTAATGTTGTTTAATACCCACCATGCCTCAAATCTTGTTATTTAACATCATTAATACCTCAGCTTTATCCCCAGTGGAGATCCAAAGTAGCTTATATCTTTCTCTATACCAGCTTGGTGTAGTGGTTAGGAGAGCAGACTTCTAATCTGGCAAGCTGGGTTTGATTCCCTGCTCCCCCACATGCAGCCAGCTGGGTGACCTTGGGCTCATCATGGCACTGATAAAGCTGTTCTGACTGAGCAGTCATATCAGGGCTCTCTCAGCCTCACCTCCCTCACAGGGTGTTGTGGGGAGAAGAAAGGGAAGGCGATTATAAGCTGCTTTGAGACTCCTTTGGGTAGAGAAAAGTGGCATATAAGAACCAACTCTTCTTCCTCCTCATCATCTCCTCCATTTTACCTTCAATACAATACAAACCCAATACAACCCAATACAACCCAAATTTCCTTTGGAAGGTAGATGAGTGTGAGCATTTGTGACTGGCCCAAACTTCCATGTTGGAGTGGTGATTTGAGCCTAGGTTTCCCAGATCCTAATCTGAAACTCTAACTGCTATGCCACACTGGCTCTTGTGAGTCAGCCTTCCAGAAATAGGAGTGGTCCAGGGGAGGCAATGCCCATGGAAAACGGTCCCTTTCCTTCCATGCCAATAGAGGACTCACTTGGCTTGGTGGAAACCGTTGCTTGCCTTGCCTTGCCTAGTGGCAGCAACCACACAACTTACCCAGCCGGTGACGGTCGGGGTTGTACTGCTTGGTTGAGCCTGGTGACAACAGCTTGCCATCTCTGGAGTTTTTCCCTTTTGGGCTCAAAACTGTATGATGACTCAAAAGTAAGTTGTACTGAGTGAAATAGGCATATATTCACACAAAAGCATTTTCCTTTTGGATTAATGCAGGCACGCAGCCTCCTCTCCAGCCTGCTGGAATCAGATGAGGGTTTCAGATCTCTTGCTGTCCGTCTCCCCCTTACTTTAGATAAGTTTGGAATGGCTAACGTGCTGTGCAGAACTTTGAGTAATGGGGAAGGCAGGAACTGCTGAGCAGGCAAGGGAGGAGAGGCGAAAGGCTTTTGCTCCCAGAAAGCTTTTGCCCTGGCTGCAAGCCTAGTCAGAGACATCCTATGGGGGGGGGGCTCTTCCTCATTTTCATGATTCACCATACAGGCTTTGCATATTGTTATGTATTTTTATTAAATATATATTTTTAAATTTTGGCTTCATCCTTTGCTATAAACTGGTTGTGCAGATGTGGGTGCAAAGCAGGGAGAGCAGCTTAATGCAAAATACTATGCACATGAGTCGCAACTGATGAAGTGGAGAAATGGATTTTATTTTGAGGTTGGGGCTTTGCACAAACCCCACCCTTGATTTAAAATGTTTCACTTGCTTAACAGAAGACAAGTAGAAATGGGCAAGAAAATTGCTCCCAAGCGTTGCCAATCTTGACAATAGCTCTAGCAAGCTCCAACCACCAGAGCTTTGTGAATATAAATGACTCTTCTCACCAAAGACAATTAAATGGCCACTTCACACCATGGCTGAAAAGTGACACTAAGAAAGGACAAAAAAGACTTGGAATTCAGGAGCCTAGATAATATCTTCCGGACAACCTCAAGAATGGGAGTTTTGACCCACAGAGGGGTGTAAGCAGAGAGAAAAGA
This sequence comes from Paroedura picta, assembly GCF_049243985.1. Classification (NCBI taxonomy): domain Eukaryota; kingdom Metazoa; phylum Chordata; class Lepidosauria; order Squamata; family Gekkonidae; genus Paroedura; species Paroedura picta. Next base: position 111,319,280 of record NC_135372.1, read on the forward strand.
TCATTTCCCTGGACACAAGTGGAATGAGGTCCATTTTGCACGGCCCCTTTTGAGTTTATTCCATCTGGAAGAAGGAGATTCCATACCTGATGACAGCCATTGCCATGTAAAGCAGGTAAATGGCTGGTTGCCTGGACAAAGACTCCCAAGAAAGCTAATGTCTAGAGTTAAGGGACACAGGCATGCAGGTTTACTCCTTTTCTTTGTCTTTCTTGCTCAGTCCAATGCTGTGCAGAGTGTTATGTGAACTTTTTTACTTCTAATTAACTCTTTACCATTTTAAATGCTGATAGTTGCCCTCTGTACCACACATACTTCCATCTTCAAATGCATGTTCTGCAGCAGGTATCAGGGGACGAGTTTGCTAGATCACTAATTGTCTAGGAGTATGCAAGTGCAGTAAGAAATCCCAGTACTAACTGGTCACTGGATAGCAGAACATGCAGGTGCTACTCAGAGCCTTTAATCAGCAACACTGAAAGGAAGCAGGGAGTGCTAACCCCATAGTGGATAATTTCCAAAATGACCAATTGGTGGCAGCATACCAAAGGAGAAGCAACAGAAAGACCCCTCCAAGGGTCAGGTGGGCCAGGAGAGGAACACATCACTAAAGAGACTCGGGGCAACCACTGGTATCTAGACTCCTCAGAGAGCCAGAAACAACATCACTCATGGGTCAGTATGGCAGTCCACCATAGACAGTATAGATACTCTATGACACTGAGAAATAATTGACTAACTCCAAGGGACCACAAGTGAAACAAAGAGGATCTAGATGCTACTGTGAAAATGGGAAGTGTTTTTTTTTTTTGTGGGGAACTAGTTTGTGCAAGCATTCAGTGCATCCCTAGAACATTTGCTCTCCATGGAGCAAATAGGTCCCCCTCCCCGATGGACCTCCACTGTTTCAACCACTGAAAATAACACAGGGGAGAAAGCAGGAATTCTTCCTTCTCCTACACAGAGGTCCCAATCCAAGTCGGGTTCTGCTGTGCTCACAAGCTGAACTAGCAGCTACAGTATTGCTGCTGGTCCAGATTGTAACATCTAGTCAGGCTCTACAACAGTGATTGGATCAGTGAGCTACTTGGATCAGTTGGACGTTGAACCTAGAGCTCACTAGATCTCATCTGCTAGGATTGGTTCTCAGCCCCTTTTCTCATATAACTAGGGCACATTTGTCTGTCAACTGACACAATGCACATCCAAATGACTCATATTTCATGTGCTAAAATGAGCTATTTCTAACAATCTATGAGTGAGTTCTTGATGTGCAGATGTATAATGCTATAAAAGCTTGCTTCCCTCTACCATACAAAATATATAGTATAAATATACCATGGAATAGATTTCACACAATGGAAGCTCACCAACCTCAAGGAGATTTTAATCTTGCTGCAGGTGTTTCTGAGCTTCCATGTTCATCCTCAGACATTCAACAGTCTGCAGGACATCTCAAAACCACAGCAAACAAAAGGAATAGCATTTATCATTTTGCGGGGGCCAGAGATGGCAGAAAGTAATCTATAAACTAACCCTTTCCCTTTTCTCTTCCACTGTTTTTATATTCTTTGCACATCCCTAGAACATCCCACCATTCTTTTCTTAAGAGCCAGCTCCCTGCTACCTTGGCAACAGCCATCCCAGTATCTTTCAATTAATTTTTTTTTAAGGAGAGGTCAGATGAATTTACAAAATCAATTGGCATAGGGAAATTTCTCTTTTTCTCCCCCCCCCTCCCATTTATATAAGAAATGAAATGACTCAATTTCCCCTCTTCCTCCTCACCCTACAAAGCCTCCTGGTGTATCAGTAGTGGCAACAAGCTATGCATCGCCTGCAGATACAATTGAGCTGGAAGAAATGCCAGCAAATGGCTCATTGAAAACTGGAAATGTGGATTCAACCACTGGCCTGGTAGGGGTGCAGGTAACACATTACTGCAGATAGAAGACAGCGAGCAGCAACTTCCGTTAAGCACAAAGATTTGCTTTTATTAAACAGCTTTGTCAAATTATTCTACTGTAAACATAAGATCCTGGAATGTCAGAGCACATCTGCCAGGCAGTTTGATTGCTGCATTTTGGTTTTTAATTTTCATACGTCTTCTGGTCTCATTTTTGAACAGCATCTGCATCTCAGAATTAGGAAGAACCGACTGAAAAGAGAAAGGGGCAGCAGGACTGCACAGTGCTTGAGCAAAGATAATAGGTCGCCATAACCCCAATTAAACCATTAGAGGAAAGGAACAATGCTGCTGTATTTCATTCACTGTATAACCGAGATTTAATTTCAGTTCAGTCTCCTGATGGGATGGGATCTAGGGGAAAGGGTTTGGCCTTCTCCCAGGAGAGCAGTGAAATCAGTTTATCCTGTCTACTATAAAACACACCTCTTGTTCTATTATTCTCCTTTCTCCTTTGGTCTGTGGAACAATGTTTCATGGGTAACTGCAAATTTCCTTTGGAAGGCATAAAGGCAGGGACTACTTGCCCAGAAATCTGCATTTATAGGAATAATGGTGTTTGACCCAGCCAAAGTGTTGCAAGGAAGCTGAAAACCATTCACAGGGAAGCAGTTGCCATGCAGTAAGGAATTGCATTACACTACATTAAAGCTCCTTTGCCACTTAAATATGCAAAATGGTTCTAAAATCAAGAAAGCCAGCTGCACAGATAACTGCAGCATGCAGTGCAGAACAGAGAATCAGATCTGGCTTCTTTGCAAAAATGCAACTGGTGAACACCAAGGTGGAGTGGTGGTTTATTTGTCAGGCTAGGAGAGGGAAGACTCAGGTTCAAATCCCCACTCAGCCATAAATCTCACTGGGTGATCTTGGGACAGTCATTCTCTTACAGCTTAACAGGTTTACAGGAATGTTGCAAGCATAGGGGATAGAGCAGTGGTCCCCAACCTTTTTATCACCAAGACCGATCAACGCTTGACAATTTTACTGAAGCCCGGATGGGGGGTAGTCTTTTGCCAAGGGACGTCACTGCCTGAGCCCCTGCTCCGCTTGCTTTCCTGCCGGTGTCCTGACTTCCTGCCACCCACTGGGGGGCGCTGCCAGCAGCAGCTGCGCAGTGCCACACTGAGGGGGAGCCCCAGCCATGGTGGCCGCCGGAGACCACCAAAGGTGAGCCGACAGCAGAGTGGCAGGGCAGCCCCCGAGGCCGCAGCCGGGGAGGAGGACGAGGAGGAGCCGCGGCCCAATACCGACTGATCCACAGACCAGTACCGGTCCCTGGAGCAGGGGTTGGGGACAGCTGAGATAGAGGATCATATTCACCACCCTGAGTGCCTAAGAGAAAGGGTGGAATAAAGCTAGACAAACCTGCCTCACAAGGTTGCCAGGATGGAAGGACCACTACTGTGTAATATTTATTGATTTAGAAGATGTCTCTGCTGTATTCACAGAGAACTGCTTTGTGGCAGCTCACAACTAAAACCATACACAAAACCAGATGAGCCAGGGCATTAAAACAGCATCAAACACTGAACAGCCTAAAATGTCATTCATAAAACAGTCCTCCAGCTGGAAACAGAGCTTAAAGAAGCCAAAAAGGATGAAGCCCCTTAGTGACGAGCCTGGGGAAAAAGAAATGTTAGAAATTACACTAAAGGTCCTTTAGTAAATAACAGTCTTCTTAAAAACCAATATGGCTATCTATATGGGGCTATTCAGAACAGCATACTTAACTACCTCCTGTGTGGTTTTTCTCCACCCTCCACGGGTAAGCCATGCCATTTCTAAAGAGCACAGCCACTTGCAGGGGGGGGGTCTCTCTCTCTCTCATGGACAGTCTTTTCCATTCGGAATTTTAGGCAGCTTCACCAGTTGTTGTCCTGTACTTGCTAGGGATTTGCAGTAAAAACATCACAGATCTACTGCTGCCCTGGTGTTTTATGGCTTTTTAAGCTCCACTCTTGGCAAAACTTATGCCGTGATAAATGTGCCAGCCTTTAAGAAGCCAAAGGATTTTTGTGTTGGCTTTTCTACAGTGGAATTACACAGCTTCCCCTCTGGAATGTTAAACATATTTACAGGAATCAATCTCAAATGGGTGAAAGCTGGCTCTTTTGTTTAATGATCTGGGGGTTTGTTTGCTTTTTGATCCTTGGAGAGGTGGCAATCTCCACCTCTCTCATTTCTCTCACATTTCCGGTGTTCCTCCCTCTTGTGTGATCTTGTGATGGGAGGGAAGCTATTTGGAGAAGAGCATCGGGAAGCTGGCAGAGGATCTGAAAGCTGTATCTTCTCTCTCTAAGTGCTATGGTTGACTACAATTACAATGTCAGTTTAGTTCATCTCCCTGTTGGGAAGGACAATGAGGAACCTCTGCATTATATGCACACAAACAAAAAAAAAGAATCTTATATGCTTGGGAATAAAGCTGCATCATCACCACTGGACAGCTAAGGTCTTATTCACCCACCGGACAAGGAGGTAACCATGATGACCCCTGCCAAGTTCCCCGAGACCTGCCCAGTACCAGATGTGAGGAAAGGGCACAGTCTGCATGCACAGCCTCCTACCCTCTCTGTGCAGCTGCAGTTCTGACGAGTGGGAACCAGTTCCCTGTGCCAGATATGCACTCACCCATCTTTCTACCCTGGTCACGCTGGATAATGTTTCACCCACTGGGCTAAGCAGAGCCTATTTCCTAGCCAAGCACTACAATTCCCAGCCACAGTAAATTAAACTGCAGGAAGGAACTTGCAGAAGGACTGTGATACAAGTAGGATAGTGACTCCCCCTCCCCCCCGAGTTTTCTGTTCTTCTAGGTCACAGTGTGGGACAGGTGGTCCCAGCTGCCCCAGACTCACAGGGATCATATGACCCGACAAGAGTGGGAAAGCAAGGACAGATTCAACAGCAGATCTATTCCCACGTTGCTAGGGCTCTTGACGAATTCACACCGCAGCTGGGAAGCATCTCCCCTTCCACCTGACACAGTGGTTCTTCAGTCTCATGCACAGTAAACAGGCAACCAAGTCAGCACTTGAGGTGGGAAATGCTCTGAAAATGGCATCTATAATAGATGGTTATTCATTTAGTCTGAGGAAGTGTGCATGCACTTGAAAGCTCATGCCTTGAATAAATCTTTGTTGCTCTTAAAGGTGCTATTGGACTCTGATTTTATTTTAATCTGCTAGGTTAGGCTTGAGCTGCATTGCAGACAGGGCACAAGGGGGTGCTGTACTACTGGGGCTGCTGGTCCATTGATGAGCTGACTCTTCAGCCTCACGCCAGGAAACCACATCCTGCCCGCCCACCCACCTTCCTACATCTAAATTTATCTCTGTAATTTCAGTTACAACCAGCTATAAAATATGTGTCCTATTGCAATATATTACTGTTGGCACTGGAAGAAGATGTCCTCAGTTGCATGATACCCAGTGTGAACATTGGTTCAGTAGGGTCCTGCTGGAAGTCAAAAGGAACGCTGATCCTCAGTGTTCATATTTGTATGCACTTTTTACATTTCAGGCTTGCTGCCTGGTTCACAAGATGGCATGCACAGTATAAACTGTACATTCTAAAAATCTAAAATGAGAACCTGACCAAAACCAGCACAAAGAAAGTCACCATCATTTACTAGGTCTCTTAGAAATGTAACAGTGGACATACATTTCCTGAAACTGAACAGTCTTTATATTTTTAATGAAAGTCATCACTGATATCAAGAAAATTTAATAAAGGGTATTACCTGGAGTTTGCTGAAGCGTGAATACCTGAAGTAACTTAAAGCCAGATTAAAAATAACATTTGCCTTCCCCCACCCTCCAGACCATTTAGGAAATTCAACTTACTACGCTCACTTGAACTCCATCTGCTTTTCCAGCCAGAAATTCTGACCATTGTGTGTGTGTGTTTTTCACAAATGGGAAAATATTAAAATGCTTAGTTTTGCCTGCTTATGAATCTCATAAAAATACACAAATCCTCTTGGGTTCGGACCTCACATCTATACAGCTTGTTGGCTTTATAGTTCACTGTTTTCTTTCTCAAATCTCCTTGTCCCTTCCTCTAAACAATTCACAGCCTCTTCTGTCGCTAATCCTATGAGTGGAGCCTCCTCTTAAACATAGAAAAACCCACCTCTCTGTAATCTGACCCCCTCCAAGCCCATCCTCAACCTGCTTTCTCCTCCCACCAAAAACATACAGAATCTCTGGTTCTCAGGCTTTGTGTTAACTTGATTGACAACCCACATCTTCTAGATTTGCCTGGAGGCCTCCTGAAACTACAAGTGCTCTTCAATCAACAAAGATCTGTTCTTCTGGGACAACATGGCTGCTTTGGAAGATGCCCTTTGTGGTATTATATACCACTGAGATTCTTCCCCTTCCCAAGGATGCACATCCAAAATCTCCAGGAATTTCCATCTTGAGTTGGCAACCCTTCCATCTTTCCATTTGGTCCCTCCTTTCCTCAGTTCCGTGGCTACCCTGCTCTTCTTTTTCTCAGGGCTCCGTTTTCTCAATCTGCTCTCCCATCTTCCTTCAACCTTTCAGCTTTTCCATTTTCTATTTAGTTTTTAAATCCACATCCTCCTGATTTGCCTACCAAATTTCTCTGATTATGAGGGCTTTGGAAAGAAACAGCAGAGAAAATATTCTGCGTCCCACTGTGCAATAATTAGCTGCAATAATGCAAACCTTGTTAACCTGGATATTCCTTAAGTGGTTGTCCTTCCCTCTTACAACTCCAATAGTTACTCCTGAGATCCTGATCTGTTACTGAGATCACAGGCAGCTGAGGTATTGTGCAGTGCCTCCAAGGCAACTGCGTATAAACAATTGCTCGTGAAGCCACCATCTGCCCTCTCCTTCACCTCTAATGCATTTCACGTCATTAGGCATATTGCAGCCTCTCTTTCCCTCACGCCCAAAGAATGACTTTGCCCTCCCCCCTCTAGTCCATTGGTTGTGACACCCATCATCATAGTGACGACTCCAGAGCTCCCATCTGTCAACGCCACCAGGTTACATGCAGCACTGGACGAACGCCACATAATCCATCTGCCTCCATGCATTGAAACACAACATGCCCTGTTTACTGTGGCCCTGCTAGCTGGAAAAGAAACAGAAGTGCCTGGTCCTCACACGCTAGGTGTGTGCCTTCCTGCTTCTCTGTGCTCTCCACAAAGGGCTCATTGGGCAATGAACCAGATTCTGGCTACCCTTAGGCCATAGTGGAAGCCATGGCAATTGTGGGCGTGGTGGACATGTACAAGTGGGATTTTGTTTTGTACATGGGGTTCTGTTCAAGTGGGGTTTTGTTTTGTTACTTTGCACACAATCCCACCTTCCTGTAAAACGAGGTTGTGGGCCTGTGGACATTATGCCGCCCCATGCTCTCAACGCCTCTAGTTGGGATGGAGAAGTAGGTTGGGACATCATCCGCCATGTTATGGGTTTTTAAGTTTTTTAATGGGTGTGTTTTAATGGGGTTTTAAGACCATGTTACCCACCACAAGCCCATTGGGGAGTGGTGGGATACAAATAGAAGAAATAAACAAACAAACAAATAAATAAATAAAAATAAAATGTTCCCCTGCTGCCCCTGTCCCCTTGTGTAGTGGAACCTTTCCACTGCAGCTCTGTTCCCCAGGGGAACGCATTTTGGCATGGAGTTGGTCCCTAGTCAAAATATGTCCCCCATGGGGACACAGAAAGCGATGCAGCTGCTGCTATATGCTATAGGTCAAGGTGACTGTTGTGGGGAAATTATGGGAAGGCAATTGTAAGCTGCTTTGAATATCCTTAGGGTGAAAAAGTGGCATAAAAAACCATCTTCTTCCATGATAAAGAACAGAGACCTGGAGAAATTCTTAGAACAATTCATTTCTTATGAGGGCCAGAACTGACACGTCACTCTGTTTGGCCAGGCCATCTGTGCCATGAACTGTAACGCCAGGTACTGGAGATAGAACCTTTATAAAGGTCAACAGCTGGTAAGCTCTGAGTTAGTGTGTACTCACCACCAAGCATGCGGTGGAGGCTCCAGGCGACCAGTTTACTGGCGACAAGTATAACAAGAGCTCACTAGCACTGCCCCTCCCAAGACAGCAGCTGCCTATGGCTTTAGGCACCGGGTCATCCACGTGGGGAAGTGGCCCAGTCATGGAGTCATGTGCTTGATGGAAGGATTAGACCCCTAATGTGTAGAAGAATCTGACAAATAATGCCTCCCATGGTCCAAAGTGCAGCTGCTGCATGGAGGGCTGGCAAATAGGGAAGCAGCACTGGCTGCAAGCGGGCTATGGCAGAGGATCCCCTGCATCTACCCACATGCAGACACCAATCCCTGGGACCATCTAGGACAGCACCCCTGGAGCTGCAGGCTGATTGGAGAGCCATGCAACCATGCCTTGGAACCCTGAGCTGACATGAATGTGGCTGCAGCAGCCAGACTCATCAGGAGGATGCCACTGAAGCAAAGGCTGCAAATGGCTGCAAATGGGCATATTCTGCTCTGCTGAGCGGGGGCTCCATCTGCTTATCTCCCCCCCCATCCATGTTCCCTCCCTCACATGAGTTGTTCACGGGCTGGATAAGAGCCCTGGATGGGCCAATTCTGGCCACAGGCCTCATGTTGGATGCCCCTGTGTTAAGGTGGGGTTTTTATGGGGAATCTTATTCTTTAAAAACCACCTTGGGTCCAAGGAGGAAGACGGGATATAAATATAAGAAGTAAATAAACATTACTATGGGGACCATTTTCCTCAATTTCTTGACAGCCAGGGACAGAAGCAGCCCATTTTGTGATATTTAACCTCTCTTCATCTCTTGTTCCCTAATCTACAATTAACACAATAATGAGCAAAACATCTATACAAGCATCGTCACTGTGGAAACTCTTATGTCAGTTGTTATGTGACAGTTTGCCCATTGCTCCTTCCTCTAACAGGGAGTGTCAGTGGTAGAACATCTATCATCCAGAACATCCCCGTTACAGCAATCAGATAGTAGGTGGTGTGAAAGGCCATAGTTCCAGCCAGCACACTACTGATATTGAAAAACCAAAGGTCTGACATAGGATAAAGCAGGCAGCATTATGTCTTCATGGGATGATTGCACGTGTATCCATTTCATTGCAACACCCACTATTTGGTACCTGGCTCAGCATTGATCTTGAGGTTGAAATAATCTCTCAGACTCCATCTTTGTCACGATAAATACATTTCAATTTCTCATTGACTGAAGTTGAAGCCAGATGTTATCCTATCAGCTTGCAAGACTGGTCAGCTGGGCAATAAGAACCAGTGGTTTAAAAAGTGTGAAACCATCAACACCCAAACCTAGAGATAGCTCCTCATTCAGCTATCATGGTAATAATAAATATACCACTGTTAAGTTTCAGCTCTAAATTATAGTAATAAGATTCCTGAGTAATTACACATGTGGGGCAAAAGCTTTTTTTCTATGTAAACTTGAGTACCACACTCTGCCTGCATTGCCTGATTTAGCCTCCTGGAATAAAATGTTTCGGAAGTGGTTGGGACAGATTGCAAAGCCAAGCAATTTGAGCACAGATCATTCGCCAGGTTCACATAGCACTTGGCTTGCGGTTTTCAGGTTTTTGGTCTCAGATGAGCTGAAACAACTGGGAGGAGGGGGAGTGGAGCTTTAATCTGGAGGTCAGAGTCAAGTGTTAAAGCTATTTAGTTATTTCCAGTTCGAAAGTCAGGTCTGAATAAAAGTGGGATAGTTATTTGAGCAGGTCTCCTAGTTGTACACAGTATGGATGGATCCCAAGCATGTGTAATAATAATAATTATTATATTTTTATAACCCACCCTTCTCTCAAGGGCAGCTTAGGACAGGTGGTAACAGGCTTTAAAAACAGTCAAAAGAGGCTTAGATAAAAACAATCATGGTATACTCAACAACTTAGCTTTTAAAAATCTATAAAAGCTGCTAACTCTTCAATTAAATTTATGTCCTCAGGGTGTAAACAGTGTTGAACCTTCCTTCCGGCGGATGGAATTTCAGACAGTCCAGCATGCTGCTCAACAGCAAAAGCTCTGAACAACTGTGAGAACTTGTTCTTTGCAGAATTAGACGAACTCTGTCATATGGACTCTGCAGAACCTGGGACCTACGGAATAACAACTCCAGTCACCCAAGCATATGTGACTGGGCCCCATCCAATCTTCCCAATCCAGTCCTTGGCAGAATCAAGTAGGATTCCTTCAGAAATTAGTTGAGGGCTTGCAAGTCGTTCTGCTACTGTTTAGAATGACCTGTAACACTGGCAAAGCAACAGCTGGTGTTGGTCTCACCTTGCTCTCTATATACCTGAGAGGCTGCTGCTAGATGAAGAATTATATTGCAGCTCAGAACACTAGTGTAGTCCCACAGCAATAGAAGCTGGCACAGACACACAATATAATCCTTTGCAATTCCCATTAATGACAGTCAGAGAATAGGGAGCTGCTTTATGGCTTTGTTTTGGATGAAGGGAGGAGGGAGCTCCCTGATCTAACCAAGGGCTTGGACAGCATCTGAGCGGGTCTAAATGAATCAACTACCCTCTGCCCATTCCTTCCCTCCAGGGGGTTGTTTCTAGCAAAGCTCCTGAACGGGTCTCTAATCCTGTTAGGACACGCGTGCTCTCTATTCTTGTCCTGAGAGGCCGGGGGGGGGGGGGGATTTGCATCCTATGCCCTAATGAGACTAATTCCCTTGCAGTCCAGTAACCTGGCTTTCTAGGCACCGGGAGCTTAAATAGCCTCCACGGAGATGCCAGAAGCACAGTGAGTCAGCTGCAGGTCCCTGTCTCCAGCCTCTTAGAAAAGGCAGCCACTCTGTCTGACTCATAGTCCCGGGAGAACAAAGTTTGAGTCCAGGGGCACCTTTAAGACCAACCAAGTCTTATTCTCGGCACAAGCTTCCATGTGCAAGCACACTTCCTCAGAGACAATGAAACAAAAATTCTTCAACCATTACATATAGGTGTACCTGGAAAGGCTAGTTAAGTCAAGGTGCATAAGTAACCGGGCAATTACAGCTGAGATTGGATTAAGGTGGTTGGGTAAGATCTGTGAATAGCAATAAATGAGTATACAAGAGTTCACAAACAGAGGAAGAAGTTTGAGTTCAGTGGCAATTGGCATTTCCCTGGGCATGCAAGACAGGGCCACAAGAGCCAAGCTCAGACACAACCCCTTCTGCCCACCACTTACAAAGTTCACAGGATCAGACTTTCTGTCGGATGCATATCTAGCCTGTGCTGAAAAGCTCCCAAGGAAGGAAAACCCGCCACCTCCCTGTTCCACTGAGGAACCGTCAGGAACCTCTTCCACATGCTAAGATGAAAATTCTTTTGAATTAATTTCAACCAATTGGTTCCGATCCAACCTTCTGGGGCAACAGAAAGCAACTCTGCTCCATCCTCTATGAGACAGCCCTTCAAGTACTTGAAGATAGTTATCGTATCACCTCTTATATATCATCTCTTTTCTGGTGCTCACTTCTTTTTGAGGGGCCTGATAAGACTTCTCACAAAAGAACAGTAGAATGCCAGAAGACCAACTATTTTTTTAAAAAATCAATCTTTTAAAATGCATCGTGGCTACGGCATGAGCCAGGAGTATTGCTTATTGCTAGTGATGTCACAGAAAAGTAAGGTTATTCCACATACAAACCCCAGAGCACATCATTTATGAGAAATACGTAATCCTATTCAGAAATATGTCAGCCTAAAACTACAGACATCAACATAGAATTGTACCATTACATTTGCTGTCTTTCTTCCTTGGCACACCTCTTCCAAAAGCTGAAATAAGGTTTAAAAGCAAGATGGATCAGCAAGACTTATTGTGAATTTGAGAAAACATTCAGTGTAACCTAAGGAAGAACTCTGTCATGTTGAGAAACATAAGGAATTCATACAAAGGAAATAAGAGTAAACATCTAGGCATTGATAAACAATATTATTTTTTCTTAACCTTTCCTCTCATAGATATTAAAGTCAACACCATGTATAACTCAGAAGTCGATTTTCCTTTTAGGCTTATTCCTGTTAGAGGCAATATCTGCTTCTCACCGCAGTCAGCATATACAAGAAAGCTACAGGGGTACCACACAAGATTGTTGGAAGCTTTCGTTAGGCAAAAGTTGAGCAGCAATAGGCAAGAATGCAACCAAATTCTTTATATTACTTGCCAAGAAAAGACACAGGTTATTTTCAACAGTTATTCAAACTAGCATTACCCTCTGGTGGAGTCATTCTGCTGTGGAGCAATTTATGAATCGCTGATACTTACAGCTTGCTAGATCATTACTATGGCAAACAATAAGCCATTTAGAGGGATTATACTATCAACTATACTACCTGGAAAACTGGAGGACTTTTAATAAGAGAAGCATCTGCAGACAGAAGTCAGAGAAAACAATGGGATTATTGTGTTAGTAAATAAATTAGGCCTGGCAATCAGCCAGGAAAAATATGCAGCCAAAATACGTAAACTTTTACATGGTATGTTTCTTCAATATATGCCACTGTACAGAAACGTATAGAGTGAAGGGGAAATGTTGTACCCTTGAATGCAAGTGCTTCTTTCGAGGAAGATCTTTGGTCTTTCACAATGATTTCATATTTACCATGCAAATAACTGTCCAGGGGGAACTCCTCAGAGAAGGGAAGTCTACCTGGGCCCATTCCACACATGCTGGATAATGCACTTTTAGTGCACTTTAAAAGTAGCTTTTCCTATTCTGCATGGGAAAATCCAGCTGCAAAAGAACACTGGAAGTGCATTATCCAACGTGTGCAGAACTAGTTGCCTATCAGGAGATAAAGCCAAAGCAACTTAGTTGGAGGTTGGGTAGATGAAAAAGGTGGTGGGGAGGCACTACACACATCCAATAAAATGCTGAGATGGAAATGCTGCTGGGAGCCACTTTAGATTCTCAGACAAAGATCCCCTTTTGGTGCCCTGTCACTCCTCCCACACTCCACCCAATCATCATCTTATGAAAATAAATAAAATGATTGGCTCAGATCCATGGAATCCCAGGCTCCTAGATTTTTGTTTCCTGCTTTTCTCAGCAGCCCTGGAAGGGAAAAAAAATGTGTGTGGGGGGGGAGCTGATTACTATATGATTCTCTTTTCCTATATGTTTCTCTCTATGCACAATCATTCTTGAGAAGTAAAGCATTCTTTGCCACACTAAATGGAATTTTTAATGCAACCTTTGCTGCAATTGCACTGCCAGTTGGCTCTGATCCTTAATATTGATGGACCAATTGATCATGGGTTATTTCTAGTACCCCATTATTGCTCAGGGCACATATAGCCAAATATAATGAAGCTCCGTAAACCCTAACAGTGTTTTACCTTCTGCTCAGGATTTCAACATAGCTCAAATCCAACCACAGACCTCTGCTGAAAACTCCAGCAGTGTAATCAAAGTTTCCTTGTCTGTTAACATAGCACTGTAAGCTTGTACTGTTAGGATCTGTGCATTCTGTACCAGTTGTAATTTCCAGATCATAGTCAAAGGCAGGCTCACATAAAGCAAGTTACAGTGGTCTCGGTCTAGAGGTGGCCATTGCATGGATCACTGTGGCTAGGTCGTCCAGGGCCAGATAGGATGCTAGTAACTTTGCTTGGCATAAATGATAAAGCACCTGGTGAGCTACATTTGTGATCTGAGTTTCCATGGTAAGGGAGGCATCGAAGATCACCCCCAAGTTCCAGAATTACCACTATTGACTTACTAATTATTAGTACTGTTAAACACTGAAATGGAGATTTATAATGTTTGAAATATATCATATGCTTTATCTGAATAATGTACAAAGCGGGTTGGACTAAATGACCCTGGAGGACTCTTCTAACTCTATGATTCTATGATTTATCTTGCTTCATACTTCATTTCACAAGTTTTACAAGTCTGTGAATTTTTCCTCAGCTTTCTAAAGTATGATGAAGATTGCCCCCCTTCCACCACATAAATCTTATTCAATCCACTGTTAGGCTTCTGAGACTCCAGCAAACATGGTCCTCCCCTCTTTTAAAAGGAGAGTGATAAAATAGAGAAGGAAGGAGGATGACATCATGTGGATGCTCCCAACATCCCACTGCTGTTTGAGAAATCCCTCATATGTAAGTACTCTTCTTCACAATCACAAGGGTGGTCATCAACACATTCTTCCCTTTTCCTGCAGTTCCCAAACTCTGCAGCATGCAAATAGCCCTGTCAATCACTCTCCTCACATCACCTGCAAGGAAGAAAATGCTCATATGTAAACTCCACTACCTTGCTTCACACAATCCTGCAGGTGAATTCAAGTCCATATGAAGAAATGTAACATCAGACCTTGATAAAAGGTTAAACAAAAAAGGGGGAAGATTTTTGCTATCTCCAGAGGGATATCGATATGTCAACACTGTTACTCACTGAAATACTGATTTCTTAGAAGCCATCTTAGAAAACATAGCACCCAAGTTAGGATTTTGAAATTCATTAGGAATTGGAGTTGTCTATGCATCCCTTGACTTAATATATTGTTATCTTTTGACTTGGCTGTCTACACCGCTACTTGAAACTCCCTTCTGGGATGCATTTGAGTAATATTATCTCATCTTACGTAATGATCCCCCTCAACACATTTTCTTTCTTAAAAGTCAACTGAGATAATAACGTAACACAAATCTTTCACCAGTGTTTTAATATGGCTAAAGTGACCTTGGGCTTTCATTAAGATTGGGAACTCCTATTCTCAGTATGCCTCCCATTATCAGTATACTATTGTGTAATTGTAAGTAACCGAGATTCCTCAATATGTTGTTTTCAATCAACTCTGAGGAGGACTCCAATTGCCTAGGACTGTAGCCACAATAAATGAAAACAACTTATGATATCAACGTAAATTGAGTTACATCCTTCTAAGCCCATTCTGTTTTGGACTGCATTGTAAAACAAACAAACAAAAAAACCCCTATATTTTTGCTCTGCATTTAAGCTGAGTTATTACAACTTTGTTGCTATAGGTTTCCAGCTCCTTCCAAAAGTTCGCTGAAGTCTGGTAACACCTTGCTCTAGGGTTTTTTGCCCAACACACAGATTACCAGCAAATAGTAACCATATATGGCTTATCAGAAATCAAGTTAATGATTCTTAAAGTTGAAGGCATCCATAAGTAGAGGAAGTCAATATATTGAAGAATGGCCATTATTCTTCCATCAAAGTATTTTTCTAAAATTCCAACACTAGTAATTATTGACAAATTATAAATACAAAAAAATGTATTTTTGTTGTACTCGCCGGGTGATATTGGACTTTAGCAGTATTCCCATGACTATATCAAAGGCCTGATGCAGACCACACAGCAGTCTGAATGGAAGCTTACCATAGATATGTACGTGAATGATCTGCCCGTTGCATCTAAGATCTTTGGGGTCTGATAATGTTAAATCAAAGCCCTGTCCTTGTTGCAATTAACTTTCCTAAGAAGGAGAGATTTCTTCTGGTTTCTAGGCACAGGTGTATTAAATGTGATTGCACACTGGCTAATCAATGCTTTGGACTCTTTAGTAACTTTTCTTTATTCAGAATTCATCCTCCTTGAGGAGTCCCACTTGGCAAACCACCTCTGAAGTTTCTTGCCTTGAAAAATCTATGAGGGGTCACCATAAGTCAGCTGTGGCTGCACAGTACTTTTCACCCATGTTGTTCACAACTTCTTTTTTAAAGCAAAACTTTGAGAGGCATGGGAGCAGTCTTGAGTCTTGAGCACAGTACTGGCAAGGTAAAGAAGGCAGCTTTTCTTCTCCAGCTAGCTTCTCTCTCAATTGACTTTTCTTCCTGCTTGGGGAAGGGGTGACTTTGAATGGGAAAATGGCAGGAAGAGGAAAGTTATAGCAGCTTTTCATCCTGGTCACTGTGCTTGCCATCTCCAGCAGACTGTACCTTCCTGTGACTGTTCTCCAATGAATATGCATGAGAAATATACTTACAGTCATGTATCATGTGCTGCTTCAGCCTTAGATTTCAGTCTGTTCAAAATGCGTGGGCTTTCGTTGAATCCCTGACACACCTGCATAGTCTGTATAAACATTCTATCTGGTACTTTTTCCATAAGACTTTTTCCAAGGACATAGATAACATGCTAATTAGTGGTGATTAAACTATTTAAATCACTTAGATTAAAATGGCCAAGCTCTTTCCATTTCTCTAACAATCTGCAGCTCCAGATTCTATTCCAGGGGCATAGCCTGCTCTATTATTTATGATTAATATTAATAGAAGAATAACAAGCCTTTTCCTAAAACCGCAAGGGAGATCAGGATATAAATGGAAGAAATGAATAAATAAATAAATAAATAAAACTTTCTGAAAAGGCAACCGTCAGTGGATGTCTATTTCCCACTTTGTAATAATTGTAAAAATAATGAAAATATTATCCAATAACTATTACAGAAATGGTGATGCAATCTATGATACTTCTTCATCAGAAACATACATCTTATTATCAGAAGCACACAATGATCATCCATACCAAATGGGACTTCTGTCATGTAAAACCGCCAGATTTTAGCAGGCAAGACTCTTATGCATCAGGAACCCACCAAGAATCCAGAGTTATAGAGTCTATTACAGGAATGGAAAAAAATGTATGCCAACTTTTCTCTCTCTGGATCCCATTCTATAGGAACTAGTTTAGGTAGATCTTGATAGTTTCATCTAGGAGCTCTCCAGTGGTGTAATCCTGACATGCTCTAGACAAATGATCAGGTTGTACTGTGTGGTTATAATGGACCATTATGATCTTAAAGTGAAGTTCAACAGATTTGAGCTGTTTTGCTTCCACTGCCCCTAGTTGAGGCAAACAGAAGGATACTGGTAGCAAAGGAATGCAACTTATGTTTTAAAAAAGATAAGTGAAACTGCTCTTACTATATTTATAACTTGCTTGGCTATATAACCTTAAGAGTGTCACTGCACTGCACTGGCTTCCAGTTGCATTCTGGATCCAGTTCAAGGTTCTGGTCTTAAACCTTGTGGCCTTATGCAGGCCTAAGGGACCACCTCTCCAAATACATCCCTTGGAGAGCTCATCGATCAGCAAATGCCAACCCGCTGGTGGTCTGCAGCCCCAGAGAAGTATGCTTAGCCTCAACAAGAGCCAGGGCCTTCTTGAACCTGGCCCCTGCTTGGCAGAAGGAGCTCCTTGGGGAGCTCATAGAGTTCTGCAAGGCCTTCAAGATGGACCTCTTCTGCCAAGTTCACAGTTGAGGCCAGTGGAATGAACTGTTATAAAACGTATAAATGGGGGCTTTCTCATCTTTCCCTGCCCCCTCCCCTCCATTGGGCTAGCAGTTTGTAATCCATTTTATATTGATTTATATTAAACTTTTAAGGTTTTTAGGGGTGCTTCCAACATAAATCTTTGTATCTTGGTTTTTAAGCTGACTGTCTCACCAACTGTATGTTGTTCACCAGCGATCACAAGGGGGTGGGGTATAGCAGCCTCATAATAAAAAAAAATATCCCAGCATTCCCCCTTGTTAGCAACAGAAAGTTCTTGACTGTTTTATCAGCCACAATCCTCCGCAACCCAAATATTTGTTAACTGCTTGCAAATTCCCCTCTGACAGCTGAGGGAACCTGGATTTAAGTGTGGTTCAGAAAGAATAGGATCTGCTTCCAAGCACTTGCCACTTGTTGTCCAGTATGGCCACACAGATGGCCACCAAAGTTTACATTCAGTGCTTCAAAGGAGACCTCCCCGCTCCATCAGTCAGTTAGAGCCATGCACCCTGATCTTTCCTCATCAGGAACAATTAAATCCAGCTCTTCTACTTACCCACACCTCTCAAGCTGAGATCAGGGCCTTCAACAGGGCTGGGGTGCTCATCACATGCATGTTCCTCTTTAGAGAGGCCGGTCCTCTCCTTTTCACCCTGTCGCCTGACAGCAAAGAAAACACATCTAATCCATGTTTCTCCAGTTAAAATATTCAACTACATAAGCAGATCAAACCAAAGGGTTGTCATCATTCAATTCATTTCTCAGTAATCTGGGCAGATATATTCTGCAGAGCCTAATGTGCTAGTCACCTATGGATATGATGCCTCAATGCATCAGTGGAAAAACAAAAAGGCTAGAAATGCACCTGAGTGCTGCCTTCCCTACGATGGCTGTCGGTCACAAAATGCATTCAAGGTTCTGCAGTTGTGGAGGCAAAAAGTCCTAGGCAGGGCTGAGGCAAAGGCAGGCCTCCTCCTCCCTATTGGCTGTCTAGAAGTCTCATGTTGCAACAGTAAGAGATCTATAAGCTTTATTTAAAAAAAAAAATTAGCAGCAGCTGTACGTTCTATACTTTAGCTGTCTTTCTTTTTCTCCTGGGGGAGGAATTCATGGAGAAGAAGTTAAATTAGGGGAAAGACACATAAGGGAAAGGTTTAGCATCCCATCCTCCAGAGATCCTCCTATGCTTTTCAAAGCAGCTACATAGAATAGGAAACCATATATATTAAAAATCATAACAGGCCTTAAATAATGGACATTGGTAAATTTCTCTAAATCTGCTTTGTTATGCCTAGTTTGACCACTCACCGATAGTGGAAAGGGGCCACCGTGGCCATAATGGGATGGTTGTGTTGAGGCACAGAAGGAAAACTGATGGGTCCAGCGTGCAGGGCAGGCCCTTTATTAAGGCTGCTTGTGTCCAGTGAGATGACCTGAGGCTTCTCCTCCACCTTGGACATCCCACTTCCTTTCCAGGTGGCTTCTGAAGCCCACTGACCTTTCACGGGACAGCTCTGGGGTCTCTTCATGCTGGGTCCTTCTGAAGGCCTGGATAACAAAGTCTCACTGTACAGGCTGAGATGAGAAGGGCTCTTCCCTGGGAGATGAGAGGTTTTTGTAGGCTCAGAAACTGAGTTGGGCTTCGCAAGACTCTTCTTGGCACTGAGGCTGGTACAATCTTCTCCATGCTTTGGGGTGTCTTTCCCTTTCTCTGTGGCTTGAGATGCAGGTTTTTTGGCTGGTCCATTGGCTCTGGGACTGGTCTTCTGTGTTCCCCGGAGGCTGTTGCAATCAGACACTGTGCTCAAACTGAGACTAGATTCCGTTCCTTCTGTCCCACCATGATTCTCAGCCCCCTCAGCTTTCTCCTGTCCAGGGCTTGCGGCTGCTGGGGCCTTGGGGATGATCTTCTGCTTGCATCCTTTGACATTACCACTGCCTGAACCAACCAGCCCCTTTCCGATCCTGGGAGAGGATGCCCTTTGGGAAGGAACAGCTCCCACAGTGTTTTGCCTTGGGGGCAACTTTGGAGATGCTGCCAGAGTGTGTATCTTGCTGTGGGATGCAGCTCTGGGCACAGGGATTGAGGAGGCATAATGGCTACGTCCAGCTGCGTTCACATTGGCTGTTCCATTCATCATCAGCAAGCCTTGGTTGGAGGAGGGTCAGTCTGAAAAGAGAAACACAGAAGTAAGACAGTGGCTTTAGCAGCCAAGTCTGTCTACCCAGATACATAACCTGGCATTGGGATAACAAGGAACGGGTCAGATTTGCTGAGTGGTTTTCCACCTCAACCACCCCAAGAAAAACAAACACACTTCTACTTATATCATTCAAACACACTCAAATATTTTCTATTATTGATTTAATGATGATCAATAGTAAGAAAGACGCATTCTGTCTCAAACGGGCTCTCACTACCCCTTAGGTAATAAAGATTTTTTTCCCATTAGCTCCACTGGAGAGCTGTCAGTTAATGGCCAAGATAGAACTGTTCCAAAATGACTTGTACTGTTAGCTTTTTAGCTTTTTAGCTTTAGCTTTTTAGTTTTTTTTTTACTGTATCTGAAGACATGGGTTTGCACACAAAAGCTGAGACTTTGAATAAAATGTTATTGATCTTAAAGATGCCATGGACTCAGACTTTGTTCTGACCAACACCGCTTCCCATCTTGATCTATTTTCACTACCTAATGAAACAAGCTGGGTAGAGAGAGCTTGAGCCTGAGGTAGGCCACATCCAATGGCCAGAAGCACAGTGATTTTCTCTCATTTCGCACAGACAAGACAGATAGTGAGCCTGCAGTTATGCATGGAGGAAAGGAGCACACACTAGAGAACTGCCAAGTCACAGTTTAACTGCAAAGATATGTTGTGCGAAGAACGCAGTTCCCTGGGATGTAACAATGCTGAATTCAGTTTATTATTTCAAGAGAGCAGTAGCTGGACAGATACTTAACTTGGATGCTTTGGGCTGATCCAGCACTGAGCAGGGGGTTGGACTAGATGGCCTGTATGGCCCCCTTCCAACTCTAGGATTCTAAAAGGAGATATGCATGGATGGATTTGATTTTTCACACTGCCACAAAGGAGAAGCATTCGAAAAGTGACCGAAAACCCATGCCACACCACAACACAACTCATGCTTGTCCTGATATCTGGCCCTTCTTTTTTGTTTTGTGACCCAGGATCCCAAACAAACTCAGATAATTTAGGATTTGCTTTTTCATGAACAGTCTGAGAACCCTTAATTTTTCTTTTCCAGGAAATGGACATCATGCTGGTTTATAGGGGAATGCGTGGATCTTTTGAAAGAGGCTCTTTAAAAATTTATGAGCAACTCGGTTTCATAACTTTTTAAAAACGATAACAAGGTTTTACAACTTGACTGCTGCTAGTGTTTGCCCTTGGCAGTCTTTGCTTTAACAATAGCAACCTCAAATTATATAGTTTCTGTTAGTACCAGAAAAATTGGAATTCCATTACCTACTGCTAAATGGTAAGCAGAGTGTTAGAAATTCTGGCAGCAAAGGTCTATAGAGGATTCTTTCTGAGGTCAGATCTAGGGGTATGATTCTCTCCTTGAATAAGAGATGCCCAAGGTATAACTGATGAACCCGTCTGTGCTTCAGGATAAAGTATAAAGCAGCACAAACCTGTGCTTCAGGCACAACTATGCTTCTAGAGATAAGTAACAAGACTTTGATTAGACAATATGTCAAATGCAACCCATTGCATGTTTAATGTGTGACTTTCATACAGGGGAGGCAGAACAGGAAGAAGGACAACTAGCCTGCCCCCTCGGCCCTGCCTTGCCAGTGAAGAGCGGGAATGATGCCTCCATGTATGATCAGAAGTCAATAACCCCACATGCACTACTTTAAAAATGAGCATCAGCTCTCAAGTTTAACCTATCACCTAGTTCAGTAGCACATTTTGCATGAAGATCCAATCTCCAACCTCTCCTCTTAAAGGGCTTTCCAGCAGCAGGGGGAGGAAAGGCCTTGTCTTCAGACCTTGAACTGACCTTAGTCAGTGCTGAGTTCAGTGGACTTTTGAGTAGCACCTTGTATCAAATTTCTGATAGAAAACTGCTTAGAATTCATGGTTATTAATTGACCATGTCGATAGTGTAGAGATGGAGGCCTTCTCATTGAGTCCTTTTCTATTAGCATAGATTATCCAACAGAAGACCAACAAAATGTAGCTCACAACATGCTGAGTTAAGCCCTGCAAGGGATACTCTGGACCCTGGGGCTCCACATAGTCATGGCAGCCTATATTCAGCCCACATGAGCTCAACTCAGACCCTTGGCCAAAGGATATATTGCTACTCCCAAAGGAATCTTTAAGAACCAGGTGACTCTTTGATGACTATCTAGAGCAGAAATGGCCAAACTGTAGAGCCCCAGTTGTCCATGGACTACAATTACCATGAGCCCCACTGTAGCGCATAGACAGCTGGAGAGCCACAGTTTGGCCACCACTGATTGATTTATCTAGCAGACACACATGGAGAAGACATCTGAGGAAAGACGTCACACAGGAGGTGGTTACTGAACATAGTTTGAGGACTATAGCACATCTTTATTGTGCATAACTAAATGGTTACAAAAGGATTATTGTTTTCAATATTATTTTTTTAAAAATGGGGAAAGTGGTTCTAGCCCAATGCTATGTGGCCAATGCATTTGCTCAGAGGCAGAAGAATGGATTTCATTTATTTTCTTATTTATTTAGATCCTACTTTTCTCCCTAATGGAAAACCAATGCAGCTTACCACATCCTCAGAACCACAGCCCTTAACCTAAAGTGTGGTGTTGCTGGCCCTAAATCACCCATCAATCCTCCATGGCAGAGTGGGGATTTGAAACTGGGACCTACAGATCCTAGTCTGGCAGTCCAGCCACTGACCATGCTGACTCCCACAACACACTGGCTCTTCGGAAAGTCTGGAGACTTGGCAAGGTCCCAGAAATCCCCACTGCATAAGAGCAATGCCCTCAGGACACCAACAAGGGAACAACAAGGGAAGCTAGGAAAGGGGTTAATTGGCCAGCATAAACCCGCAGACATGGATGAAGAAGCTGTATATATAAAACAAAATAACTTCACGAAGAGTGAACTACCAGTGAAACTATGTCAAAGGCAATGCGGTAAGTGAATGGAAACCATGTTTACCAAAACAGCATTCATTTGTCTGTGTCTGGAGATGAAGCATCAAACTCTTTTGCAAGAGGGGTTTTTTTTTGTTTGTTGGTTTGTTAGTTTTTTTACAATGCCTTTGCACATACACAGCATTTCCAAAATATCGCCTTTCCTACGCCCCCTCTTAGTGTTGTTAAAAGCCAGGGAAAACCAGAAGGATTTGAGGTTATTCAGAGGACACTGAAAACGCTGCTTCACTTCTGCATTTCCATTACACCAGCAGCTCTGACTTAGGACCAGGGCAGCTGGGAAGCACAGTCTTCTACTGGCTCTAGGAATGCGATCGCGTTACAAACCTTTGTGGCTGCAGCTAGAAAACCCGCCAGCTACAGACAGCTCTCTAGACCATTTCTGTTCTCTAGAAATCCAGCAGCCAGGGGCAAATGTTAGAAGCTATGGAGCTCAGCATGGTGAAAAAGAAGGGGGGGATGGACAAGCTATTTTACCCACATCAATATTTCAGCCTCCCCAGCATACAGAACTTAACCTCTGCAGCTTTAGTACTGTTCTGGAGATAACGGTATTGATTTGTAGGCTGGGTGGAAACACACTTCCAGAGATAAGCCCAATTTCGCCTGCTCTCTTTTGCAGACAGTTCAAATGATATAAAAATGTCCAACCACTCAAAACCATAAATAAGTTACAGCAAACCTCTCTATTCGGAAGCTGTCATCGTATATCATGAGAATCATTTGTGTCGGCTTGCCAAAAGAAACCGAATCAGCAAAGAGCCTTAATCCATGAACTCCGCAAGCGTCATGCTGCCCCCACCAGGGTTTCTTGGATCGGTATGTGTTTCTGGGGAATCCTAATAAACATGTAGACTACATCCATGAACAGGTCAATGACCTTTAGAATACAGAGTGGCACACACTGTGAAAACACACATGACACATGAAGCCATACAACTTTCCTGCTACTTCTCTGGCAGTGGCCTAATCACATAAGTGATCTAGCAAATGAGAAGCACATGGGATAGGTCAAATACAGGGCTTTTCCCCACCTGCTCAATACTAAGCTAGGCGGGATTACAAAAAATTGTGCTTAAAAATTAAAAGTCATAGTTTTATTTGCAGCCCAGCCGTTTCAAAATAACCTACTGCTTCTCACAAATGATCTTTCTGATAAAGAATCCCTGAAAATACCAATATCACTGTTTAAAAAATTGCAACAAATGAATCAAGACTAATTCATTTGGGGGGGGGGGGTCTGGGAAAATGCCACAAAATAATTATATACTGGATAGAAATCCTGTTTAGAACAACTAGTGACTATGGCCAGCACAATCCGTAAGTAGATCGAGTGATAAGTAAATCCTTCAACCGAAGGTTCATACAGGGGCAGCCAAATTAGTTTCTTTTTATTTTTTACAACACATTGTGGAATCGAAAACAGTGGCTCCAAGTGGCAAATATAACAGGTGTTCTACAATGTTACAGGTGACCCGTTAACTGACTGCAGGACTACACACAGACCACAATCACTCCAGCAGTGTCTTAAGCGAGGGGCCAAGGGATTTAGATCCTGTTCTAGTTTCTGTCGCAAAACTGTACAAATGGAGACATCCTAAGCAGGGTCACGCCCTTCAAAGCACACTGGCCGAGCATGATGCAGCTCATGTCTGCACTGTCAGTTTCTTATCTGTAGGAAGGGGGATGGCAGGGGCTTGCTGCAAAACAATCCAGCTCATTCCTTCCCCAGCCACCTTACAACCAAAGCTTTGTTCATTTCAAAAACAGGGATGAAACTAGCAACAGGTATTTCATCACATGGACCGCATAGTCGCTCTGCGGCCATAAAAACAAATTAAAACTTTCTGAGTACCCCAGGATGGGATTTGGAAAGATGCACATGCCACAGGCAGTTGCCATAGGTACCGTAGCTGCTGTTATCCATTATAAATGGGTACCCACTGGCCCCCGATAACCCAACCTTGTATGATCTTCTCAGTGAGGTTTTGATGCTTCTTCCCCCACCAAGGTCCATTTCTAGCCCCTGCCCTCTTGTCTCCCTATGGGTCTCATGGAGAGTCACTGTTCCTCCTGCTGCTTTGGGCCTAACCAAAACCTCAGAGCTGCACGTGCTGCAAACAGCTTCTGCTCTGAGAAGTGCTGCCTGCTCTACTACAGGACTTCCTGCATTGCAGCACCCAGCACTGTAGCTCATGCTAATCACACTTCCTGCATTGCAGCCCAGCACTAGATACCCTTGGAAGGAGCAGCCTGGAGGAAGGGCAGGGAGGAAGGGGAGAGGACTCACCCGAACCTTGGTCTGTGCAGCCGCAGCTCTCACGCTTCAGGTCCTTACATGCAGGAATGCAAAACCTGGGAGTTCAAATCCCATTTCTCACCAGATGTTTGCTGACCCAAACATCCTCCTCTCACACACGGCATCCTGTACTGCCTGCCAGCAGTCACGGCTAGAGCAGGGGGGGAGGGGGGGTTGCATGCTCTCTCCAAGTCTAAGCCAATTTACTTTGCTAAGCCTTTCTGGTGCAGGCTCAGCTGCCACTTCTCAGACCACCAGCCATGTATCGATAGCTCCCTCCGATGAAACTCTTCTGCGTTAAAAGAGCCCTCTCCTATCTCTTGTTTGTCCCAGTCCTCCCTTCATCTCATTCCTTCAACAGCTCTCTTGGCTCCAAGCTTGCTGCATCTGGAAGGGCAGGAAAGAGGAAGAACTCGTTCTTCCAAAGGAAGTTTGCTCCAGTTTTATGACTCTCCCCCACAGTCTCATTTGCTCAGAAGCTATCGTTTTGCAAGAACGATTCTGGTGAATGAACACATCAGACAAGGGGAAGGTATCAAGTTCTAAGTTGACACGCCATCATGACCCAGTCACTTATCTCTCCACCAATTTTCCTATTACATAAATTTATTGTTTGATTTGATTTACAAAACTGGTATGCCACCTTTCTGAACTTACATGGCCCACCAAGGCAGTTAGCCTTTTAAAGCATGCATGCACAGCAGAGCCACATTTTAAAACCAGTAAGATTAACTCCACCAAACACATATCATTAAAACTAAAAAACCCAGATTTAAAATACATAAGGTAAAGGTAAAGGTATCCCCTGTGCAAGTACCGAGTCATGTCTGACCCTTGGGGTGACGCCCTCTAGCGTTTTCATGGCAGACTCAATATGGGGTGGTTTGCCAGTGCCTTCCCCAGTCATTACCATTTACCCCCCAGCAAGCTGGGTACTCATTTTACCGACCTCAGAAGGATGGAAGGCTGAGTCAACCTTGAGCCGGCTGCTGGGATTGAACTCCCAGCCTCATGGGCAAAGCTTTCAGACGGCTGCCTTACCACTCTGCGCCACAAGAGGCTCTTAAAATACATACAAAATATTAAAAACAGCCATGAAAGCACTGTTTAGAAAGGAGGGATCACTGAAGGAATACTGACTGAAAAAGAAAGCCTTTGCCCACGGCCAAAGACGGCAGCAGAAGGAGACAGACACATTTTCCAGGAGAAAGCATTCCAGAGCTTTGATGGGATGAACACGAAGACTGCAAATTTGAACCTGGGTCTCCCAGATCCCAGTCTAAAGCCCTAAGAACTACATCACACTGACTCTCAAATGAGTCTAGAAGAATATTTGTGTTCTAGTGCAGGGGTACTGTGGTCCTCCAGATGTTCATGGACTACAAATTCCCATGAGCCCCTGCCAGAAAATGCTGGCAGAGGCTCATGGGAATTGTAGTCCATGAACATCTGGAGAACCACAGGTTGACTACCCCTGTTCTAGTGAATTCAATCAGTTCTTTCCTTCATTAAGAAAATCTTCCAATATGATTCAAATCTTATGGATCCTAAAGTGGAGAGGTGCTGAGTGAGCAGGACAAGCTTTGGCAGCCAAAGATGGCTTTTGCTTAGTCCAAAGCAGCATCAAAACCCCTTCCCAGCTCCTCAGATGCCTCATTCTTAGATTAACCTCATAGTGGCCCAGACGGGGCATACGAAATAATTGTGCAACCGTTCATCTACCAAAACATGCACACACAAACTGGCAAAAGGGCAATCATCCAAGTATCTTAGGCATATGAAATGAAGTCATATTAAAAACTGCATGTATCAAAATACCATATGTGAATATGCTTATGTGACAAAATAAAAAAGAGAAAATGACAGAAAAAGAAGTCCTCCAATAGATTTGAACATATTTAAAGAAAGTAGATATTTTCATCTGGGTGTAGAAATTCTTTGCATTTTGGCTGCTACTTAAGGAGACTAAAAAAAGATGTGTTCCTGAATATATTAAGATTTTCCCAATGCGTTCTTGACATGTTTGGAAGCTCAGGTTTCTATATATGAAGTAGAATCCCATGAGGAATTTTGAAATGGATCTGGCAGACTATTGTCCCACTGAAAAGGAGGTCTGCAAAACTGGACTGTTTCCTGGAGTGTTGACAAAATTATGGGCCTGGACAAGAATTATAATTTCTATGCCTATTTCTCAAGCATGGCCCCCAGCTGCAGATATCTAAATCCACAAATCGGGGTCATACTAACACTAGACAGATTTTTCTGTAAACTTGAGGGATATTTCTGAAAATGGAGGGATTAAATTCCCCTCAAAATAAATAGTGTTGTTGTCTGCGCATGCGCAGGTGACACACTTACCTTTCTTTTTCAGGGCTGGTGGTGGCATCCGGGAGCCACTCCAGATCCAATTGTGGCAATACCTGGAAGCCACTTTAGACCTGGTGGTATCACCCTGCAGGAGCTGCTCCAGGGCCGGGCTTGTAGTAGCTTCCTGATACGGCAGCTCATGCAGCCAGTAAGGTAAGGAAAGGGGGAAAAGAAAAGGAAAACCTGTTTTCCTATGCCCTGCTTTTTATTACCTGAGGGAGTCTCAAAGCGGCTTACAACTGCCTACCCCTCCTCTCCCCACAACAGACACCTGTGAGATAGGTGGGGCTGAAAGAGCTCTGAGATGGCTACATGTGGAGGAGAGGGGAATGGGTCTCCAGATTAGAGGCTGCCACTCTTAACCACTACACCAAACTGGCTCTCAAAGAAAACCAGAAATTGGGGGGGGGGGTGTTTACAGAAAGAAAGAGCTGGGGAGGAGTAAGTTGACAGAGAAGGAGAGGAAGAGAAAGAAGGGCGGGGGGGATATTGCCAGAGGAGGTGAAGAGGTGAATGGACAGAAGAAAGAGAAGTGGAGGAGATTGATAGAGGAGGAAGGGGTGAGAAAGAGGGGTAAGAATGTTAAAGATCGAGGAGAGAGAAAGAAGCAAGGGGGAAGGGATGCGCCCTCCCCAGAAGTTGAAGTTCCTAGAACTTGAACAGTTCTGCAGGAGCTCCTCTGCCAGAATCCATCATCTTCCACTGCCCCCCCCCCAGCCTTCCTCCTATGAAATTAACATCCTAAACATTCCATTCATGGGTCCATCTACATGTTAGGGTTAAGAATGTATTGTTCACAATGTTTATTACTGTTCTGTTATGATCTATGGTTACTAGTTTTCTCTGTATTGTTCTTGTTCTATGTTCCATCTGAACCACCCTGAGCCTTGGGGGAGGGTGGTATATAAATGTGATAAATAAATAATAAATTAAAAAATAAATAAAGTTTCTAGCCTAGGAATGCTCAGACCAGCTTAGCATAGCAGTTAAGAGCAGTAGACTCTCCAGGTTTGATTCCCCACTCCTCCACATGCAGCCAGCTGCATCACCTTGGGGCCAGTCACAGTTCTCTTAGGGCTGTTCTCACAAAGCAGTTCTCTTACAGCTCTCTCAGCCCATCAACTTCACAGGGTTTCTATTGTGGGGAGAGGAAGGGAAGGCAATTGTAAGCTGCTTCGGGTAGTGAGAAGCAGGATATAAAAAACAACTTTTCTTTATTCATTTATTTATTATATTTATATATCACCCTCCCTGAAGGCTCTTCTTCTCTCAAAGCCCTCTGGATATAGAGGAAGATGGAAAGATGAAATTGACACGGAACACACAGCCTCTGGGTTTGCCAAGCATTGAATAAAACCAGAAGTCTGAAGTTCTGCTATGGCCTGGTCAACAGAGCACTGTCTTTTGCCAGTTGCACTTCAAGCCACACCTCAAACCAGCTCCAGCTGCTGTTGAGAGTTTCTAGTCCTCCAACTGCTCCCCCTCCAAAAAAAAAAAAAAAACCTTCTAATACTGACTGCTTAAATGTCTTGGGCTGAATTATCTGGTTTACCAGCAGCTTCTGGCAAATGAAGCATTCCTGCTGCGGTGCCCAGGCAAGTTCTGTACCTGTCACTGTCCAAGCACTGAAAAGTATTAGACCTGCAGCCAATGAAGAAATGAACAACACTGTCAAAGCACTGTTCCAGGGAAGGTGACAACGGTGACTCTTTCCCAGGGGAGATGTGAAGGTTCTGACAGCAAAATATGAAAGGAGAAGGAGAGCGCGGGGCCAAGCAGAAAGAGAGCACTGCTGACGTCACGGAGGCTCCCACGTACAGAGACAGCCTGCTAGAGAGGTGCTCCCAAATCAGATGCCAAATAACATTGGGTTATGCGGTGTTGAGACTGGTTAGATGTCTAAGTGAAAAGGAAAATATAGGTCAGGCTTTCAGAGTGCATCAGAGGATACAGCACAATGAATTGGTGGGGGGGGAGAGAAAAGGGGGGAAACCAGGTTAATAGAATCTCTGTAATCCCAGAGTAGAATCAAACTGACAGTGTGTTTAATCTTCAAAAAGCACAGCATACTCTGTGAGACCTGGAGCACGTTCTCTGCTATGGTGACAGATTTTGTATTCCCCCCCCCCCCTCCACACACTTATACACACAGGGCGTTCACTAAATTAACCTGAAAATCTAGTTTCCCGCAGCCCTTGTGGCTTCAGTCATCTGATCAGCAGGCCTGCTCAAAAGGACGGGGTGAGGGCTGATCAAATTATGGAAAGAATTCCACAGACAAGATCTAACTGTTCTCCGAGAGAGGCAACAATAACACAACTTGATTATGCGGAAAGATAGGATCACAATGCTCCCTTCATGCGGTTTTAATTAGGCAAGAAGGGCAAACTGCTGCCCCGAGGGAGACAGCAAAAGAACGGAAAGCACCCAGAAAGGCAAAGCACCCCACAGAGAGGCAGAAGAGGCTCCCATTCTATTTCATCACTCCCAAATGCCGAAAAATGCTGAGTCAATTGCAGCACCCAGATGGCCATTCTGAAGAGGCATGGCATGTCTCCAGGTCACACCTGCTCCCAGCTGAACCTGCTACTGGCATCTCTATCCCCTGCTGTCCCTGCCTTGAACCCTCTGTTTAGTCTTCTAATCCGCAGTGAGCAGGGAAACAATACATATGATGCAGCCCACAGAGACAGCATAGCCCTGTCATCAATGGAAAGGTTTAAAAGTACCTGAATTTTGCCAGTTTATAATTTGCCAGCCCCAGTTGTTCATGCACAGCTGCTAAACAAGGAAACTACAAAAGTCCCATAGTCCGGGGGGGGGGGAATCCTAAGGAATAGTGCGCCAGTTTCCGATCGTGACAGAGGGTCTGCCCAGATTAACGTATATTCATTCTCCCCAGGGCTCAGGAAAAATATCTTCCTTGGAACAGGACTAAAGTAAGGCAACGAAAAAGTCATCATACCATGAGGCAAAGTATGATAAGTTTACAGAGCATCTCAACAGGTTTCACTGAGATCCATCCATCTTCTTTTTACTGTAACCATGGAAACACTTATCAAAACTCCCAAGGAAAGGAATCCAACCACCTGGAAACAATTTCCCGCTCTGTCCTTTACTCCCCAGCTCTGGCTTTAGCTCCCCGTGTATTTGCCTCTGTTTTGGCCCATTCAGAAAACATTTTGTCAAGGTCAGACACTGGAGAGGGAACTGAAATGCTGCATCCCATAAGAGCACTAGGAAAATGAAACAGCAAGCAGTCCCTGTGTAGAGAGGACAAAACAAAGCCAAGGTTGGCTATGAGCAGCCAAATTCATCTTCTATTGAAGAGAGAGAATTTACCTACATCAGTTTCCATGAAACTCAGAGCCTTTGACATTCCCAAATGAAAATCCAGTCATTTACAGTCCTTGTCACCCCATAACATTAGGGTTTACAAGATCTCTGTCACTTTGCATCTGATCACCTGCTGGCATTTCTGGAGCAAGCTTCTCTCCTCTCATTTAACTATCAAGGTAAAAGGCCTCCAGACTAAGAGTACCACAGCATCAGGTCCACAGTCACCTCCTTTCACCTGGAATGCTAGTTTGCATTTTTAACATCCCAGCTACGTGGTCCACATTTTGTCATCTTGGCATCATGCAGGAGGGGAGTCACCAGCTTCATAATGAAAAGGCCAAGGACAGGCCCCTGAGATGGAGATCACTCTCTGCTGACAATATATTTCGACTGTGGGGTGCATCTTGTTCTACCATCTTGCCTTTCCCAGCTCATAGTTCTCTTGCTAGAATGGCCATTAATTTCTCTTTGAAGGTGCTGGCTACCTTTCAGGTTTGGAAAAGGATTGTTTGTTTGTGGTTGGCTGTAAATGAATGAACTCCTTTAAGCAAAGCTTTTTTTTTTTTAAGTGCTTCCAGCTTGGCAAACAGCCGTAGTTACAAGCACCAGCTGCCATTTGCAGGTTGAAGCAGGGAAGATGGTGCCTGTAGCATGGAGTGGAGAGGCAAGGGAAGTCCTCATGGCATTTAACCATCAGGAGCTACACACACATGCTTATGGACAGACCATGGGACTAAGGGAGGCCTGGGTTAAAACCTCGCTCAGCCATGAAACCCCCTGAGAGAAAATCCTGAACAAGAGTACTCAGGAGCAAATCCCACTGGGGTTTACTTGGAGGAAAGAGTTCCCAGCCTGAGTGACCTTGTATGAGCCACGTTCTTCAAGCCTAGGCTAGCCTACTTTTCAAGGTTATTACAAAGGCAAAATGAAGAATGTTTTTAAATTGTTAGGAGTCTGTTTTTTAGGAGTTGTATGTCCGGATAGTGGGGTTTTAACGGACTGTGTAACCCGCCACGAGTCTCCTACGAGAGTGGCAGGCAATAAATCTAATAAATAAATAAAAGGGAAGAACCATCTATAATATCATATGGTGGAATGGTGGCGGGAGGAAGTGACAGACAGATACATTAAATGACAAGGAAAGGCTAGAGAAAACCAAGCAAGCCGGCAGCCATCTCAACCATTGTAGCTGCATTTTTTTCAAGCCACACAATTGTAAGAATGATTGCCACCTTTCCTTGTGGGAAGCTCACCCGTTCACACCAATTTCCCTCTGCGCAGAGAACACAAGGTCATGGAGGAAATCAACAATGTGAACTAGCTTAGGTTTTAAAATAATGATCACTAAGCTTTATTTTGTCAGCATTGATGCAGATATGACTTTTGCCCATTACCCTAGGGGAACTTAAAGGCTAACCTCACTTCCTGCTTCTTAAAACTGCTGCCTTGGCAGCTTGAGTTAAAACTTAAAATCATCTGCTGTACAGTAACCCTTTTGAGATTCAAGAAACTGCCTCCAAACTATGCAGGTCAATCCAGACTGGGGTACGACATTCTCACTTGCACTTGGCAAAGCAGGATGTATGACCCTAGTGAGAGCTGTTTCTGTTATGCATAGTATGGAGCAGGTATGCCCCTGGGCCCAAGCCGGCTAATTGCTGTATTTGCTTTTCACTTTATTTCCTTTCTCAAAGAAAGCCTCCCTCCATGCTTTACAGAATACAATTCTATGCAGCAACCAGACTAAATAATAAATCACAGTAGCAGGCAGAGTGACTAGGCCAGGAAAAGGAGAGGGAGAGAGATGTTTTCAAGTGGAATTTGAGAAAAGATGGAGAGCCAATGAGGCAGAAAGCAAGATGTATCCTGGGAAAGAGGATCTGGGAGGACCTTATTAACAACTCCATGCTCACTGCTGCTTTGTAGAAGCTGCTTGGCAAAACAATCTTCACCCTCCACACTCTGGCTTCATGTCAAAGTGAGTTCAGGAAGACACCAGACACAAAAAACATTGAACTGTACTTCCTGACAGATCACAACCAATAAAGCACATTGAGTCAAGAGCACAACTTGAGTTATAGGTAGCCTTGTCATCTTTTCTCCCTGTAAAATGTGCCTTAAATATAATGTGGTAAGCAAAAATTCATCTGGATCAGCCTTCCCAGTGACTGCATCTTTGCACTGGGAAAAACTGTACTTCTAAGGCTAACATGGCTCCTTTTGCAGCTGACAGAGGCACAGAACCTTTGTCAAAGGAATCCAGTGCCAACTTTAGTTGCAAGAAGACTTTGCTCTTCTAGACCGTTTATGCACTGGAGGTTTCATGCTGGGCTGCAGGTTGGAGTTTTAGTCGTGGAGGGTTACCCCGCCTCTTGCTGCATGCACACAGGGGAGCATTTGGCCCAGTGTACCTCATCCATCCCCAATTTGTGCTCCTGCAAGAGAGCTGGGGCAGTGAAGTTCCCAGTGCATAAACGGTCCTAATGGTCCCTTCATTTTTCCTTCCCAAACAAGCGGCAATAATAAGCCTGCCCTATGCAAGGGCTTCCATTCAGTTCTTATTCATTCAGCTCTTCTTCCAACTACTGGTTACAGGCACTGCTCTCCCATTATCTGCAGATTCAGCCTTGTCTCTCTGCTTTTCACAGCATGAGAACTATTGTGTCCCAGATGGTGAAGAAAGAGTTTGGCTCTACAGCACGGTATGAAACAGAGCCCCTATATATGTGCAGAATGCCTCCCGCAACACAATTTTAACTGCTCCAACATGTGCAGCATTTGTGGTAACTATCACCGTGTAGATTGTTGCTCAGCAGTATGCAACACAGTTTGGGGACTGCCAGGCTAGGAACAAATATACTATAAACAGTTTTAAGAGCAGTTTGACTGCCTTAGAGAAATTTGCTGGTTCTACCAAGGGCTATTTTATGAAGAGGAAGAGTGATTCCTGGCCTAACATAATTCCTGGGATTTCTAAAACTGAACAAGAGCTGAAGTTGATAAAGACATCATAAGGCTTGTTAATCTGCTCATGGAGAATCAGTTGCTTCTAGGCACTGTTTTGAAGTTGCCCATTTAAATC
This sequence comes from Paroedura picta, assembly GCF_049243985.1. Taxonomy (NCBI): domain Eukaryota; kingdom Metazoa; phylum Chordata; class Lepidosauria; order Squamata; family Gekkonidae; genus Paroedura; species Paroedura picta. The sequence continues at coordinate 111,352,815 of NC_135372.1, forward strand.
CACCTTTCATACAAGTATGCCCACTTGGGTATTTATTTATATCTGTTACATGGTCAAGACCACCAATTATTATTAGGCTTAGAGAAATTAATTTTTGTCTGTCACAGGAGACTTCTCATTGTAAACACTGCTAGCTTCTATTCAGTATTTAGGTATCAGTAGCCATCTTACTTAAAGAGCCAAAATGGTAGGGATCTCACAGAAACAAAAGAGATATAAAAAAGGTGGCAAAATTATACAGAGGAACTATACAAGAGCGATCTTAACATCCCTGATAACCACGATGTGGTAGTTACTAACCTGGAGCCAGACATCCTGTTATGTGAAGTCAAATGGGCCTTAGGAAGTCTGAGAAACAATAAAACTAGTGGTGGTGACAGCATTCCAGTTGAACTATTCAAAATCTTAAAAGAGGATGCAGTAAAAGTGCTACACTCAATATGCCAGCAAATTTGGAAAACTCAACAGTGGCCACAGGATTGGAAAAGGTCAGTTTACATTCCAATCCCAAAGAAGGGCAATGCCAAAGAATGTTCAAACTACCGCACCATTGCACTCATTTTTCATGCTAGCAAAGTTATCCTCAAAATCCTACAAGCTAGGCTCCAGCAATATGTGGACCGAGAACTTCCAGAAGTACAGGCAGGATTTTGAAGAGGCAGAAGAACTAGAGATCAAATTGCCAACACGCACTGGATCATGGAAAAAGCTAGGGAGTTCCAGAAAAACATCTACTTCTGCTTCATTGACTATGAATGGGACAGTATTGAATAGACAGCCAGACTGGGAATGATGTTCATCTATATGGCTGTAGCTTTTCAAAAATACCACCAAACTTTAGCATTTGGCCATCTCCAGAGCTATCAGGAGACATCAAGAGACTTGACTGCTGAAAAATGTACACTTCAAGAGAAGGGATTTGTATTTCACGGACAATGGCGACCAACTTTAAAAGAGCACGTGGCACATTCTTAATCTGTCTTCTCCCAGAGGAAAAGGTTTATAGCAAAAAGAAAAAATCAAGATTCTAAAGAAGCTGAATTCTATCAAAGCAATTTTCTATACTTTTTTGAGGCCTCCCAGAACTGCTCTATGTCAAAAGTATTAAGTCCTTCTGCCAAATTGTAATTCTTTCCATTTCACACATACTCTTGGCACCTGATCTCCAGTCTATTTCCAGCCTGCTTCAGAAGCCTGGGCTTAAAACAGGCAAGTGGAGAATGAATCCTCACCGCCACCTGGATGCTAATAATGCATGACATTGGACAACACTCTCTCCAAAGAAACCAAACGCTTAAGCTTGTTAAGCACTTTCCCCATCGATCTACTGAAGAGGAACTGGCAAGGGGCATGCCTAAGTACTTTTTATAGTGTGTCTATTTATATAAGGCATCATGAAAGGAGGTGATGGCTAATTTTGCTGGCTTATTTGTAATGTGTTGTCTCTCAGCACTGCTAAACATTTTGCCATCCAGTTTATGAAACCTGTGAAATGACACCAACAGGGGTGATGGGCAAAAAGGAATGTGCATAGCTCTCACTGAACAGTTAAAAGAGTTAAGTACAGAGCATCAGTCATTTTTATTTGGGAAAACCTCTTAGTGAATCAAAGCCAGGAGGCGTCCAGTCAGTATGATCTTTTGCAGATACAAATGGTTCTGAACAGCTTCATTTCTGGTCCCTGATAATAAGAATAAAATGAGATTCCAGTCGAGGAACAGGAAGTTCACAAACATGGATGTGTTTTGAATGTTTCAATGGGTGATCTGCAACTGCTAAATAATAGCAAGGATTCTGAAAAACTTACATGTACAGACACAGTTGACACTTCCATGCCTGTAGCAAGTACCTCAGCACTGTCCAATTGCTTACAAACAAACAAGAAACAGATGCATAACATGCAAGTGTGTGCAACCCTGTAAACATAGACTCTGCAATGGGAGGCTAAGTCTAATTTAATGGAACAAAGTCTGAGTCCAGTGGCACGTTTAAGACCAACAAAATTCTATTCAAGGTAGAAGTTCTCACGTATCTGAAGAAGTATGCATGCACATGAAAGCTCACACTTTGAAAAAAAAAATGTTGGTCTTAAAGATGCTCCTGGACTCAAACTTTGTTCTGTCGCTTCATACCAACACAGCTACCCACTTGAATCTATCTTCAGTCAAATAGGTGAACTAGCCCTACATCTTCAACCGCCTTAATCAGTGGTGCTGAAAGGACAGCTCCTATGGGGGTATCTTCAAGGCTACGGCCCAACAGCCGCAGCGGTTTCAAAAATACTTAAGGGATTTGCTTGGGAAAATCCTGTTAATAGGAAGGACAGTCAGGCCTTGTCAATTTCAAGGTCTGGGACCATTCTGCTTCCTCCAGATTATAAGAAACATTTTCCATGGAAGGCAAACGTTGATTTATTTACTTTATTTACTCTCCACTTTTCTCACTGAGACTCAAGTTTATAAGTGTATCCACACTTTGCCAGTGTTATGGGATTTGTTATGGGAACAATGGTGTGGTTCTGATGTTTCCTGCAGCAAATGTGTAAAAATACTGACATATGTACATCTTCCATCAATACCCATGACTTAGGGGGCACTTCATTTCCCACACAACGAAGCTCTTCTAAGCCAAAGAAGTACATATAAACATTTTCATACAGCCATGACAGGAGGCTTCCCTATTCCCTTCCCTGCTCCCTGCCATACAGACTTGTTTCTCTATGACTCCTGCAAACAGGACACCTCTGTTCCCCATTTTTACTTCCTCAACCTAGTATATGCAAGGGAGAGAAACATAGGAAGTTACTCTCTTGAACTCTGGGTTCGCTTGAACTCATTAATAACAGATGCAGGAAAAGGCCAGCCAGTGCCTTTTCCCACTGTATAGAATCATAGAGTTGGAAGGGACATCCAAGGTCATCTAGTCCAACCCCCTGCACAATGCAGGAACTCATAACTACCTGCCTACCCACAGTGACCCTAATTTTATTCCCAAATGATCCCCCCACCAAAAATTCAGCCTGGCCTGGGGGAAATTTACCTACCATCCCACAGTGGTGATTGGCAATTCCCTGGGTATGCAAGGCAACAAATATAGGAAACAAACACTGGCACATCCTTTCCTGCACACCCACTCACAATCTGCCTAAGTTCATAAAATCAGCATTTCAGACAGATTACTATCTAGCCTCTGCTTAAAAACTTCTAAAAGAGAACTCGCCACCGCACAAGGAAGCCTGGTCCACAAAATAACCACTCTGTCAGGAAGTTCTTCCAGTTGTTTAGCTGAAAATTATTTTGAATTAACTTAAACCCACTGGTTCTGATCTGACCCTTTGGGGCAACAGAAAGCAACTCTGCTCCATCTTCTCTATGACAGCCCTTCAAGTATTTGAAGATGGCTATCATATCACCTCTCATGCTAGCAAAGTTATGCTCAAAATCCTACAAGCTAGGCTCCAGCAGTATGTGGACCGAGAACTTCCAGAAGTACAGGTAGGATTTCGAAGAGGCAGAGGAACTAGAGATCAAATTGCCAACATACGCTGGATCATGGAGAAAGCTAGGGAGTACCAGAAGAACGTCTACTTCTGCTTCATTGACTATGCTAAAGCCTTTGATTGTGTGGAACACAACAAATTGTGGCAAGTTCTTAAAGAGATGGGAATACCAGAGCATCTTATTTGTCTCTTGAGAAATTTATATTCAGGTCAAGAAGCAACAGTGAGAACTGAACATGGAATCACTGACTGGTTCAAAATTGAGAAAGGAGTTCGGCAAGGCTGTATACTGTCGCCTTGCCTATTTAACTTGTATGCAGAGCACATCATGAGAAATGCGGGATTAGAGGAGTCACAAATTGGGATCAAGATTGCAGGGAGAAATATCAACAACTTCAGATATGCAGATGATACCACTCTAATGGCAGAAAGTGAAGAGGAACTAAAGAGCCTGTTGATGCGGGTGAAGGAGGAGAGTGCAAAAGTTGGCTTGAAACTCAACATCAAGAAAACAAAGATCATGGCATCCGGCCCGCTCAATTCCTGGCAAATAGATGGGGAAGAAATGGAGATAGTGACAGATTTTATTTTCCTGGGCTCCAAGATCACTGCAGATGGGGACTGCAGCAAAGAAATTAAAAGACGCTTGCTCCTGGGGAGGAAAGCTATGGCAAATCTAGACAGCATCCTAAAAAGCAGAGACATCACCCTGCCAACAAAAGTGCGTTTAGTCAAGGCTATGGTCTTCCCAGTTGCAATGTATGGCTGCGAAAGTTGGACCATAAGGAAGGCCGAGCGTCAAAGAATTGAGGCTTTTGAACTCTGGTGCTGGAGAAGACTCTTGCGAGTCCCTTGGACTGCAAGGCGAACAAACCGGTCAGTCCTAGAGGAGATCAGCCCTGACTGCTCTTTAGAAGGCCAGATCCTGAAGATGAAACTCAAATATTTTGGCCACCTCATGAGAAGGAAGGACTCCCTGGAGAAGAGCCTAATGCTGGGAGCGATCGAGGGCAAAAGAAGAAGGGGACGACAGAGAATGAGGTGGCTGGATGGAGTCACTGAAGCAGTAGGTGCAAACTTAAATGGACTCCAGGGAATGGTAGAGGACAGGAAGGCCTGGAGGATCATTGTCCATGGGGTCGCGATTGGTCGGACACGACTTCGCACATAACAACAACAATCATATCACCCCTTAGTCATCTTATCTCCAGGCTAAACAGACCAAGCTTCCTCAACCATTACTCATACAATTTGGTCTCCAAACCCCTCACCATCTTTGTAGCCCTCCTCTGGACATTTTTTCTACATCTTTCCAATTTTTCTACATCTTTCTTCAGTTGTGGTGGCCAAAACTGAACACAGTATTCCAAGTGGGGTCTTACCAGAGTGGAGTAAAGTGGTCACATCACCTCATGTGATACTTCTTTTAATACAGCCCAAAATCCCATTTGCCTTTTTAGCTACTGAGTCACACTGCTGACTCATGTTCAGTGTCTGGTCTACTAAGACCCCCATATCCTTTTTACACATACTACTGCCAAGTCTCGCCCATCCTATAGCGATGCATATAATCTTTCCTACCTAAATGAAGAACTTTACATTTATCACTACTGAAATTCATTTTATCCCAGTTTTCTAGCCTGTCAAGATCATCTTGCATTCTGATTGAGTCTTCCAGTGTGTTTGCTACCCCTCCCAGTTTACTGTCCTCTGCAAATTTAACGAGTACCCCCTCTATTCCTTCATTGTAGAACTGTGAGAAGCAGTTGGCATGCACAGAATTAGGATTTGCTAACTCTATATTTATGGTGGGGTTTGGTGATGCATCAAAGCAAATCCTGTATGATGCATTGTTCTGCATCACACACATTTAAAATTTGAGGTACAAGCAAACCTTCATAATGATGCCATTAAATGTCTAAATGGCCAATTTTTCCTGCAGCTGCCAAGATTAAAGTGATGGTGAATGTTGCCCTGGTTGCTTTCTTTAATTACCCAAAAGCCCCTTCTGTCCCCTCCAACTGTTGCACATGTTTCTGGGGTCACAATTTAGTGACTCCAGTATTTCTTTCAGCTAATTAAATAGCAGCACAACAGGTTGTATGTGATAAAAACAGGATTTATGCACTATTAACATGCATATTCCAAAAAATATACTGCAGAGCATATAAATTCAAATTAAAAGTTAATAACTTTTTTGATAGCACTGAAAATTCATCCGAACACTGGCCATTTTTATCCACAACTCTGTAAACATGATTGGGAGCCAAGACCAAAGTGTGAAATTCAGCAAGCAAAACTGAAACAGTATCTATGGCAGCTGTCCCCAAGGCACCCGCATTTCAGTCAAAACAGCATGAAATCGAAGAACATGAAGCCAGCCAAGCAACACAGCATCACATATTTGGAATGGTCCATGAGCTATGGGAATATGATTATCAAACTTAAGGTAGGGGCTAGAGTTCTTCCAGAATTAAACCCAATCTCCAGGCTACAGACATCAGTACCCCTGGAGGAAATGGCAACTTCAGAGAGCAGATTCTCTAGTATCCTGAGACTAGGAGAAACAGAACTCCAATTGCTTCTGCGACTCCAACAGTATACTAGGACACTAAAAACAGGCAGCATGGTACAATGATTAAGATCAGCAGACTCTGGAGAACCAGGTTTGATTCCCCACCTTTCCTCCACATGCAGTCTGCCAGGTGACCTTGTGTGTGTCATAGTTCTCTAAAAGCTCACTCATCCTCACCCACCTCACAAGGTGTTTATTGTGGGGAGAGGAAGGAAAGGCTATCGTAAGCCACTTTGAGACTTCTTATGTAGAGGAAAAGTGGAGTATAAAAATCAACTCTTCCTCCTAAAATAACACTGATTGTTTCCTGTAAAGAGACTAAAAGTCAGAGGCTGGTTTCAGACTGAGAGAAATGAGACTCCTGCTGGTTGACATTGTCCTATGAGCCTTCAGAGCAGGTTTTCTTCTTGCCACTTAGAAAACCCTGAAGAGAATTCTGAGAGGTCCATTTAAGGGGAGTGAAAAATAACTGACTGCTATACCAGCATAAATATTTAGGATGAAAGGGTTAGCATGATATACAGAACACATGTACAGATGTCTACACATTATGTAAAGTGGAAGGGGAAAGGAATGTAAGGGGAAACTAGCTATGAAGTAGAGAATCTAAAATTTGAATTTTGGTGGGAGGAGCTGACCTCATCAGGAGAAAAGTTGGAGGAGCTGATATCACAGGATTTGATATCACATCCCTTCTGAGGTCCCTCTCCAAACTTTGCCCTCCCTGGACACCAGACCTGAATCTCCAGGCATTTCCTAATCCAGAGTTGGCAATTTTGTATGAGAGTATAATAAATATGGAGAAACCTGGGCCTAGGATATAAGTGGTTTGTATATAATAGCTGTATCCTTCAGGACCATCTCCACTACTACTTTTCAAAGACAGAGTGTACATCCCTATATAATAAGTTGTACAAATGCCTTTTCAGATGCTTAATGCACACAATTCCTAGGGAAGAGTCTGCTTTGTTGAGTCTGCTTCTGGAGTATCGCTGAATGCCTCTCTCCATCTTTTTGGGAAACAGTATGCATTGTGCTATCCTTTCCAAACGATGTTAGCAGGTCTATATCAGGGGGTAGTCAACCTGTGGTTTGCTGGCAGGGGCTCATGGGAATTGTAGTCCATGAACACCTGGAGGAACACAGGTTGACTGCCCCTGGTCTATATGTTACATTACAGATGTGACTGCCACCTCAAACATGAATTAAAGCAGAAAATCAGAGTAAGCTTCGGAGTCACACAAACCTATTATTCTGGCAGGCAAACTGCCAACTTGAAATACTCCCTATCCTTCCACACAGCCACTCCACTAAAAGGTATAACTTGGCCAATTCTGCATCCTATCTAGGTTTTTTTTTTAAGATCAACATACCACGGTGTAGCGAGAAAATTTCGCTTCTGCCAATTCTCTGTGGCACTAAAAATATCTGGACAGAATCAGCTTGTCACAGCACTTTGATAAGAACAAAAGGAAGGGCTATTTTTGCATCCAATAAGCCATCAAGCTGGCCTATGAACTGCATTCAGTAGAGCAATGGGACAGAGTGATTTTAACAAGCTGGCTTACTAGCTGTATTTTCCTGAGCAGTGCAGTTTTATTGTGCAAAGTGAGGAAATGGCTCTTTCTCTCTTTCTCTCTCTCTTGTAGCTGCTGATGGGGGACAAAAATGAACCTACATGCAGCTGTTCCAAGCACCTGGGATGTGAGTCACATCCTCCTATATACAGCTAAGTGGCTTTACCAAAGCTAACTTGGCGTGCAGGAAGAGATGACATGCAACTATTTGGCAATTGGGTTTGGGGGACAAAACTATGTCCCTGTGAATCTGGCATTGCTGGTGTGTTTGCTTCTGCCCACCTTCAACACCTGCTCAACCTGAATATTTTAAAATACCAGAGATGCTTAGAGAGTGAACAGAGAGCAGCACTAGAGCCATCTTCTACCCTCATCTGTCTATCAGTCATCCTGAGTCTGGAGCACGTCAATGGGAAAGAAATGCTTTTTCTTATATGCCTGCCACCAGCAGCTTCTTGAATGAGCAGAATGTTCTTACTCCTGACCATTCTTTCCCTCCTTCCACTTTCTGGCTAGATTTGGAAGCTTGAAGAAGACACAAACTGCCATTTCACGTGCACCATAATGTCCTAGAGCAGGGGTAGTCAACCTGTAGTGTTCCAGATGCTCATGGACTTCAATTCCCATCAGCCCCTGCCAGTGTTTGTTGGCAGGGGCTCATGGGAATTGTAGTCCATGAACATCTGGAGGAGCACAGGTTGACTACCTCTGTCCTAGAGCACATTCACGTTGCACTCAGAAAGACAGGCAGATTGCTTCCACTTTGGCTGATTCCCCAAGCAAATGGAGTGGGCTGCCATTCACATTTTGCCAACCGGTGAGGAATTATGCCTCTGCATTCTGCTTCGGTGTCTCTTGGGTGGCCCAATCAGGCCAGTCTCAGCGACTTACATGAACTATGCTCTGCTTGGCCTGCCAGTTTCACTCACCCACTTTCCAGCAACCTAAGCAGGAGCCAGCTCTGTTATGCCTTCCTGTCATCTCTCCTACCCTGTGGTTTGTGGGACAGCTGTGATCCATTTATTTTCATTAGCACTCTTAAATCGTTTCCTCTTTTTTTAGCTAATTGGAAGGGGACCAAGTAAGAGCAAAGAATGGAGCCAATTATCCAGGTCAGGCCTGCCAGGCCTGGTGAACTAGCTTTTGCTCACCAAGGAAAGGGTGGCTATGCACTAATGGAGCTCCTGCCAGCAAGACTGTTTCTCACTCCCCTTGGGAGATGTCATTTCACTAACTGTGCAGGCCACACTGTTGGTAAACCATTCACACAGAAGCAAGCAGAGCACACACCCACAGAGGCTAAGCTCAGATGTTGCCAAATTAAGTAGTTATATATCTATATAATACATAGTTTTTTAAGGATCGGGTTGCTTCCCAAGGGGAGGAAATCTGCTTTCTTAGAGTCCTGCCTCAGTTCTAGGCAGTGTGAGGACCTGAATGGTGGTTGTCAGATTTAGAAAGTAGAATGCCTAATGCCACAAACCTGGTAACGCTTTGTGCTGCCTTCATTTTAGCATAATTTCTACTTCTTGCTGTGAGCCGCCTTGCACAGAACTCTATGGAAAGGCAGCACCTGAAGGTTAATCCATGAGGACAATGGGAGAGTTTAGTATTTTTATAAACACCCTGCTGGAGTCCTGTAATTGTATGAGATCTGCGGCTTCCCCAGTTCACATTTGAGGTTGGATTTCCTGTCCTTTGGATGGCAAAACCAAATAAACTTGGTAACCCCACCTGAACCAAATGACATGCAAAGCATGAGAGTTTTCAGGAACCCTCCATTTTTAAACAAAGAGCATGCTTTTAGGAGAGTGATGTTTTAGCAATAGTGTGGAGCATGAACTGCACAAGGAGTATTTGCTTTCGATCTTGGCAGTTACTTCTGTCTACCTGTACAGCAGGAACAATTGCCCTGAATGGATGGCTTCATGAGCAGCAGAAAAAATGCTTTTGGAGCAATTTGAAAAAGCAGGTGAGCTGTGGCTAATTACATGGAGAGAGTGGAAGAGTATTCCAGAGTAAATGTTTGTAGCCCCAATGGAATTAGGGGCTTTCCAAAAATCCTCACCACTCACTACCAGGTCCCCTGTGCCTTGTCTACACAGTCACCTACAGAGGATACTCAGTGCACAACTTGCAAATCCAAAAAAATAAAATAAATAAATACCATAAGGAAGTGGTTGTCTTTGGTGGCTAAGCTGAGAATAGACTTTGGGCTGCTAAGTCAGCAAGAACTCTCTTTCTCTCTCTCCGGTGCAACTGACAGCTGTGCTTTGTTGCTCTGGCCCACTTAGCTACTCTGCCAATTAGGAGTTGGCCTGGCTTCAGGCCTAGCCTGGTGGACAGATGCCAGGGAGCTTGTGCTGCTTCTAAATCCTTTTCCCAAGGGGAATTGTAAGCCCTGGAGCAGGATTCAGCTGCCGTCACCACAGCAACCACCAGTTCTGTGAATGAGGCTCCAGGTCCCCTCAATGTATAACCTACCCTGATCCAGAGAACACAAACGAGAATCACAGCCACCAAGCAAAAACTGAGAGAAAGAGCATGACAGAACAAAGTGAGGATGCTTGCAAGGAACATACCCAAGGAAATGCCAGTGTCTTATAGAGGCTTTCAGAAGGCTAGGCAGGGTCATTCACAGAATGTATGCCTGGTGATAGGAGGTCTCAAATGACCATCCAGAACTGAAAGCCTCAGGGGCAGGACAGGAAAAGAAGCAGTGAGAATGAATTAAGAGTTTTGCCTAAGCAGGGATTTAACCAATTTTATTTGCATCCACCATATTAAGAAATCACACCAAATTCAGTATGACTTTTTAGCTTTTGGGTTGTTGTTGGTTTTTTAATTAAAAACCTCCCTTGCATCCTCCAGATTTAAATATAACACAAATATGCAATTTATCTAATTAACAAGCTTTGAAAGTGTTGAATGAGCATGAATTAGCTGTGTACAAACAGTATCAGGCGCAGAACCCTCCCTATTCTAATAGCAATCAAATAGTGCCATCAAAAGGAAGCAAGAGAGCAAACTTGTAGGGATAAACCATGGGCCTGGTCTGAAAAGATCAGCCAGGCCACATTACTTGGGTGACTTCCAGTGGCAGTTTTAGCTATTCTTGGGCCTTGGGCTAAAGATAGAGCCCCCGAATCACTGTCACCCCACCCCCACCACTGGGATGATGCAAGGAATGGCTTTTGCCCCATGCAAGGTGGGCAGGAGCTGCTGCTGCCACCAGGAGCCACTTGCCTAGGCCCCATACAGGGCAGGTGCATAATTTCCACCAGTCATATGCCTAAGTCCCACCTACGGCAAAGGCAGTGGCAGTAGGGGCCTGCTATTCTCTTTCGCCTCACTCCTTTGAGAGGGCAGAGTTATAGGTGGTCAGGGCCCTCCCGGCAGCTTCCCATTGCCCACTGGCTAAGATCCACCCATAGTGACTCCATGCTTTTATCAACTCCGTCTTCCCAGAAATGGGACGTTCCAGTGCATCTTTCTATACTCACAGCAGCCATGCAGGGAAAGTTGAGCTGCAGGTGATTTGGCCAAAGCCACCCAGTGAGTTTCACAACTGAACAAAGTTCCAAACTGGATTCTCACCTTAGTTCAAAGCTCACATTCCACCTACTGCACTGGCATGGGAGCTGAAATGTGTTCAGCCTCTGGAGCAGAAATGGCAGGAGCACTCTTATCAACTCCTTCTGGCAAGTTGCCATTAGGGGGAGAGCTACTCTGGCATGCAGAAGACTCCGGGGAGTTTCCTAATCCCAGGCAGGCCCATTGGCTTTCCCAGAATTTCAGCCAGGCAACAAACAAGCAAGCAAGACAGAGAGGGAGAGAGATTGCTGTGGGGTGGGAGCCAATAAGGAGCATTTATGAAAACCACACACATACAAGAAGAGAAATGATGTGTCAAGACTCTGCTTCTCCTTTCCACCCCCAGCACATTAATATTAGCCTCACATTCAAGCCAAGAACCCAAATCTTGGCATGGAATCAAGTCCAACTGTGATCCAGGTCTTGGATGAAGCACTCATGGACTGGAGTAAAGCCACAAGGGCCGAAGTAATTTCCCTGTTGCAGTCCTGTGAGAACCTGGCTCGGACTGGACAGCTGAATGCAAGCCATGTGTGCAAAATGGCCTGGCTCATCTGCTCCCATTAATATGAAGGAGTCGCTGTTAAACATGTGGCATAAACACAGATGAGATCCACATATAAAGGAGTCTTTTTTTTAGAAGAACAATCTTCCAGTTCAGATACAGCATGGGCAAACAACTTTAATAACTAAGTGAGCAATTTCTACACCCCTCCTGCTTGCTCGTCCCTCACAACAGCACCCCAAATATTGCACCAGTAGTTCAACACTGACTACAAACTTTCATTCTGGAACTCATTTGGCTCCTTCAGGCACAGATTGTATAGGGCAACAAGTTGTAGCCCTGAAAGGCAGACTCCCACCTTCACTGAAATACATTATTATCTGTAGCTGTAATCCCTAGTGTGATACCAGTATGGACCATGGCACCCACCAACGTACATTTAGGTGCCCTCTTGCTTAATTCAAGGTCAAATTAAATAGAATTTTGGGTTTCTCCTTATCTGAAGAAGTGAGTTGTGACTCATGGAAGCTCATATCCCGTTAGACTTTGACTACTGGACTCTTGCTCTTTCCTGATGCTACAGACAGACTAACACATCTACCTATCTTTATCTGTCTGCTTATCAGCTGACTGAATCACAAAACACTGAGCTCATCCCGGACATCCTCAGCTGGGACACAGATGAAGACTCTAAGCTTGGCAACCTCTCCCTGAGAGTTCCTGTTTTTTGGAACTGGAACCAAATAGCATTTCCTCCCCCAAGGGAAATGCTGGTATTTCTCCAATGCAGCCAATCAATAATTGGGTCTACTCCTCATGGCAGTCTTGAAGGTCATACAGTTGGAAGGGGCCATACAGGACATCTACTACAACCCCCTGCTCAATGCAGTATCAACCTAAAGCATCCTTGATAAGTATCTGTCTAGCTGCTGCATGAAGACTGCCAGTGAGGCCTATTAAACTGTGAACAATTTTGTCCTGATATCTAGTGGTTACCATGCTACATGGAGTTTAAATGAATTACTGCAGGTCCTATCCTCTGTTTTCAACAGGAACTACTCCCTGCCCTCCTCCAAGTGACAGCCATTCAAATACTTAAAGAGAGCAATCATATTTCCAATACTCTGTTAAAATTCCAGAAGTGCCCAAAGACTCAAAATGCTGGGGATCCCAGATCAACTGTAGATGTCCTTCCTTGACCCATGACCTAAGATGACCCCCCCACCCTGAGTCCGAAAAGAAAGGGTGGGTAACAAATGCAATAATAAATACAATAAAACAATATAACAATGAATTTGATGATGATGCCAGGCACTGGACCTGAGGTCTTCTTTATGCAAAGTATGTGCTCTGCCACTGTGCCTCTCCTCTGATACCTTCTTGACTGTAGTTGAACATATGAAGAAGCTTGATGCAGAGTCAGATCACTGCTCCATCTGACCATCGTGTAAAGCCCTTGGTACATCAAGTGCAAGATTTTGCCTGCCCTGACTTATGCATGCAAAGCACATCATCTCCCACAGAGTTAAGGCTCATTCCACTTGTCTGTGTCTGCTTCCTCCTACTTTCCTACTGTAGCATGCTTGGCTGCATAAGGGAGTGGCATCGATTTTGTAAATGATCTTAGGCAGAAAAAAGGCACAAAAATGATTATCCAGTTTACTTTTTTAAAAGGAATCAAAATTTATTATACAGTCTAAGACCAGCAAGTCATAAAATCCAACAATCAAAAATTTAAATTACAGTGTTAGAAAAATATAGCAGACTGTTAAATAAAATTATAAGGTAAATATAAAATTATATAATTCTTACGCTAGCCCAGAAGTCAGCATCAGTTGGCAGGTTTTATAAGCTATGGCAAGAAACTTCACTACTGGCATTGCAAATTTTGAGTCTGTCTTCCAGGAACAGACTAGTATTATCCAAGTCTGAGAGACGATTATCCAGTAAAGGGGTAATTAGCATATTGAGAACCTCAGAATATAACAAGTAGCAAAGGAGGACATGGCCTACACTTTCAACCTCCCCAGATTCATAAGGGCAGAATCTTTCCTCAATAGGAACTTTTCTATATCATCCCACTAGCACTGCAGAAGGACATTACAGCTATATCTTACTGCCATTCGATATCCGGTGTTCTTTGTTTTAACATACATTTTGCTTGTTTATAACCTGAGGCCAGGGCCATAGGAGAAATGCTGGTAATCCAGGTCCAGGATCGCAAATAGTCTTTAGCCTTTAGATCTGAATATCTTCTAGGAGTAGCAGTAGAGTCACACACAGCTTACTATGTGTGTGACTCCCTACATCTTTTGCAACTGCATTAACTGTCCCAGACCGTATGACTCTTAAAAACCCTACGTCAGTGCGATGAGTAAGAGAAAAACATGGACACAGGAAAATCCTTTGGATGAGCATGACAAACACTTAAGCCCAGACTTCTACTCACTCTTTATGCAATAAGCCTGATGGGGAACAGAGTGCACAAAAAGAGGTGAGCAAAGACGAAAATATTTGCAAAATGGAAATGAGAATGCAATGACTTCTTGACTCTCCGCTTGGAGGTCAGGTCACAGAAGTAATTCTCACATTTAAAGAAGTTGTAGTGTTGGTTCTTATATGCCGCTTTTCTCTACCTGAAGTAGTCTCAAAGTGGCTTACAATCTCCTTCCCTTTCCTGTCCCCACAACAGACACCCTGTGAGGTGTGTGAGGCTGAGAGCGTCCTGATATTACTCCTTTGTCAGAACAGCTTTATCAGTGCCGTGGCAAGCCCAAGGTCACCCTGCTAGCTGCATGTGGGGGGATGGGGAATCAAACCCAGCTTGCCAGATTAGAAGTCCACACTCCTAAACACTACAACAAGTCTCTGCCCTTCAGCCTAGGTTAATCTAATGCACCTTTGTCCATTTTTGTTCAGTCACTAAAGACCACTGCAGGTCATACTTCAAGGGGTCCTGGTGACCCTTTCTTCCTAACCTACTCATTCTCTAAGAGTTCATGCAGGGGTAAATAATACCCCTGCTCTGGACTCAGCCCGACTGAAAGCCCTGCAGGGTCTGCTGTGATCACCCTTGCAAAAGCCTCCTCCCTCCCCCTGCACCATCTAGCCTATTTGGGTGCAGCAATAAAAAAAAAAGAGTCCACAATGCTGGAGGCAATACTAGAAGCGGGTTTAAAGGAAGGCTTGTGATAGAGCAGGGAACTGCAGTTGTGTGATCAGTGGCCCAAGGAAGACAGCTGGTTCTGAACACTGCGGGAAGCCATGTTGGAGAGAAACATCGAGGGAGCCAACATCCCTGGGATGTTTGTGTTTAAAATAAATGCAGTCTTGCCATACATTATCAGACACGGTTGCAGTGTCGGTCAAAGTGGACAGGTGATGTATCTAAATGTGAGGAAAAGAGTCAGAGGTGCAATGTCAGAATGCAGGTGGGGTGGAGGGTAGGTGTACCCCCATTCCTAAGCCAAAATCCCACTTCTCTATTTTAAAATTAGGTGTGGATTCATCCTTGAAAGGACTGCATGCATAAAAGGATTGAATGTTGGCATGGTGACTGTCACACAATGTGGCAGGAAGCAGACCTGTTGCTTGGCAACGTATCACTGATGGATTCCAACAGGCCAAAAGCTGATAGAAGGGAGGGAGTGATCTCTGGCAAAAGAGCAGCTGATCTAGAATAATGTCATCAATCTCCAAGAACAGCAGAAGCTGAGATAATCATCATGCACCACAGCAAAGGCTCCACAAGAAGTCAGATTAGATCCATAAATTGTACCACTCTTGTTAAATCAAGGGGCCCAGCCAAAAGTTACAATTATTGAGCCCTGGAGAGGGAAGACAATTGTTGAAACAATCCCTCTTCCTAAGGCTTCATGTTCTAGGAAGATAGCATGGTAGGGCCTATACAAAATTTTTACAAACTCTCAGATTAGGTCTAAACATGTAGCCGAAAAGGCAGTAGAATTCTCTGGGGGAACAAAGGACTATACTACTTCAGACTATAGGGGGGAATCAAACTTTAATGTGCTTCTGTGTAAAGATTCCCTCAAAAGAAAAAAGAAAAACAGCACACTAGGAAGCAAAGTTATTCTTCAGCATTTTGTCATCTGTGGTAGTTTTCCACCTACTGGGAATTAGTCACATACAAGAACTTTGAAAAACAAAATCACTCCCCTGCAGTTGGAAGCAGTACAGTCCATTCTATCTCCTCTGCCTCCTCATCACCACTCCCTTGTGTTGCATGGGTAGACCAGGTCTCAGAAAGAGGCATGAGCCCTTCCGGACCAGATCTGTGGTCCATGTAAACCAGCATCCCGTATCACACAATAGCCACCAGTTGCCCTGCAGGGCCAATGAACAGGCCACAGAGGCCAATGTTGCCACCTAGCAGTGCGGTTTCTGAATCTTACTGATTCTGAATGTGGAGGTTCTGTGTCCTCTGGAATAAAAGCCTCCTCTGCAGTAGCTCTGTCTGAAGTAGCCCCAAGACCCTCTTTTACCCTCCAGTCTAAACCTGAGCTTGGGCTCTCCAGATCGGGAGGTGAAGAGAAGGACTTGCCATCTCAACAGAGACGTCATGCCATCGCTTTCTTTTTGTCCCCGGCAGTAACAATGGTTTTCGACCTTGGGTCTGCCTGCCAGGCTGTGAGGCACAGAAGACGCCTGGAAACTGTAGTGCAGGGGTAGTTAAACTGCGGCCCTCCAGATGTCCATGGACTACAATTCCCACGAGCCCATGGGAATTGTAGTCCATGGACATCAGGAGGGCCGCAGTTTGACTACGCCTGCTGTAGTGGATGCCATGGCTCTGGCAGCAAATACAATAAGCACCTACATTATATTCAGACGCCTTAAGAAGCCAGTTAGTGCCCTCAGTGATCCTGTGTTCAGGTTCAGGGATAGAATCATAGAATCATAGAGTTGGAAGGGGCCATACAGGCCATCTAGTCCAACCCCCTGCTCAACGCAGGATAAGAGTACAGTATTTGCCGGCGTATAAGACGACCCACCAACATTTCCACTCTAAATATAGAGTTTGTTACATTACATTACAGTACTATGGGCCACTATGGGCAGCTATGTCTATCCCAACTGAAGTGCACCCGGCGTATAGGACGACCCCCCCACTTGGAGGCATGTTTTTCAGGGGGGGAAAGTAGTCTTATATGCCAGCAAATACTGTAACTTGCTGCACCAAGCAAGTAAGGCTCTAGCCACCACAGCAGCTGTGTTAGCAGCCTTGATCACCATCACCATGGCTTCATGTGCCTTACGCAATACCATGTCTGATTTGGAGTCCAAAATGTCTTTGAGATACCCCTCCCCATCTTCTGATACCAGTCCTGAGGAGTGTAGGCCATCAACCGCTGGAACCTGTAACATAGACTCTGCATACTCAGGTAAGGTATTGTTCTTGTTAGTTACAAACGTGTCCGACCCATCGCAACCCCATGGACAATGATCCTCCAGGCCTTCCTGTCCTCTACCATTCCCTGGAGTCCATTTAAGTTTGCACCGACTGCTTCAGTGACTCCATCCAGCGACCTCATTCTCTGTCGTTCCCTTCTTCTTTTGCCCTCAATCGCTCCCAGCATTAGGCTCTTCTCCAGGGAGTCCTTCCTTCTCATGAGGTGGCCAAAGTATTTGAATTTCATCTTCAGGATCTGGCCTTCTAAGGAGCAGTCAGAGCTGATCTCCTCTAGGACTGACTGGTTGGTTTGCCTTGCAGTCCAAGGGACTCGCAAGAGTCTTCTCCAGCACCAGAGTTCAAAAGTCTCAATTCTTTGACACTCAGCTTTCCTTATGGTCCAACTGTTACAGCCATACATTGCAACTGGGAATACCATAGCCTTGACTAGGCGCACTTTTTTTGATAAAAGTGGTCATTAAAGGTTTTTCCCATTTTGCCCTGATGTTATGCTCAAACAGTTCTGGCATGGGAAATTTCGTCTGTGCAACCTCTGGTGTAGGGGGAAAATCCTCACTATCTTTGGAGCCATAATACTTGTAATTTCCTTTAGCAGATTCAGGGGGAGTGGACTGTTTCAGGTCCAAAATAGACAGACATTTGGCAAGCAAAAATAGAAAATCTTCCAAAATAAAGAAACACCGTTTGTTGAGGAACCTGTGTAGGTTCTATTTCCTCTTCAGCAGAAATAAACCCCCATTTCTTCTTCATCTCTGGACTCTACATCCTCATCAGAGGAATCAGAGTGCTGGAGAGAGCTACGGCTGCTGTCGCTTTCCCTTTCGCTTTCCCTCTGAGCCATCGCTGGCTGCCCCCCTAGCGGGTGTGTCCCTGGCCTCAGCTGGCCCTTCCGGAACAACAAACTGATCCTCCTCCAAGGAGAAACCTTCACGATGGGTCTCACCCACGGCTGCTGCCGTTTTCCCTTTCGCTTTCCCTCTGAGCCATCGCTGGCTGCCCCCCTAGCGGGTGTGTCCCTGGCCTCAGCTGGCCCTTCCGGAACAACAAACTGATCCTCCTCCAAGGAGAAACCTTCACGATGGGTCTCACCCACCATCAAATAAGCCATGCAGCTATTTCCACTTTCCAGCCTCCACTCACTCCTGAGGCTACTGATGCTGCTGAGTGAAAAAATAAAGAAAAAGATATTTGAAGATCCCTCCTCAAGAGAGATACTGTTTACATGGGTGTAGTGTCCCTGACACGTTATACCATATACTTCTGGTGTGTCCTAACTTTGAAGTATATTGTCGCCCGTTAGCTAATTATCTGAAGAAATTGAAATTCAGCTGTGTTAATGAGAAACACTGGATTAAAATGATACTAAATGTGAGGGACTCAGCAACTATTATAAAAGTAGCAAAGTTTTTACTGGCAATTTTAAATGAAAATCTTTTACGATAGATTTTACATCTATAACTGTTTTAAATTTTAGTTTTATGCTTTGCAATTTTATGCCAATAAAGGTACTCTGAATCTAAAGAAAAAGGAGAAATGTGCGGCTACTGCCGCCTCCGTGCAACCTCTTAGGCACACCAAACATAAATATAACTCTAGACGCGTCTTCTGCCACTTCCAGGTAAGCTCTGCTACTTCAAAGTAAAAAATAACTAGCAGTGCGGCTGCTGCTGTGTCAGGCAAGCTCCGAGTGGCTGGTTCGCAATTAGCTCGATTCCGCGGCTGCTGCCACCCCAGAACAGTCTTGCAGCAGCTGGTGCCAGACACAGAGAGCACAGGGCTACAGCCACTTTGGTTTGTTCCAAGAAGCACATGGCTACTGCCACCAGACAAACACATCAAAGCCAAATTAAATAATAACAATAATGCGGTAATAACAATAATGCTCACTCATCCAGTCCTGCTGCCGCTTGCTCAAAATACAGGTGGCTACTGGGTGAAGCATGTGAACGCCTCGCACTCTTTCTTTCTCTGCCTCAGTCAGAGGCAGTAGCCACCAGGGGGGTAACGAAGGAAGAAGGAAGAAAGTTAAGAAAGAAGGAAGAAAATGCTGAATCACTAGGAAGGAAGGAGACCAGCAGTCTAAAGAGAGAAGAGACACTTAGTCTTACTGCTCTCTCTCTCTCAAGGCAGGAAGCAGACTGGAGGAGGATGGCGTTCCAACCAGGAGACAGGAACTTCAATTTGGTTCTGCCTCCCTCAAAGAGAGGAAAGAAACACCCACCAGGATGTCCTCCTGGCCTCAGAGGGAGAAGAATTCAGACATAGGTGGCTGCTACTTCACAGGGAGAGGGGGTGCCAGAGATCTCCAGTTACATGGTCACAGAATGGCCTGGGGCCTCTGCTATATGAGCCCCATTTTGCCTGCAATGCTCACACCCCTTCGGCCTGGGACATTTGCTGCCACATAGGTCGAACACGACTTCGCAACTAACAACAACAACCACAAGGGGTTGCATGACTTGCTAACTGGTTTAAACTCCCAGCATTGCCCTGCTGTGGGTCACCAGGTGGCTTTGGTGGGAGGTGGTCACTGCAGCACAGGCATCTTCACTGTCACAGGCTTTGCTTGGCCTGGGGCCCACCATACACATGGCCTTGGCCCAAAGCCCCTGCTTCTGCTGGCAGGAGAGTCAATTTGGCATCTTCCCAGTCCCCTTCCATGATGCTTGGGGGCAGGGGGGATTTGCAATACCCTTCTGTTTTGTGTTTCTACCCTGGGGCTCAGGTTCATAGCACTGGTGGCAGAGGGGTGGGTTGGGGAAGGTGTTTGCCTCCCTCCAGGAAGCGTGGGAGCATCTGCCCAGAGCTGCACCACAGGCTCTCCAATCTGCCCATGCAGATGTTCCTCTGCACCATCCCCCCAGCCCATGGAGACTTGCAGTACGGACAGACCAACTCAGAGCTTACTGGCTGCTGTCCTTTATCAAGCTTGTATCTTTGGTACCTGGCATTACGTTTTATGGCACACATAGCCCAGCCCTACAAAGTCACATTTACGTCAGAGCCAGCCCTCCTAACAAATGAGTTTGACACCTCTAATCTAAGTTATCCCTAGAATGAAACATCAGTGGACTGCAGAGCTCACATATCTACAGACATAACGTATATGCACACTCACCTGGACTTCAGCTACCTATGCCATTATCAAAATCAAAAATCCAGGCAGGAAGCAATTATGCAAAGCAATTAGCAAGCATAAGCACACTTCTTTGTTTTGCATAATTTATTCAAAGTACTAATTATGCATTTCCTTGGCAAGCAGATCTTTTTAATTTATGTGTTATGGTGAGCAAAAAAGCACAACAGGGGTCTACCGAAGGAGAGAGGCTGGAATGCCAGAACTGGCAACAGCTACTCTCCCTGTATAACTACAGAGAAATCCTAAGACACAACTGCAGGTGTGTGACCCAGAAGTCCAAAGGAGAAGCTTGCGCTCCAGGGCCACCACTTTGCAAGGGTGCCAGCACTGTTGTCACCCTTTTCTAACCCCTCTTCGGTGACTCGGCTCAGACTCATACAAATCCACCTGCAAGTGGCACAAAGGGTGAACATGCGGGCCAACACAGCCTCTCTGCTACAGACCTGAAAGGAGTTGGGAACAGCGCTCGCCTGCCCGCCTGCCCCGGCTCCGGTCCCTGGCGGAGGAAGCGGCAGATGCGAGGCCCCCCGCCTCACCTGAGCGCTCTCGCCTGCCGCCCGGCCGCTTCGCACAGCCGCACTGGGCCCGCTCCCGCCGAGGGCAGAGACGCGCCCTGACGCCTGAGACCTTGGGGGCCCCGCCTGCCCGCCCTCCGTCACGGCTCTCCCAAGAGCGGCAGAGTCGCCCGCCCGGAAAGTCCCCGCCGCCTCTGTCGAAAGAGAAAGACGCGCGGCAGGAACGGCGGGACGAAGCGCTTCGCTCCCCAAGGCCTCCACCGGCAGGCGGGCGCTTCCAGGCGGCCTCGCTGAGGCTCCAGCCCCTGCGTCCTTGGCAGGGAGGCAGGCCCACTGGCCTGAGACCGAGGCCTCCTTCACCCGGCGTTGGCTAGGCTTGCGCCTCCACAAGCTCGAGGGCTGCAGGAAGAACCGGTGCCCTCCGTTTAAAAAGCCCTCCTGCAAGTGGGAATGCCACCCTCCAGGTGGTAGCTGGAGATCTCTCTCTTGACACTATCTCCACATGGCCAAATCCATTCATCTGAAGAAAATGGCCACTTTGGAAGGGTTTCTCTATAGCCTACCACCATTGAAATCCCTTTCCTTAAACCCTCCCCTTCTGACGCCACCCTCAAAATCTCCAGGAATTTCCCAACCTGGAGCTGGCAATGCTACTTCTAAGTGCAAAACTCCTTTCAGGCAGAAAAGTAACATAATAGGGAGCTGAGTGAATAGGCCTTTGCCCTCTTTCTGCTGAGTGGTTGGATGGTGGCTGGTTTGGCACCCCCTCTCCACAGTCTGAACTGGTTCAGTCCTCTTGGCTGCCTCATTCTGCTGCATGAAAGATAAAGCAAGTGGTGTGAACAGGCTGCACTTGGGGGGGGGGATTGAACTAAGGTGAAAGTCCTTCCTAAGGTGACCATTTATTGTTCTCTCACCCTACATCTTAATATCTGTTGTCAAGTTGCAACCAACTGATGGTTCCCCAGGGCCCATGGGGTTTCAAAGCAACAGGCAAGCAGAGGTGGCATTTCATTGCATAGCAACCCTTGTCTTCCTTCGTGGTCCCCCATCCAAGTACTAACCATGTTTAGCTTCCAAGCTCTGACAGGAGCAAGCTAGTCAGGGCTATTTAAGTTGCTATCCTGCATCTAAGCCTCACAATAACTTTTGTGAAGTAAGCTCAACTGAATATGACTGATCCAAGGTCACTCAATGAGCATCATAACCAAATGGGAATTTGAACCCATTTCTCATCAATCCCAATCCAACACATGAATTACAATGTAGCACTGGCTGCTTTGTTTAGTTCCTGCAAAACTAAACAGGAATCATGTAGAAACATAAAAACCAAGCTATGTTTCTGCATATGTTCTTCAAATGCACTGAGCAGAGGGTCACTGTGACTTTCTGTACAGGTGTTTGATAGGAAAAACCCAGCTGTGTCAAGTTTCCTTTTGTTCTTTTATAGAAGGATGGTGACTTTCAGATCAATAACAGAGTGCCTCGGGAGGCTGAAATATTCTCTCACTATATTTTGAATTGTATACTTTGTATTGCCACATGTGTAGTATCCACAAAAAATCATAGAATAGAATCATAGAGTTGGAAGGGACCATACAGGCCATCTAGTCCAACCCCCTGCTCAACGCAGAATCAGCCCCACATATTATTTTATGTAGAGATGGAGAAATCAGGGCATTGTTGACAATTGATGAATATGTCACACTGGAGGCTGAGCCAGTGGATTCATTCCAGATAGTATAGCTGGTGTCACTGGGTCCTGTAGTTTTTTTTTTTTTTTTTTTGTCTAGGTGTACATGGGGATAAAGCTGACATTTTGATTTTTCAGGGTCTAATGTCTAGGTCTTTTCTAGGTACCCCATTACTGCTGCAGGTATATTAGGGGTGTTAGTGAGAAGGAACTGAGGGAACACTGCTCCAAGTTAACCACAAATATGTTTGCATATTGGGGAGCCAGTCTGAAAAATGGGGAAAGACAAACTGGCCAAGCTTATTGCAAGGTGTGTTGTGGTATTATTAAGGACTAGATTTAAAGCCTATTTCATATTCAAATGAAATGGGCGCTAGATGTCATAGGGGAACCCCCCCTCCCAAACCCCAAAGGCCCACCCCCCACCCGCGGCTCTCTGGAGCCTTCTCCCAGCTGCCGGAGCAGCCTCGCCGCGTCTGTGATGCGGCGAGGCCGCTCCGGCGGCCGGGAGAAGGTGGCGCGGCCCACCCCCCACCCGTGGCTGTCTTGAGCAGCCGGCCAGATTCCCTGGCCGGGTGAAGCAGCCAATGGGGAGCCGCGCTTCGCGTGGCTCCCCATTGGCTGCTTGGGGCGGGATGGCCCCTCCGAGTTTTTATCCTGGACAGGGCCCACCCTAACTCCTCCCACATAGCCCTTACTCCTTTATTTTGTCTGCGGCGCTCTGCACCGCGGGGCTGTTTAAAGATAATAATAGGAGACAAAGTAATTGTGCATGCAGCCATTGCATGCTGACACACTCTGCACATTCTAACTCTTCCCATCTGCTCATTTGAGATCTAGGCACTAGTATTTTAAAAAGTGTTATTGCCTTCAGTGTCCTAAGTGACCCAGGACAAAGGAAGGCCTGCTTCCCTATGCACATGCACATGCACATGAACTTCATGGACCCTGTTCAGCATTTGGCCACCTTCAGAACTGAGGAGCATGGAAAATAGAGAGAGAGCCCTCTCTGTTGTTGCCCCTTGGCTCTGGAATTCCTTCCCCATAGTTCCTTGCCTGGCACCAAGCTTGTGTAACTTTAGGTGCCAGGTGAAAATATTCTGTTGCATATTTGGGTGTTGTGCTTTTATTGTGAGTTACTGTTCTAATGAATTTATCTTCTTGTTTTTTTAAATCAAATAATTTGTTTCATTTTATATTGATATTTGTGAGCCATGTCTGGAACTTTTTAAGCAGAGTGAACAACATACAGAAGAATCAGAAATAAATTTATTTTTGTTATCAAAGCACTACTAATTTTGCTTGACCCACAATTCTTAGCCTGGGCTCATGGTTTCTCATATGCAGATACAGCCTTATTTAGTAGAGAAATGTGGGTGTAAAAATGTACATCCAACAAGGTTGTATATGACTAGTGTACAGGCAAAAACAGATCACAGCCATGAACATGAGTGTGAGGGTGGGATGGAGAGGAAAATGTGTAGGAAGATTGTGATGATTTATTCAAAGTATACTAGGAGACGTAGGAAGGCAGAAAGGGTGACAGAGCTAAAGGATGGTATTCCTAATGACTCACCTTGGAGTCATTCTCTCCTGGACACATACATACCCCAAAAAATCACAAGGACCCAGGCCCATTGATATCCACTGTCTGTCCAATGCCTCTGGACCATTAACATTGAAATCAAAGTAATCTTTCATGATAAGGATCATTACCGCTGTTCATCTCTGCTACCCTAATGTGCAACACCTGTTTCCCCAGGGTGGGTTCCTGTTTTTCAGGAGGCTTCAGTGTTGGACAGCTCTCTGGTCAAAATTCTCTACCCACAATATCTAGCCATAGATAAAAATTTAAAACCCCAGGCTGCCCAAGCCACATTTGCAGTTGTTTTCACAGGATATACTATGAAGGACCTTGAGCTTCTTTCAGCCTATTTATGCCATAGATTAAGAGTGCTGATGCAAGCTATAATGCAGGAGATGAATCCAATGGATGTTTGCAGCAATGTGGGTTTTACTCAATATAGGTTTTAGGCTAGTTCAAGGGAATGATGGATTTAGTCAAAAAAAGGTAATACCAATGAGCGGTCTATTATTCGTACCATAACCATGTAAGGGAGAGCACATTTTTATGTTTGTCTGTTTTTTTTCAATTTGACATCAAAACACAGCTTATTTATGATGACCCCAAACTGTTTTCAAGACAAGAAATATTCAGAGGTGGTGTGCAGTTGCCTACCTCTGTGTAGCAATTCCTTGGAGGTCTCCCATCCAAATCCTAAGCAGAACCAAACCTGGTTAGCTTCTGAGATCAAGCTAGTCTGGGCTGTCTATATTGCTATTCCTTACCTGCTAGACAGGAATGGTAGAGGACAGGAAGGCCTGGAGGATCATTGTCCATGGGGTCGTGATGGGTCGGACACGACTTTGCACATAACAACAACAACCTGCTAGACATAGGACATGTTTTAGATGAACAAGCACCATTTATTTTAAATTAATGTAACTGGAATTTCACTGAGTTTTATATTGTTTACTAGCCGCAAAGCCCATTGCACCCAGGGAAACAATGGGTGCTAGGCTCTTAGGAATGAGTAAACATTTCCAAGGTAGAGAGGCTTTTCCTGGCTGCCCTGGGTCCCAAAGGGCCAGCAGAGTAGCATTTATGGGTCTCCCACAGTCCCCACTCCAGAAGGCACACAGAAGCAGCATGTTCCCACCGCTCCTCTGAGTTGAAAGAAACCAGGAGGCCAAGGCTACTTACTGGAAGCAGGACACACTCTGCAGCCAGCTCCTCTTCCACCCAGCGAACTTCTGAAAGTGGCAAGCAACTGGAGAGCTCTTAATAGCCCTTCCTAGCTGAGGGTTCCTTCCTGATTGGGGCTAAACTACCAGGGTGGACCACTCCTGGATGAGAAACATCTCCTATTGGGTGAATATTTCCAAGGGGGACCAATAAAGTAGGGAGTAAATTATCTGCATGCAATTTCAGCTGATTGTTCCTCATTGGTAGAGTGCAATTTGAACTGATTGACCATCATTGGCAGAGTGCTCTCCCTATTGGAGGCACGCCCCCAGGGAGGGCCAATCAGAAGGGGAGTGAGTCGTCTGCATGCAATTTGAACTGATTGGCCCTCATTGGCAGAGCATGCCCCACTGCCAGTAAGCTGCCTTGGCCTCCTGGCCTTTTTCAATTTGAGGACATGGGAAGGAGAGAGCTGCCTCCTGGCACAGCCTCTATGTGGGTCCTGTGGGAGGCCCAGAAATGGCCCCCTGCTAGCCCTCTGGGACCCAAAGCAGTTAGGAAAAGCCTCTGTCTGGGGAGTGTTTACTCATGAGTAAGTCATGTGAGGTTTGCAATCTGAGAAGGGAGGAATGCTTTGGAGGTAACCATCACAGGCAATTGCAGCAGGGAAAATAATGCTTATGTGGGTGGGACTGGGAAGATTTAGACTTTCCTTTTCCATATGGATACCATCTTGGACTTGCTGCAATCTTCTCAAGACCATCACAACAAAGCAAATTTAAGACCAATGGCATAGAAAATGGGGAAACTGTAGAGGGGGCACCGAAGCAACATGTGGAAGGGAAGACACTGTTTCCCAGTAGAAGTTTTTATACTCTGCTTTTCACTAACCAAAGGAGTCTCAGAGCGGCTTATAGTAGCCTTCCATTCTTTCTCCACAACAGACATCCTGTGAGGTAGGTGAGGCCCAGAGAGCTCCAAGAGAAACTGTTCTGTGAGAACAGTTTCTAACAGGACTATGACCAGCCCAAAGTCACCCAGCTGTCCCAAGGTCACCCAGCATGTGGAGGAGCAGGGAATCAAATCCAGCTTGCCACATTAGAAGGTGCTGCTCTTAACCACTACACCAAACTGTACAAATGACCTGTCAGCAAATAATGGTGTGTGGATTTTTCAAATTAAGCTGCTCCAGGAAGCAATGTGCTTTCTAAATGTTTTTGAAAGTAGCTCTGTAGGAGCTGAGGGAAGAATAGCATTCTACAATGTACAGAATGTAGCATTTGTAATGGTGAACAATGCAATTTCCCAGTGTCAGAAACTCATCTGGAGCTGTGCACAACTAATAGCCTAGCACTTATTGTGCAAACAATTAATGGCATTGTGGGGGGGGGGACTTTCTTACTCTCCTTGTTCTTGGCCCAAGCTCTAAGGCCCATGACTGTGGTTCTGAAATTGTCTCCGTTCAGCCCACTTTGCAGTTCCTCCCACCAGTGCCGCTAAAATCATTGCAATGAAACCATTGTGCACAAAGTGTGGATATTTGGAAGTACATTTGTGGAATGGGAGATTACTGTGTCCAGCTTCTGCTTTCAACCCAGCATGTACTCCTTGCAAGTCATAATCATGTCAAAGGGAGGCAATTGATGATCCACTTTTGTTTTGTTTATTAAAAGGAGCTGGTTTATTTCAAAGACATGTAAGTTAACACCTGCTGGGATCCCAGGTTCCAGCTTCCTCTTACCACCATTAGAGCCAATCCAAGTGTGCAGGTGGGCTCATGGTACAATTGTCTAATAGGCCAGTGCCAGATCAGTATCCACAAAGGGGTCTATTTGTTCAAAGCATCCTGGTGTCAAAACCTTTCCTTGCCTATGGAAAATGTATGGATCACGGAGAAAAGATTTCAAGCTGCTAATAAAGAATATTCTCATCTAGGGTCAGTTACTCAGAATATATAATCCCTTCCTTGCAGTTCTACTGCAGAAAGGGTTGTTCTTGTTATCTGTATACAGTATTAATATTTTGTTATCAAGACACAGAAAAGGGAAGCCCTTGTTTCTAGGGACAGAGCACAGTACAACTAGGCAGGAAAGCAGGTTTGTCCTCAGGAATCAGTTCCACCAGCACCACATCTTCAAGAATTCCAAACTTTTAAAGGCCTCCATAAACTGCAGATAAACTCATGGCTGGAGAGAGCATTTGGTAAGAGAAAATACTCAGGTAGCTGCTGAGTCATTTGCTTATTCTTTCCCAGCTGCCAGATTGCTTAAATGCAGCATTCAGCCCACAAGAGGGTTGGGGAATTTTTTTTTCCAGTTCTGCAAAAGGAACATAAAATAGATCAGTCCCTTGATGTGGAATCAAGACTATGCAAACTTAAACATGCACACTGCATTCCTCTGTGCATCAGCTTTGGAAGTATGCTTCCTCCACACATGGCAAAAAAGAGCAAAGGGCAGCAGCATTGTAGGATGTATTACAGACATTTTAAACAGCACACCACAGTGATTCAGAAGTGCAAAGAAGAGGTGAGAACAGAGGAAAGTCATTTACCTCAAAAACATCTCAGCCACACTTTACTAACCTGATGCAAGAACAGGTAAATAAATTCTGTTAACATCCAGTTACTAAAATGGATCTGTCTGAAATGAATACAAAGTTTGAAAAGGGCCTCTGAGACATGATATGCCAAGGATACAGAGATAACACACGTCATGCAGTCATGAATCTCCTCTTTCTGTGTTAAATTAAAAACAGTATAAATTTGTCAGGCGGAGTGTGAAAAGCTACACTGACCACAAGGAAACACCACAAGGGACATCCTCTTATTGTTCCAGATCTAGACAGTTTCACATGTCTGCCATTAATGGACACCAAGTCAGGCAGCCATAAGGGACAGATGGAGACCCCATTCCCTACTGAAATGTAAGAACATGGCAAATAAACAGATGGGCAAGGAAGACAGTGGTAGGTCCAGCCAATCAGAGAGGGAGGAAGGGCGGGCAGGCAAGCCACAAGAAAGCCATGTTAGATCGCAGATGTGCAATCAGCTTTTCTGTAGACAGGGGAACTCTTTGGCTACAGAGCTTTTCAAATGCTTGAACGTACTAATTGCCATTTACAGAAAATCTGCAAAACAAACCAGCCAATCATTGGGCAGCCCCAGTGCACAGGCTTTCAGAAAGCCAGCATTTGTACTAACTGACAGCCAGCAGTTAGATCTGAGTCTAGTGACACCTTGGAGGCAACCAGATTTTCAGGGTATAACCTTCTGAGAGTCAAAGCTCCTTCAGTCAGAATCTGATAAACTGCAACCCTAAACAGTCACATACCCTTCGTAAAACCATTGATTTCAGTGCACTGTGAGTGACCCCAACCTGAGAATCACTGCATACATTTCCCTCTCTCCAAGGAAGACACGATCAGCATCCATGTGCCCAAAGACGTTATACTTTTGCTGCACCAGTGCGTGCTTGAACAGTAGCAATGTCTAAATGGGGCGGAAACTGAATCATTTGTTTTTATTTCCTGTACCCTACACTCCAACATAAACTGAAACCCTAAAACTACTGTGGGACTCCTCAGCAGCCTCATTCACTTGTGTATCCTGCTGCCAAGTGTGCCTTCTTGAAAGCCAGTGGCACAGAAACTGTTTTGCACAGTCAGCAATTTGGGTGAGCAGCTTCCCGCAGGGCTCCAAGGCCTTTAAATAAGCCATCACAGCTTTCTTTTTGTAGCCTGCGGTCACATGGCTGGAATTACCAGCACCACGTGCAACACACAAAACAGCCACCACACAGTCACGCGTCCAGAAGCCCCCCCATACGGCACATCATGGGAATCCAGCCAGAGAGAAGAGGTTTAAAGCTGTAGCCTTAGTCAAAGCTCAGAGCAGGAACTAATGCATGTGAATTCCGTTTTCTATCTAAACATGCTTGAACTTCAAATTCATGGCCGACACACGTGTGCTGGGTTTGGCACTCTGCCATTCCCCAGCTCTGCAGTATTTGCCGGTTCAGCTAGTGATTTGTTATTTCCCTTTCATCAAGTGTCATGGGTTAACAAATCAATGGCTTATAGAAAATCAAAGAGAACCACTAAAGAATGAATAAAGCAGTGAGTGGATAATGGATAACAAAGGGGAAGATGATACAGATGAATCAGCAACATTCTACCAAGTGCTAAACATCTGCTTTTGCAAATTTTGGTGGGTGTTATGAACTGGACCACAAATGCTTCTAATCTGTCTGTTCAAACACTGCAAACGTGATGAATGCAAAGCTTTCTCTGAATAGTTATTTAGTTCTCCTGATGTTGAAAGAGAACACAATCTCATTGACCCAAGAGGCCTAAGGGGATGAAATCTCCAAAAAAGACTCCAGTAATCAGTGGTGCAGATGAAGCTGTGTGCTGCTTGCACAGAATTCTGATGACAGACTGAGAGAATAACGTTTCCTTGGGATAACTCCTCCCAAGATGTCTAAAGGGGTAGTTTTCAGCAGAGATGTAGTGAGTTTTGCATCAACTTGTTGGATAGCTGAACTCCCCCGTGTTTGCCTGTATCAGTCAGACATGACCCAGTCACTGGGACTGTTTAATTGGTCAGTGAAACCCCACTGAAAATATTTGCAAAAGGTTTTTGAAAACTGTGCATGTGTAACATGATTACCATTTTGCTGGGCCTGTAGAACAGAGCTGCTCTACCAAGCCTATCATCGAGGCTGAATTCTCTCTGACAATCTGGCCTCCCTACTAAAAGGATTTAACAACATTTGACTCGTAAAACAATTCTTAAAATCTTTGCCGATTTAACACCAAGATGAGAGAAGGTCGCAACTTGATGTGGCTCTTAACTAAATTAAGTGGACTGATTTTTAAACGTTTTGATGTATTTATATGATGTAATAATATGTATTTTATAGAATGCTGTGAGCCATCATGAGCCTTTGAGGAAAGGCGGCATACAAATCTGGATATCATACAACAAATACTGCTTGGTCCTTCCAAATGAAGTGCTGCTCTAATTGGCCCCCACTGGGGGACATGCCCTCCTCCTCCTCCTCCATGCCACTTCCCAGGACTTGCAATGAGGAGAAACAGCAGCCAGGAGGTAAGTCTGGGAGCTAGACAGCCATCCAGCCATGATGTACCAGGGCTGCCTTGCACTCCCTGCTCTCCTGGCCACCAGAAGGCTGAAGAAGGCCCTCTGAGCATGCTCCATGCTGCCCACACCACTCTTGCCAGCCTCCTGATTACCAGGGGAGGGCAGGGGAGGCCATGCTGCTCTCACTGGCCTCCTAATTGCCAGGGGAGCTGGGGGGCAGGCTGCCAGGGTTTTAAAACTGGCTTTCCCACTAGTAAATAATTAAAATAAAACAGTCCAGCAGCCATTAGCATTGCTGATGACCACTTAGATAAGCACTGAACTGTTTTTGTTTTGTTTTTTAGAACACAGAATTTATTTATGACCTGGATAGGCCAAGATAGGCTTCCCTGGTTTTCAAGTCTTTTACCTACATGCCACCTGCAACCAAGCATCCATGTTTAACTATCCTCTCTTAATCTGTCTTTCCTAATTTCTTCACTGACTTCTCTTTCCCCCATACTTTCACTCAAAACAAGAGACTGGTGTAGGCTGTCATTGTTTTCCTATGCAGCTTAAATAAATTGTCTTAAACTGGATTACCTCTGCATGGGATTGCACTTGTAAAATTACACACTTGAAAGCCAGTCCTGCATATACTGCAAGCCGACTTCTTTACAATGAATCCCAATTGCTATGCGTGATTGGCAGCTGTGTGCTGCAGCCCTGATCCGTCCTCAGTAACTATCATAACTAAGCCTAGCTGTTTGTTGATGTGATAATAAAGTCATTAGTATTTAAAAAACACAAGGCTTTAATGGTAAGTTTCCATCCCAAGGGTAAGGGGCTGCCATTTTTTTCAGCTGATTTCTTGCTTTCAAAATCATCCCTGGGTAAATGTATGCTAATTCCTTCCCAAATGTGCAGCATTCACATAGCACAACAAATGAGATATTCCCAACGGAGGGGTTTATAAACACAGCTGCAAGATGGTGTCCACAAAGCAGCACATCCAAGTGATTGCATTCTTGCAACAGAAGAGAAGCCTCTTGATTAGTGCGTGAAAAGGACGATACACGACGCTTTATTTATTGAATTTTTTTTATTTCTGGATTTCTTCCCCACCGCTATCAGCAAGCCATATCGTGGCGGGTTACGCAAAAGATAAAACCCCACATAAAAATTAAAAACATTATCAACCCTCACGGTCCAGTCCTGGAGGCGAAAAATAACAATCCCCCAGCACCACCCCATTTCCCAGCTACCCCTCCCCAGTGCCTCAGGGAGAAGCCAGAGGTGCCATTGCTCATTAGATGTCTAATTTGGAGGGGCCCCTCAGATCTTCCTCGCCCTGGCCTCAACCAAAGACCTGGCAGAAGAGCTCCATCTAACAGGCCCTGCAAAACCAGAAAAGCTCCTGCAGGGCCCTCAGCTCTTCCAGAAGCTCATTCCACCAGGTCAGAACCAGAACCAAAAAGGCCCTGGCCCTGGTTGAGGCTAGGTGAACCTCCCAACAGGCAGTCCCTCAGATTCCTGCCAGCAGAAATCACAAAAGTCCTAAAATGCTAGGAGGGATGAAACTGAATGCTTCAGTTGTCTCTAGAACACATATTGTTCCCAGCTCTGGGTTGGGAAAAACATGGAAATTTTGGAGGTGGAGCCTGCAGAGGGGTTTGAGGAGGGGAGGGACTTCAGGGGGTATAATGCCTTTGTTGTTGTTAGGTGCGAAGTCGTGTCCGCCCCATCACGACCCCATGGACAATGATCCTCCAGGCCTTCCTGTCCTCTACCATTTCCCGGAGTCCATGCCTTACAGTTCACCTAAGTGGCCATTTTCTCCAAGGGAACTGATCTCTGTTGGCTGGAGATGAGCTGTAATCCCAGGGGATGCCCAGGTCCCACCTGGAGGCTGGCATCCCTAAGAACACAGGCATAGTATTTCTTGAGTGGCCACAGTGGGTTCTTCATCCACAGCACAAACCCAGCATCAACACAGCCAGTGGCAGCAAGGAGGTTTGTGCTGATTAGTGGGTGAGGGAATCCACTTCCTGAATTCACATCAAGCTCTTCTACTGCAGACCTACATGGCTCACTTCTGAAACAATCTGCATGGATATGTAAGTACCATCCTTTGCCTCACAAAAACACTGCTCGAGGGTGTGGTTAATGCCTAGGGTTGCCACCATTGGGTTTAGAAATGCTTAGAGCAGGGGTAGTCAAACTGCGGCCCTCCAGATGTCCATGGACTACAATTCCCAAGAGCCCCCTGCCAGCATTCGCTGGCAGGGGGCTCCTGGGAATTGTAGTCCATGGACATCTGGAGGGCCGCAGTTTGACTACCCCTGGCTTAGAGGGTGGAGCCAGGAGTGGGTGGGATCTGGGGCAGGGAGGGACCTGAGTGGACTCTAATGCTATGGAGTCCACCCTCCAAAGCAGCTGTTTTCTCCAGGGAAGCTGATCTCTTGAATCTGGAGATGAGGCATAATTCCAGGGGGTCCCTGGGTCACACCTGGGGACTGGCATCCCTATGAAACAAGGTACAGTATGGAGGACCTTCACGCACTATACTTGAAGATAGTTTTGTAGTTGTGTACTACGTAGCAGCAACAACAGGCCACTCCATGGGATACACTACTAGGAACTAGCCCTGGCCTGTTCCCAAGTGACATCGCACTCACTAGTATCAGCTATAGCAACCAAGGCTGATTTATAGCCACATCATCAAATAGGATGCATGCTATCATGTGCCAGTAATGGACAGCCTTTATGCAAGAGAACAAACTGACACAAATCAAACATTCAGCACTGAAACCCTCTGAGAGCAGCGGGGGACCCTCCCTGTGCAAAGGGAGACTCCAGCAGGAAGCTGCTGGACTGGAATGCATGTACAGATTTGGACTCAGCAGGGTTAACACACTACAAGGAAAGCCCTAATTATTCTGTCTTATCGGTTTATATTCAGCATTCAGATGCACCCGTTTATTTTTTGTTTGTTTTAAAATTTCCAGCCTGCCCCTATTGGCGCAGCCATGTCTGGCAATCCCATCTTGCCAGATCCACAGTAGAAGAAGAAGAAGAAGAAGAAGAGTTGGTTCTTATATGCCGCTTTTCCCTACCCGAAGGAGGCTCAAAGCGGCTTACAGTCGCCTTCCCATTCCTCTCCCCACAACAGACACCCTGTGGGGTGGGTGAGGCTGAGAGAGCCCTGATATTCCTGCTCAGTCAGAACAGTTTTATCAGTGCCATGGCGAGCCCAAGGTCACCCAGCTGGCTGCATGTGGGGGAGCACAGAATCGAACCTGGCATGCCAGATTAGAAGTCCGCACTCCTAACCACTACACCAAACTGGTATTGGGGAGTGCTCCACTCCTACTCTGAGTGGATTAATAACATTTTTGACTGGGTCTCATTTTCACCTGCACTCTGCAACATAGTGCAACGGGACTCATCCTGGGAAAGTGGGCCTTTTGAATTCTCTTTATGGTGACTTCCCTTTCGGCACTTGCAACCTTGGTTATAAATCACTCTGCCAGTGGATCTCACACTTTATGCATTCAACATTTAGCTCTGGCTCACAGAAGGTATACAGTGGGAGCATAAATATCAGCTCTTGTTAGTCTTCCAAATGCCACTAGACTTTATAGCCCGTAGCAGTTCACATATTAAACCAGCCTGGCTCCCTGTTTCTTCCCAGGCACAATTCATGACTGCTTATACATCTGAAGCCCTAAAGAGTTTGGGCCATGTGTAAGTCAGAAAGAATCTTCTTCCCATACTGTCCTCTCACGTCACTAAGTGCCCTGAAAGTTCTTAAATCCCTCTTCTTCTCTCATTCTGTTCCAGGGAGGCCAGGGCTGGGCTTTTCCAGTGATGGCACCCTCTTTGCAGAACGTTCTCTCCATAAAATTTGTCCTGCCCTAACCTTGCTTCACTTTTGTAACTTGCTTTGAAGAATTTCATTTCAGAAAACCAGCCAATAAATATGTGAACAGGCATTTGTTGCAGCTGTAAAAATAACTGCCAGAGAAGGAAGTGGCCCTTCCTGAGTTCAGTCTGAACGCAGGCTGAAAACCAGCAGAATTACCGCCCCCCCCCCCCAACTACAAAACTGAAGACATCTTTTGAAGGCAGAGAAACGGGCTCTGCCACTTATAAAAATGTTACATCTGTTAATGCCTCACTGTGTTTAATTTTCTAGTATATGGGAATGCCTTTTTGAAGGCAGCCACCATTTCAGAAGCTGGGAGGCCCTGAATCAGGCCAAGCACAGGAGAAGCTGCTGTGGATGAGAATACTTGAGAGATACAGAAGACTGATAGGGCCGCTCCTGAGAGCAAAACTGTGACAAACGAAAACAGAGACCAGAAGTTGCTGATTAGAAAACTGTGGTCAGCCCAAGAGCAGCCCACTCGGATGGATGGTGGTGAAAGAGAAACTAACAGTCTGTTATTGTCTTCATGACAAGCATTTTTCACTTAAGCAATGGAAACAAGCTAAGCCTTAAAGAGCAGTAGTATTTCTAAGTGCAAAGCAGATGCCTAGGAGTATAGAAATCTGGATCGACCACTTCGTGCAGTCACATAATACCTTTATGTTACCTCAAGTAGTCCCCACTCCCTGAGGAAAGGCCACCAGGTCAAAGGGCAGGGCTATCAGGCAGGCCTAATTGCTCTCTTATTCCAGGCAGGGCTACTTCAGAGCCACTTCAGAATGGCTTTTGTTTCCCAAGAAGCCATGTCTACAAGGCATCCATCTGGAGTCTCACATTTCAAAGGAGCCTGCTAGCCCTGTGCAGGCAGGGGGTGGGGGTGGGGGTGGGGGTGGGGGTGGGAGGGAAAGGGACTGACCTTAGGACTGCAGGGTCTTTCCCCAGCCCTTGGCACAGCTCTCCCCACCTTCAAAATGAAAGGAGGTTAGTAGGGAGTGGATGTAAAGCTGGTAAAGATCAGGTCTCACATGTGTCTGTCCATGCATAGCTGAAGACCTGGTGCACATCTATTGACCAGGACTGTGTGAGGGGATACGTAAGCGCCATTGTCCATGTGTTTGATAACTGTTGCACATGAAAATCAGCAGCATGTTGGGTCCTTGAAGCATGGACTTCCAGATGCCAGAACAAACCTACTGCAAATTGCCTTCCTTTTCTATCTAGTGTTTGACCAGGCAGTCTGATCCCTCCTGCCCCTTAGGCACCTGCCAGGGTCCTGAGGAATCACAAAGCAGCCCAAAGAGCAGAGCTGGCAAGCTGCAGCCCAGACACCATCCCAAGGGCCTTGAACATCCCCAGGTGGAACAGATACTGTGCAGCCAGAGCAAATCCCTGCCAAACCTACCTCACCAGGTTGTTGTGAGGATAAAATGGAGGAGTGGAGAATGATATAAGCTTCCTCATGTCCCGTAGGGGAGTATAAATGAAGTAAATAAGTAGATCAGATACTGAGACCGGATGGCAAGGCTGCTCTCTGTGGCTTCCTTTGCACAGACAAGAAAAGAATTCATCCCACGTGTGCATAAATGATCTCCCCTCCATGCAGCGGGAGGTGCCAGCCTAGATGCTTTCAAGTAGGTCTTCTGGATCCAAGCAAATCCTGCTCAGAGCAGACTTCAGTCTCTCTTGACCTGCCAGAGCCGGAGCTGTCAATGGAGGCAGCCATTTCCTGTTGGTGGAGCTCTTAACAGCTTTGCCCATGAAAGAGCCATGACAAGCCAAGGGCATAGAATGTTTGTTTTTCAGAGAAGATGCATGCAGGAAGGAAAGTGAGTCCCAGAGGCCATATAACTTTTCTCGGAAATAAATACACACCATTGTTCTTTTAACATCTCAGATTCCTTCATACCCAAGGCCAACCGCTTCAGCCGTTCCGCAGCCAGACCGACTTCCTGTCCTCCGAGAAACACTGGCAGCTTTGGCTCTGGATGACATTCAGTTTTCTCTCCTTCTTTTCATGAGACAGTTCCCAAAGGTGATCCGAGGGCACAGCAGTGGCCAGGAGCCTCAGCCTGCATAAATCACAGTCCCTGGATCTCAGATCCTGGGAAAGCTGTATCCTGTGTCAGGGAAATTGGGCACAGCCATCAAGTCCTGCTTCACCTGCCATGCATGTCCCTCCAATATCTTCCTGTCCCTTTATTGCTCTTCATTTTGAGTGCCCTTCCCCCTCCCCCTCCATGGGAACCAGGCACAGCAGCTGCCAGAGCACTTTTTATACCATCCACCAGCCTCTTTCCTCACCCATCGCCTGCATCGAAGGGGTTTGTCTGAAACCTCTGCCTTCTCTTCATGAGCTTTCTCTAATGACCCTGACAAGTGAACGGGGAACCCTCCCCCCCTGCCCCAGAACTAGCTTCCTCTCTATCAAATGCATGGCTTCTTTGCTCATGAGGAGTACAGCTGCCAGGGTCAGGGTTTAAGAGCGCTCCTGTGCTATTAAGAGATGCACAGAAAGCAGGGATTTGTGAGTGGTGTGTTGGTCAGCCTGATATTGGAGTGGGGATGGAAAATTTGCAGTTGGTGGATTCCCCTGCAGCACTTTCAATGACAGGCACATCCTCCCAGTTTCAGTCAGATGGGCTGTCCAGCAGCAAGGGCTCCTGGGCACCCTGAGTGCCACTTGTGGCTCCCGAGGTAATTCTGTCTGAACCAGCCAGAAACAATGGCACACCCCAATTGCCACGAAGGAAGAACAGACATTTCCCCTACTGGGTAAGGGGAAAAACACTATTTCTAAAAGGACACATTCTAGCAGAGCAGGCAGTTCGCCAAAACAATACAGCCCAGTGGCACCTGAAGACTAACCACTTTATTGTGGTACAAGCTTTCACCAATGAGAGACCACTCCTTCTGAGTCCTATACTTGCAAAGTGGGCTCCAGTCCCTGGGAATGCACTACAATCAATCACATTGTTATTAAGATGTCACTGGACACTTGTTTCCCAAGACACAGCTGGGCCAGCTGGTAATGTTGCCTCTTCTTGGATTTTTGAAAATGATGCCCAAATTCAGGAGTGCCGTAATTCTGAAGTCCTCACCCCTAAACATTCCAACTGCACAGTAAAGCCTGATGGGGATAGTGCTGGTTGTGCAACAAAATACAGTTCCAGAGCATAGCTTGGCCACCCAAATTATCCCTGCTCCCAAGCATCCGCACTAAAGCAGGGACTTATAATGCCTCATCTTGGGCTTAGCCCTGCCCATTTTCCTGCCCGAAGCCATCTACGGTCTCCCTCTTTTATCTTATCCCATTATCTGTTTCTTCTCAGCTGGTGATTAATCATCTTAAAGCCATTCATTCTAGCTTCAACCCACTCCCTTGGGCTCAAGTGCAGCATTTGCAGCTGGAATTAACCTGGTGGCCTCCAGTCTGGATTGATGACGTGCCATGATGTATGTGCACATCTCTAAATAACAATTTTTAAAAACCCACCATGGTAAGATGTAGAAAAATCACGCAACACAATGGACTTGATGTAAGGGAAGGAAAAGCCACTGCATTTCAAGGAACTATCAGATTCTCTGATCATAATAAAGATTTGGGGAACAATCGGAAGGAGATCTACTTGGAAGTGAACCCCATTTTATTCAACCTGGTTCACTTCCAGGAAAGTGTACTCAGGATAGCAGAGCTGAAGTGCCCTAGATTTCACCAAGCAAGCTTAGGAAACAGAGATTTCTTTGGGGGGGGGGGGGAGAGGAGGAGAGATGGAAATGCAATAAATTATTTCTTCTTCTGAAGCGCAGAGGATTTCCGCATCTCCTCTGATTCGACCTGACATATCTCGGCAGCCTTGATGTAAGTGTCACAAGGCCCAGAGATGAAGTAGATTGCGGGGAGGGGAGGGGGACCCTTGAGTTGGGCAGTTAGGAAAAGGTAAACAAGGATGCTGAAATGAGGGTAAAATCCCAGGCACAGATTCAGTTTCCCAGCCCAGGACATGCTGTTGGTTTTGTTTGTTTTCTTGCTTTAAATTATGGTTTGTTTTAGAAATTTCCAAAAGCCCCTTTGGTATCTTTGGGGAGAAAAGCAGCATAGAAATGCATGAATAAATATACGGTGATAAATAAATGTTTTGCATCACTAGATGATTCAGCAAGATTCATCCAACTATCAGGAGTCATCACCAGTAGCTAATTTTCATCCCAAGGACAGAAGAGGAACTAAACGCAAAGAAGCAGCTGAAAGAAAACAAGGCTTAGGATGTTGATGATGATGCTGGCATGTGAGGGAGAGATGCTCAAAAGATCTGGGCACAGGGGTTTCTAATCCCAAATAGCCATATGTCCCCCTCACTGGCAGTCTTCAAGCAAAGGCTGGATGCATAATTTTCTTGGATTCTTTAGGATGCTTAGGGCTGATCCTGCATAGAGCAGGGGGTTGGACTAGATGGCCTGTATGGCCCCTTCCAACTCTATGATTCTATGATGCGGGCCTGTGTGTTGCCCTGGATCTTCTGGATACCACCATTCCTCCCCTCGTGCTAATCCTGCTCCTAAGTGTGCTCCTTGGGAGGAACAGCCTAAGATGTAGTTTGCTGTTGCTCTGCTATTTTTTACGTATTGGTTTATGCAGTGGGGGGCAGAGTTATGCTGCTTTGGGTCCGTTTGGGGAGAAAAGCAGGATATAAACAACCTCCTGTCTGGTAGGAGGCTCTGTCCACGTGGGATGCATAGATCTAAATACTGTGTATGTGCACACTCATTTGTGGGTGCTGGGGTGGGGTTACTTCTTTCTAAGCCTTTGTTCTACTGGTGTACCATTCCCATTTCTGGAAGCTGTACATTAAAGAGGCATTCAACAATGAAAGACACCTCAGAGAAAAGCAAAAGAGGCTGTGAAGCAGAAAGCCAAGGCTAGATTTGGACGAGGGCCTCCTTCCATCTGTAGGGGGAGAGACAGCCCCATGATGCCCCCTCCCCACAATCCAAAGCCCAGGTTCAACCAGGGCATCCTGGCCTTGCAGGTAGAGGACAAAGAAGAGGAGGCAGCATCAGCAAGTCAATACTAAACATCCCTGCTGGAAAAATCCATCCCTCTTCTTTCAAAAAAGCCCTTTTGACCTTGAAATTTCCAATCAGGATGACTGTGGGATTTGCTAGAAGTCAAGAAGTTCCCACTCTATCATGTTTGTGCAGAATTAGTTCCTGCCTGGTAAACTGAGAAAGTTAATTCACCGGCAAAGGTGTTTCAAGGACAAATTGCTGTAGGATATACCTATTCAGGAATTTTCAGAGTCAGCAGCAAAGATCAGCCCAACTTTGCTGTGTATTTGTGGGAATTAGAAACTGTCTTCTTGCTGACTTCACAGCCAGGCTTGCTATCTGTGGCTTCCTGTTCCTCTTCTGCAGGCTAACATGCTTCTCTGGCATGGCTGCCTTTTCCAGAAGGTCTCCTGCACATCTAACAGTAAGCTGCTAGGTGGAAATTCAACATATACAGTTTCTTCCTTGATGGGCATGCAGTAGTATACAAAGGCTTTGCACCATCAATTTCTACCTATCATGCAGCAGTTTAATGCAGCAGGACAAAGGCACTAATGATCAGCTGCAAATGCTAAGGAGGGAGGCATTATGTGCCTTTGATCTGCTATGTTTATCTGTGCACAGAAGGGCAATGCAATGTAGTTACGTAAAGAGCCACCTGGTACCAACCAACTAATTGTCAATTTTAGACCTCAAAGAATCCTTGGACTTCCATCAGCACTAGGGAGAGGCCCAAACAGAACGCTGCTTTCAGAAGAAGAGCCATCATGCCTTTGTCGCTTGGAGCCAGCAAGGATCTTGGTGTGCCAGGCACTCTGCATCTACATCTACGCAAGACATCAGCTCTGTGCCCTCTCAAAAACACTGCCATTCTTGGGCTCGGTTGTCATGCCCAGAGGCAACACATTTTTGTCTGCCTTCCCAAACACACGCCTGTTTTCTTTTATATGTAATAGTCCACCTGCTGAAGAGCTCAGAGGAAGTCAGCGGTGCCCTCCCTTCTTTGTAACGCTTGGGCAGGTGCCTTGGGCTCTTTTCTTAAGGGCACCTGAAGGTGCAGCGATGTAAGCCGCGTGCTGAGAAGAAACATCTCCAAGCTTTCCGAGGGCATGTCAATCATTAAAGGAACTGTAGTCGATGGAGCGTAGCTTCCGTGTCCTGTGTTTGCTCAGTGACATTTACAATTGCGTCTGTCAATATTTTGTTTTCTATTCCATGCAGGTTTAGGTCCAAACGCTGGCACAGTTTGTGTTTAAACAAGAACAGCTTGCCAATTAAAGCTCTCAAGCTGAAGGAATGAACCATCACCTCCCCCCCCCAAAAAAAAAACCCATCCCCTTACACACCAGAATCTGGTTGAAGCCCTGTGCTGAACACTGCCTGGCTGGCTGTTCCCCTCAGGGCAAACAGCAGCACCAGTAGGGCATGGGCCCAACTCCTCCCCACAATGGTCCTGAGCTGAATTGGGTGAGGGGGACAGGTGGCTATTTGGGATTAGAAACCCTTGTGACCAGACCTTTTGAGCATCTCTCCCTCACATCCCTCACCTAGTCAGGCCCTAACTGTGCTTAATTACAAGCTGGTTAGACAATTATAATTGGCAATGGCGCCTGTCCTTTCAGAAAGCATTCCCTGAGAGCAGAATGGCCATCAGGAGAAAGTGGCCGCTGGAAACCCTTGGCACCCGCACATCACCTCCCACCATGCAAATACATTGCTCCCTGGCTGCGATTCCAGACAGATCCCCCCTGAAGCAGAGTTGTTCTAAATGGTGCTGCCATCTGGTGGTGGCCGGGCAAACTCGTCCAACCCGCCCTGGTGGCCACAAG
This sequence comes from Paroedura picta, assembly GCF_049243985.1. Taxonomy (NCBI): domain Eukaryota; kingdom Metazoa; phylum Chordata; class Lepidosauria; order Squamata; family Gekkonidae; genus Paroedura; species Paroedura picta. The sequence continues at coordinate 111,393,978 of NC_135372.1, forward strand.
GACAGAGCCTGCGAAAGTGGACGTGTTCCCTGCTTCTAGAACCAGCACATTTGGAAAGTGCGTGTTTGTCCTCAAAGGTCCTTTAGTAGGAACAAAGCAGAAGCACCTTTTAAAAAGAATGCCCACCCCCCTGAGAGTCACAGGCTTCAGGACCTTCTGCCCAGAGACAGAGCCCCTGTCCAGGAAGGTGGAAAAAGTTTTGCCTCTTCATTCCTACCTACTATGCATCAGTAACAGGAAGAGGTAATGGTAGGCACTCTTATTTTTCCCTGTTTGGGCTTGCTTTGTTAAACTTCTGGGGGAAGTCATCCCTGGAAATATATCTATTTATTTCTGTGTGTTAAGGGTGTGCACAACATTGTGATCCAAATATTAACAAACATCACCAGTTTTCACTTGTAATATCCTGGAGCTGACGCAGGAACAATAAAGCAAACCCCTCAAAACAGAGATGAAGCCCGCCATGGTTTCCATGACCCAATTCCCACTTGCCCAGGAAGGGAAAGTATCAGGCATGGGGAGGCCTGTATCTGATGGCCAACAGCCCTTGCTTTCCCAGTCTCATCCGCTGGTGGCTGAGAATCCCAAGGAGCTTTGGGGCAGCCGAGGTGGAGGCTACAATTGCAGGCCTTTAGAGATGCTCTTCTCCTGCACACTCACGTAGCCCCGTTTTAATAGAGACTCGCTGTTTCTTTCCTTGCAGACAAACTTTCACTTCCACCTTGAACATCTGCATACCCTTCGGCCTTGTGGATGGGCTTTAGCAGCATCCTGGCTGGGAAGGAACCCCCCCCCCGGTCCAAATGCAGAGGGGCCATTTCATAGACAGCACCGAAGGCCTGAGTCAAGAGCAGCTGCCACTAAAAACACTCCTCCCCATTGCCAGGGCCTCTAGGTCTGCTTCAGATGCAAATCCATCCATTGGCTGAGGAACTCATGGCACTAGCCTTCCACTGTAACTGCCTCCAAACTGGGCTGCTGTCCTCTCTCCTTCCATGACACGATGAAGAGGAAGCACAGCTTCTGCAGCCAACCCCCCCCCCCTCTCTCACAAACGCACCCCACAGCTTTTTCGCAGCCTAGCTGCAGGGAGCCTGGGTCCAGTTTTGGGCTGCCTCTGGCAGAGGACCAAAGGAGTTCCAGTTGCGGTGCCTCCCCATTTCTGAGGGGATCCACTTGAGGGCTGCCCCCTGGCAGTTCAGCCTGCAGCTCTTCTCTCCCTGCAAGCTTACAGGCCCCGGCAGAAAGCAGAACCAGATATCTTCCCCGGTGTTTGGCCATTTTCGGTTGCAACCACAGTGAAGAGGGACTATTTGATTTGGATCTGAGTCGTCTGGCCAATCACATACCAGCAATCTGTTCTGCAATACCTTCTACATGTGTTCTTCTGCCTAGGATTTAGTGCAGGTGAGGCATTTTTGCTTCCTGCCCATCTAGCCTGCTTCCCTGTTAATATTAAGCAAAGAAGCATCTCCAGTGTTGGGAGCCTGGTTTTAAGCAGTACCTACATTCAGCCCGATGACCGAGCATGGCTTCCGCTCTACCTGTAAGGCACCACCTTCTTCTGGGCTAAGGGTAGTATATGTCTGTTTCCTGGCTGGTTGTCTGCCTGCCTGCCTGCCTGCCTACAGCCCCTTTTAGTAATGCTGCTCTTACACAACATTTGCTTGCAGGCAGCGTCCATAGCAAAATATGCAAATGCTAGTCACGGGGGTACGAGGTGATTTTGTGATGCGGACTGCAAATTGGTTTATTCACTTAAATACTTAAGCTGCCTCATCTGCAGATGTACAATATCCTCTTCCATGAACTTTTCCACATTTGAGCTTCATGAGTGATTGTTAGCAGTGCTTATAGCCATCCCCTGGAGGAGCTGCTACAAAGTTCACCAGGTGTTTGCAAGAAGACGCTTGGAAAAGGCAGAATCCAGAGGAACTTGCTAGCTGCTCACATTCCTTTGAAATCAGTGAGGCTTATCCTGATCCCGAAGTCCCATTGAATTCAGTAGCATTTACTTCTAAGTAAGAGCACTGGGATCACAGCCCTTCAGCCCAGTTCTATGCCACTTCAGAGACAGCTACACTTTGAAATCTGCTCTTTGAAATAAATGAAATGCACCTAACATTGCAAAGGTCTGCCTCCTTAAACCCCTGCCACACACTTGAATACACATGCAATGATTCCCATGCAGCAAAATCCGTGTGCACTACATTTGGTTGCCAGCTGGCCAGGAGGGAAATGTCCTGCCCTTTTCAAAGAGGCTTAATGTGTGGAAATGAACAAGTTTGTCAGAGCATGGAGGTAGGAAACATCACATGGTACTTGCAGCAGGTCACATGGACACTGGAGGGAGAGCTAGAGGGACCAGTTCCATTGTTGGCAACTTTAATAACACAAGAGGAGTCCTGAAGCTCCTTAAAGGCAGAAAATATAAGCTTCTCTGACTTCCCTTCATTTGATGACTTGTGCTCTGACTCAAGACCTGACAGTTTATCCTGGAATAAGTGTTGTTAATCCTATAGCGGCTGATGGGCTCACTTTTTATTTGACTGCTACAGACTAACTAATCCATAATGGCCAGTCTATGCCTCTTCATTTGGGAACGACTCCAGTCAGCTCAAGGGAACTCCTTCCTGGGCATTCAATTGTCCTCTGCAGCCTAACCCAACATTTGTTGGGACAAACTACAAAAATGTAGCTTGCCAAATCTGGGCTCTGAGAGATAGAGCATGCAAATAATAAATACAGGACCTGGTTGCTTAGCTACCCAGCTGCTCTCCCTCCTGCCTGGCTGACCCAGAGTATTTCAGCAGGGCTTTGGAAATAATATACACAATTTCGCAAGTTCCACTCTATCAGCCATTGATCCATCTTGGTCCCAGGAGGGTCTGCAGCACTTCCAGAGTCACCTCCCAAAGCCATAATCTGATTGCATTTAATTCATTAATGGTGAAAGGGCGGGGGGGGGGAGGAGAGACAGAGACAGAGAAGGGGACAGGGAATAGTAGCAGACTAAAATGAGACACTTGCTCCTTCTGCTGGCCACTCTGAGGAATTACATGAAAATAGAGACAAAGGATTTGCAGGCATTAGAGATTCTTTCATTTTAATGAAAATAAACCAAATAAAATGGAAGGAACCATTTGCAGGAATCGTTCTGTGAGATCATGCCCCTTCTGAGTGCTCTTGCAGACTTCTTTCCCTGCCAATGAGTCACTGCTTGCTGGTATCAGATAACTGATGCTCAATCTAAAAGACAACTTCTGCGTCACACTCCTCATTTACTTTCCCTTGAGCAGGACCTTGAGGCAGATCCTGGCTCTATGAGGCCTCCATATAGCCTGGCCATGATTTCCTCTTAGCAGATGGATCCAGATTCCCTTCTCACTCCAAACAGGGCGTTGGAATTATATGAGAAGGTGTCCTCCCTTATAGTGGGATCTTTTCCCATTCACCTGGAAAGACAATAGCACTGAAGGGATCTTCCCCGCCCCCTCCATGCACTCAGCCTCAGCATTCCTGTCAATGCATTTGTTCCATGGAGCACCGAGGGAGAGAGCCAGCCACAGTCCCAACCCCACCAGAACAGGCAGAGGCCTATCTATTCAAATACTCTAGAGCTAAGCACAGCTTCACATGAAGCTTTGTCAAATTTGCCTAGGAAAAAGCATGCACATCACATGTGTCAAACACAATGCAGGCCAGTCTCAGTCTCAGTGCATGGAGACATGATGGTAAACCATGACTGGCTCCTCGTTGCATGTTAAATTGGTAAAATAAAAGTGCAACTTCAGACCTGGTTGTGCCAGGGGAGGGTTTTGTGCCCTGCCTAATTCCCTTTTTTAAAGCCACCACAGACAGGCTGATCAAGGCATTGCTGCTATGGGCTGATGGACCTATGAAGCCACCACAGATCAAGTCAGACCACTGGTCCAGCTACCACAGTATTATCTGTCCTGACCAGCAGCAGGTCCTTGGCGTCTCAGTCGGAGAATGAACCTTCCCCAGAGCTGAAAGTTGAAATCCTCAGTGGTAGTCAAACTGTGGCCCTCCAGATGTCCATGGACTACAATTCCCATGAGCCCCTGCCAGTGGGAATTGTATTCCATGGACATCTGGAGGGCTGCAGTTTGACTACCCCTGCAAATGTTGGAACACAGGAACGTTAGCATGGAAAGCAGGCAGGTTCCTTCAATTCACGGCTCAGTTTTCTCATCAGATGGTCTGGGGAAGTTCTAGCAGATGAAAACATCTCGACAGCAAGGGGCAGCAGAAACCTCCAACCCAAAGCACTTGTTTGACATTATCCCCGTTGACTGCAGCTAATATCGATCAGCAGGCCAGCTTTTCTCAACCTTTTATCATTGAGGAACCCCTGAAACATTCTTCCGGCTTCGAGAAACCCCAGAAGTGCAGAATATGTTTGGGAAGCATAGCTATACACACACACACACTGCCCCTCCCCATCCCCTCCAGATCTATCATTGGCCATTTGGGGAGAGGAGGGGTGGGTCAACATGACTATATATGTTCTATCACCTGATAAATGTTTAACAATTTTTTAAAATGTATTTAAAATGAATCATCTCCCACCCATTCAGGAAACCCTTCCAGGACTGTCAAGAAATCCCAGGGCTGTCACAAAACCCTGGTTGAGAAAGCCTGCAGTGGGCAATTTCAAAGTTTCAAAGGAATTTCTCTAAGATGACATGGACAGATTCCATCAATTCAGAGGTGTCATTCCCTTGCTGTTCTGACTGACCCGTCTCACTGAACTCCACCTGCCAAGCAGTGGGACAGAAACGATCTCTCCCCACAAAAAGCATTTGGGCTGATCCTGCATTGAGCAGGGGGTTGGACTAGATGGCCTGTATGGCCCCTTCCAACTCTATGATTCTATGATTTGAATTCCAGATGGATTCTTGCAGGTGGGCAGCCAAGTGACTCTGCAGCAGACGAAAGCAGGATCCAGAGAGCACTTTAAAGACTAACAAAATGGATGCCACCATCATGAGTCAGAGCACACTTCATGCTGCTGCTAAGTGAGCTCTAACTCACAAATGCTTATGACGGACTAAGCCTGGGCAGCCCTTAAGATGTTACGGGACTCATAATTCCTTGCATTTCCTTTCCCTTAAGGTGTTACGGGACTCATAATTCCTTGCATTTCCTTTCCCGTAAATGCCATAGGAGCAAACACTTGCTTGGATTAGGGCAATGAGATAGGGATGCCAACCTCCAGGTGGGATCTGGAATTACACCACAATTACAGCTCATCTCCAGACTACAGAGCCGAGTTCCCCTGGAGAAAACGGTTGCTATGGAGGGTGGACTCTGTGGCACTGTACCCCACTAAGGTCCCTGTCTCCCCCAGGCTCCATCTCCAACTCTCCAGCAGCTTCCCAACCTGGATCCGGCAGCACTGCCCACCCAACTCCCACCAGGGGCCAAGGGTGAGATACTGTGAGATAAAGGGCAGGAAGCAGCAACAAAAATCATGTCAGCCTCTGAACTGCCAGAAGGCGGAAGTTGTCTCTGACGAGTGTGCCTGCTACAGCCTCCCCGCCAGCAGCAGCCAGTTGCCTGAACAAGGATTTCTACTGCCTGCCATACAAGGAAGACCCTCACCGCCCTCCCAGGCAAGGCCAGACAGATCCTCTGTGCTTGGAGCTCTTCCTTGTAGCAGTGGCCGGTCCACAGCGGCTCAGAGCCACCTGCTGGCTGCAAGCACTACAGCAGCCTCAGGAGGGAAACCTCCCCTCGCCTTGAACAAAATGCCCGGGTGGGTGTGCAGTGGCCCCAAAGGATTGCCTGCAACTGTGGTGGGAACATTCCGCTCTTAAGGAGCTAGGAGGAGGAGGCCCAGTTTGGTCGGGCCCCTGGAAAGCTTCTCTGCCTGGCAGGAAAGAAACCACCCCAGCACCTGCTGCTTGACCTGGGAGTCCGGACGCCAGGCGCTCCGGGCAGGGGGCAGAGGGGCCCAGAGAGCAACAGCCTGGCACTCTCACCCAGCTGCTCCCCAGAAGCCCCTCAGCCAAGTCACAGGTGCTGGGGCCTTCGGGGACAGGGCCGACAGAAACGAGCCACTCTCAGCTTTCCACTTCTCTGTGCAGGAGAGCCCCTCCCCCACATCCCAGAGGGCCCCCTCCCAGCCAAGCTGCTGGAGGCCAAATCCAAGGCCCTGCTGAAAGCCTGTCTCCCTTCTGCTCTTCCCGGGTCCCATCTGGCACCCAGAGGCCCCACTCGGCTCTCACCATAGACCGCACTGGAGGGAGGAAACACCTTTTTCCTGCCCCTTTGGACACAGCTGGGGGTGGCTGTTTTGCAACCGGAAAAATCCTCCCTCTCAGCAAGTCTATTTATAAGCCTGTCTTCTCCCTTCCGCTTGGACAGAGGGCAAGGCCCTGGCAGGGGCTCACTGGGCCCTCTGGTCAGCCCAATGCTGTTTTTCCCGCAGGCCGGCCCCAGGATTTCCTGGATTGGGGCTGGAAGGGATGACTGACCCTCAGAGAGTGGATACCAGCTGTGCTGGAGCAGAAGAAACAAAGCCCGCCAAGGTTCCTGCTGCAGGGCATGTTCTAAAATGAAGAAGAGCTGGGTTTTATACCTGGCTTTTCACTACCTGAAGGCATCTCCAAGCAGCTCACAACTGCCTTTCTCCCTCTCTCCCCCAAAGGCACCGTGTGGGGTAGGTGGGGCTGTATAAAAGCAAACAGGAGAGGCAGTGGGAAGCAGCCCCCACTTCAATTCCTGAGACTCCAGCTTCTGCCTGCACCACAGCAGCCAAGGCAATCCCACAGGCTGGCCCTGAGGGGATGATCTCAACCGTGGTCCATTTACTGCAGACTTGTAGACCGACTGTGCTGTTCAGCAAACAGAAGAGCTTTTCTAGCCCCCCACCAAGTCTGTTCAGCAAGGAGATCTTCTCTGCCCTGAGGATACAGTGGTTGGTTTCCCTTCTGAGCTGGCTGATCCGGGCCATCTTTCCCCTTCCCTTCTAGGGCATTGCCCTGCATTGTTCCAATGCTTTGTGATTTTTTTTCCGGTTGTTGCCTTTTCATTTTAAAGCCTTTTCTGTTTGTTTTCACTCCCCAGGGCTTGCAAAGGGAAACCACTGGCCTCTAACAGAGTCGTTTCCCATCCAACTGGGACGGGGTTTTCAAGGAGTTACACCCACCGCTCAAGGGCTCTTTTCTGCCAAATTTCAAGCAGAGGAAAGGGTTCCAATTGTAGAGATGAAATATGTTTCTGGTTACATTTCACTTTCCCTTCTCTGAAAGCCACAATGTGAAAGCCACAATTCAGGTGGTCAAGTACAAGAAACACAGGAGACTCCGGCATCTTTAGGCACAGCAAAAGATCATGGCAACACACCAGGCAGTGAATCCAAGACCCTTCATAGGCAGCATGCAAGACAAATAGACAGTTATACTAGAACAAATGCTAAATGAGATAAGGGGAAAGATTGCACACCAAGCAGCCAACTACACTCACACAAGAACAGAACTAGCCAATGCATCATCTTTCTCACACACACATATTGATTGTGAGTAGCCATTGCATCGGCAGTGCTCCAGAAGCAGCTGAACTGCATAGTTTCTGTAAGAACAGGGAACTCAATGTAGATGCTGGAAGGTGGGGTGCTGTTTTATGTCAAATCAAGAAAGCTCTCTCCCGCAAGTGGAATGACTGTGGAGAAGTCTCATCTGCTGTAAGACTTTTCTGACTGTAATGACTGGAAAGGCTCCTTATCAGTTTCAGTATCTTTCTCTCTCTCTTCAATTTGAAATTCTTAACCAGACAACCATAATAATGCAAATGAGTGATTATTAACTACTAGTTTTTTTCTATTTTTGTTATCATTATGATATTAACTAATGAGGTGTATGTTGTTTCTCTCAGTAGAAGAGCTGGGTTTATTTCCCGCTTTTCTCTACCCAAAGGGGTTTCAAAGCAGCTTAAATCAATTTCCCTTCCTCTCCTCACAACAGACACCCTGTGAGGTAGGTGAGGCTGAGAGAGCTCTAAGAGAACTGCTCTGTGAAAACAGCTCTAAGAGCACTGTGACTAGCCCAGGGTCACCCAGCTGGCTGCATGTGGAGGAATGGGGAATCAAGCCTGGTCCTCTAAATTAGAGTGTGCCATTCTTAACCCTACACTGAGCTGGCTCTCTAGATCACCAATGAATGCATATCCTTTCATGTATCCAGGCACCCACAAGTGACCATCTGTGGCCCCACCTAAGTGACCCCAACAATCCCGACGGTTCCCATAATCAATGTGCAATACACTCACAAACAAATCAGCACTAGAAATGTCCCTTTGCTGAGTCTGTCCAAAATGAAAAAGCCTATTTGGCCTCTTTATTTAGCTTTCTCAGGTACTTCTCTGGGTTCCTGCCAGCTGAAAAGGGAAGGCCTGTTTCCATGTTGCTTAGGCAGGCCAAAAGAGCTTGCTTACCTTTTGAGTCTTCAGGGCTGGATAATCGATAGTGGATGCAAGAGTGGGAAAGAAGCTCTTAAGGCACAAATGCGGTTCTTTCCCCTGCGCTGAATCAGCAAGATCCACCTTCCTTGCAATCTTTGTCTCCCCCCACCTCAAACAGGAATAGCTTCTTCAACATCTCCGTCTTCTATGTCTTCGGTCCACCTGTCAAAGCCGGGCTTTTCACAGCAAAATCCTCTAATGACCACCGGCCCAGGCCCATCGGGGTTAGTGACTGGGACTGAAATTTGCTAAAAACTGCAGATCCTACGTTGAACCCTCAGATGATTAATTCCTCACGTCAAATGAGCAGAATGAATTCTGCTATCAAAGCCTGCTTGACAGAGACACCAGAGGCCAAGTTATGATACCAGAACGAAAGCAAGGGGGGCTTGAGTTTGCCATTTGGGGGGCAGCAGGGCTGACCTGCACCCAGGGAGTGAAAGGGGCACATAATGGCTTTCACACCCACTGTATGGCCACAGCAACACAGGTAGGTAGGTAGGTGGGTGAATGGGTGGGTGGGATCTGTGCTGCAGACAGCCCACATGCTGAGATCTCCCAGAGGAGCAGGACAAGGCTGGGGGGTGAGGGGCCTGCCCAAGATGTGCTAAATCCAGCCAGTGGGGTTAAGATGTTGGGACACTCGGGGTCAAACCCATCTGCCATGGAAACATACAGAAAATAAGGAACTGCAAACGGCTGCGTAATAGACGTCTGCAATGCCAAAGTCTCAGCTTCTTTATACTAAAGGGAGCTCAGATTGTTACTTCTAAGACTCTGGCTTTGCAGGTGCTGATTACGCAGCCCTTTGCCGGTCCTTATTTTTCATTGTCTCTTTGTGGGACCAGGTGGTCTTCGTTGCTTGCCATGGAAACTTGCCGGGTGACCTTGGGCCAGTCACATGCCCTCCGCTACATCACAGGATTGTCGTTGGGAGAATAAAATGGAGAAGGGGAGATTGCAGCCCATTTATGGCGACCCCAGGAAGAGGAGCAAATGAGGAGAGGTGGCTTGCTAGTGCTTTCCACTGCAATCTTCCTTGGAGGTCTCCCTTCTAAGTACTGACCTGGTTTAGCTTCTGAAATCAGATGAGATTGGCCTCTACCAGCCTTTCTCAATTTTTTACCATTGAGAACCCCCTGAAACACGTCCACCTGGGGCCCCTCCCCTTTCCACCCCCTCCACCCCCATCACTGGCCATTTGGGAGGGTCAACATATGATCATATCCCCCAATAAATGTTTAACAAATTTAAAAATATATATATTTCAAATAATTAACTCCCCCTGCCCCTCATTTGGGAAACCCTTCCAGAGGTTTCATGAAACTTTGCTTGAAAAAGCCTGGCCTATCCTATACCTCCTTCCTTCCCAATTGATGTTCTAAGCCACTCTACAGCTTATCTTTAAGGATTTGTGGAAATATCCCTATGCCTTTTGAGCCTCAGCTTTTTCCCAGGGGAACAGCCGTTACACAAAGACAGGTTTATTCTTTGTGCAAGTTTGTGCTACAGCCTGAAATTTGCCCTCCCCCAGGAAAAGCTGAGGCTTGAAATGCGGAGGGAGGGAGTCTTCCATAAACCTCACTTGGGACTTTTCTTTGTGGTCCTTGTGCACGGTCACATGAGCAGACTGAGCAGAGTGGGTCTGCCTTTTCCTCACAGGGCCCAGCAGCCACTGCATGCGGCTTCTTCAACCTTTCAGAGGCTAGTCAGCCAGGAGGCTTTCAGTGCTGGTCAGCACCACCCTCTGCCTCTATGCTTTGCCCGGAAGCTTAGAGAACCGCTCCTAACCTCCCCACCTGTAGAACAAGTATAGCCTCATTTCAGCAATGCTGCCAAGGCACTAGGGGAAACCTAAGTCAGAGAAGGGCAGGGGAAGATCTGGGGCCTCCACTGACTCACTCCATCACATATAGGAGAGGGTCAGCAGGTTCTATAGGCAATTCAACAAATGAGTGCCCCCCTCCCACCCAAGAACTTCCCTTGAGGGACCACTGCTAACGATGTGCCAAACCAGAGGGAGACAGCTGTGCCCTAATCCTTCCTGCGAGCAGAAGCCGCTGAGCAGAAGCTGGGGAGCGGCAGCAGCAGGAAAGGGCCCCTCCCTTCAGCTGTGCCAAGCGGCTGCCACCTCCAGCCTGCCTCTCCGTAAACAAAGGTCTTGCGCTGCATCTGCTGCTGTGCCTTTCCAAGCTTCACCCCCACTTGGCAAACATGAACTGATGAGCCGAGTCACTCGTCTTTCCAGGCAAGCCCATCCACTGATTTCATTCCCTTCCCTTCCCTCTTTGCTCCGTGCTCAGGAGGAAGGGCAGCAATTTCCCAGTTGCACAAGGATACCCAGTCAGGTGGATTTGGAGAAGCAAGGATTAAAAGGAAGGCTTTTGATACAAAATCAAACCAACCTCTTCTTAAAAGCTGTGCAAATCTTATAAGGCTGCTCAGGGTCAGCACCTCCTCTCTTGGAGGGGGGCAGGGAAGAAAGCACCGTGCCCACTTGGCTTCGGAGGCAGCCTTCCCAATGGCAGGCCCTGGGCACAGGAGGCTTCCCTCCTCCCTGCTGCTGTACCTCTCCCCCCTTTGTCTCCGGGCTTTCCTAGGCAGGGGCTGCCAAAGCAGGGGTTGCCTCTTGCTCAGGACGCCTGCACAATAACTGCTCCCCCCCCCCCCCGCCCAGGCATGGCAAGCATTGGTTCAATATGAAACAAAAACAGGACACCCTGCCCGTGAGCAACTCGAGCCAGCTCGGAGCAGAGAAAGTCCATCAGCAGAACTGAAGCCCTGCAGCAGCGGCACCACCACCACCTGCAAGGCAGGGAGTCAGATTTCCAAAAGAGGAACGAGCTGTCTTCCTCGTTCGCCAGCCTCGCTCCTCTGTGTGATTTATCAGCTTCCCCAGGAATGGGAATGTCCTTTGATGATCATGTGCACGCTTCTTCTTTCTCCCCTTGGAGCGCCCACAACTCTCCGCCTGCTTGGCCTATTTCCTGGTTGACCGTTTGCCAAGAATGACTTCTCCCCGATGTCATGCTCAGGAGCCTCCAGCAGTACACAGCCTGAATGGGCCAAGACAGCCTGGAGCCAAGGTCCTCACTGCCTGGGGGTGCTGGTGGGGGGGTCAAGTGGAGGGGGGGCTGCCCCTCTGGGATTCATCCCTGCCTCGGAGAGACTCTGGGCCTTACAGCTCAGCAGCCACAGGTCGCATTGGGCATGCAATGGGACATGCTAAGGGAGGGCAGGCACATCTGGAACCCACCTCTTCATGGGGGAGAAACTCCAAAGCAGCACCATCAGGGTCCTTTCACCCAAGGTGTGTGACTATGTTTGCCCAATCTCATCTCTTACATAAATGTACCTTGATGATAGGTGCACCTGTGAGCATGATGCTGGTTGCCCTTTGTACACTTTTCCAGAGGTGCCCCTCAAAGCCTGAGTGTTCTTCAAGGACGACCAGTGAGGCACCCTCGGCCACGGTTTGCTTGTAAAATTCAGATCCCCGCTTTGTGTATTAAGGAGAAAAGGGACAAAACTGTTTCCATACCTAACTTGGGAAAGCAGGACAACCCACAGCTCGCAGGGGGGGGGGAGTCCTTGAAGGCAGCCCCGGGTCTCCTGCCGGACCAGGGCAGCCCGCCCTCCCCTCCCGCCGACTCCAAGGCCAGCCAGAACTCCCCCCCCCCCCCGGCCCCAGCGCTCAAGAAGCGTCGGGCGACGAGGCTACTGCCCGGGCTGGGCCGGGACTAGGAGGCTGCCTTCGGAAGCGGCCGCGCAAGCTGTCCGCTGCTTTTCCTCGCGCGGTCGGCGACGCCAGCCTCCCCGCCGCCAGGGCAGGGGCTCGCCCTCGTCGCCGGCCCGCCCGCCCGCCGCTTCCCCAGCCGCCGCCGCCTTGAGTCACCGTCTTGCCGGCCAGACGGCCCGCTCCGCTGGCAGCCGGCCCCGCCTCGGCCAAGCCGCCGGCCGGCCCCGGGGCAGGCGCCGCCCGGCAGAAGGGGCCAGATGGCACCTCCGCCCCCCCCCCCGAAAGCAGCCCCGGCCCGGCCAGTGCGCCACGCGCTCCGCCGCTCCCCGGCCTGGCCACCGCCGGGCCCCCTCCCCGCCTGCCGGGCTCTTACCCTGCCGGGCGGTCTGCGCCTCGCCCATCTCCTCCGCCTCCTCCTCAAGCGGCCCGGGGTCGCCCGCTCTGCGCCCAAGTCTGTCAGTCAGTCCGCCCGCCTGCCTGCCGGGCGTCAGCGCCGCCTTCCTCTCGCCTCCCTGGCCAGCTGGCGAGGCGCGGAGGGGAGCGGCGGGCCGGCGCGGGGCTTGTGCACAATGGGCACGGCGGCGGCGGCGTCAGGCGGCAGCATCCCGAACAAAGTGCCGCCCGCCGGGGGTGCCGACTGGGAGGGGCGGTCACGTGGGCCCCGGCCCCTCCGGCACGCGCCCGCGTCTTCTGCCGGGCGGGGCGGGAGCGGGAGCGGGGGATGCCGGCCGCGCCCGCGCTCTCGCCGCTGCCTCCCTCCCTCCCTCCCTCCGGCAAGGGCCCGCCCGGGGGCCGCGGCAGCAGGCGCAGCGCCGCCCCCCCGCCCGACATGCCGCGGGGGGCAATGCCGGAAACGTCTCCCGCAGCTGTCCGCCTCCTTCAGGGAAGGGCTGCCAGGGTCACCAGACGCCCCGGGGCTCCTCCGTCAGGCAGGGCAGGGACCCCGGGCATGGCAAGCGGCCGAGCCCCCCCCCCCCCCCCCCGCCCGCCAGGCGAGAGGGCGTCGCTTGCTCCTGCCAGGGGCACACTCCGGGGGGGGGGGGAGCGCGACTGTGCGGCCGCGTCCGGCTGCCCCCCCCCCCTCCATGCGGCGCCGGCGCCTGGGTGTGCTGCCCGCGAGGAGGCGTCCTTAGTGCCGCGCCTGCCTTCGGAGGGCGGGAAGCGGAGGTGGCGGGCTCGGGAGGCGGCCGGGAGCCTCGCGAAGGAGGCGGCCGGCGGAACAGAGCCGCAGACGGTGTCGGCGCTCCGTGACGGAGGCAGCCCGCAAGGAGACGTCTCCGGACTTGGACCGGGACCCGCTGTCCAAGTTGAGCCCCCGGGACGGCCCCGCTCCCAGCAGAGGGGGCCAACCGAAACCGCGGCCCGCCTTGGGAGAACAGGTGGGTTCAGCTCCAGCCATTCACATGACCTGCATTTCCCCCGGGTGGTGGTGGGGGGGTGGAGTGACTAGGATCTGGGCCGCCACAAAGCCCCCTCCCTGCCCCACACGGGAGCTCCCCTTGGGCTAGTCGGACACTCATAGACTGGGGGGGGAGGGGTCGGGGGTCAGTCGCTCGGGGAGCCATTGGAAAGAAAAGCCATCTACAAATAGAGAGATCCATACAAAGCCAATGCAAATCAGCTCCCAAGTTCTTCACATTGTACCATTGCCCGGTTATAGCCATAATTCTGAGACCTCGTAATAAACTGAGAGAAAAGGTGGGATGTAAATATTTCAACTAATAAAATGTAATAAAGTCTCCACACCACAGGTATCACCTATCAGGAACAATTGCAATAAGTATCAAATAAGCATTATAATGACAAATGTGCTCTCTGGGGAAAGAACAGCACCCTTCTCTTCCTCAGCAGCAACCAACTCTAACCAGTGTGCTGGAGAAATGCTATAGCCTGCAACAGAACCCCAAGGAAAGAAAGGCAGTAAAAGTCCAAGGGATTTTGGTGCCTAAGACAGAACAGCTACATGGTACAACTCCCCTCCTTTCATTAAGGCCAGCAGATGAAGTCAGTTCTTTTGGATGGGCCTGGGTAGCACTTTACTGGCTCTAATGGCTTTTCCAGACAATCACATGTTTACAAAATACAGACAATGGCTTTATCCTTTCCCTTGCTTGAGAATCCAGGCATCTCTCCTGGCAGCAGTGCTTTTGTAGCAGGATATCTTATTCTTAGATGACTGTATTTTTCCCCATTGCTATTCTCCTCTCCCCTCTCATTCCTGTCCACTGGGAAACTTCCCTCCCCTTCCTGCACACCATCTTGAACCACTGCTATGATGCCTCTTTCTCTGACAGGATTAGCACCACCATTCAGTCTTCCAGCTGGAATTTTATTGTTCATTTCCCCATTAGCCTAGGCTGGATTAAACAACTCACAGGACAAGGCTTCTTTGAGGAAATTAGGAAGTGGTCCCTCTGCACTTCTGTGGTCCTGGGGCAGTGAGGATTAGGCCAATTGTCACGTGGCAGCACCCTACATACAGAGACATCCATTTTGTTTTCACTTTCAGATGCCTTAGGTATGGTGAAATACATCTTAGTTGGATGTAAAGGCAGGATCTTGGGGCAGGGAAAGTAGCCAGATGCCTGAACATACAAGAAGAATATCAATCATGGATCCTCCTTCCTTTAAACCTCCAGAGCACCTCACCCCTTTAGGCCATGTGGCACTGATCCACATTTGCAGGGTGAGAATCAAGGCTCCTGCCAGATGTCCCAGAAACAAACCCAGGAAGGGCCATTTGTCATCCTACTCACCTACAAATGGCAGACTGGAGTCAAGATTGCCACTTAGCCCAATTTACTCACCTCCCAAATAAACTGAAAGCATTCACCCCTTCCGCCATAGATGGGCTGAACTAACCTACAACAGTCTGGATCACAGGCTCACAGGGGTAGGGGGTGCAGCCAAAAGCTCACCAGTGGACAGATAGGTTCCAAAGCCTTGGCCCATTTTCAGCATGGAAGCTAATTCTGCACCAAGCAAACAGCAGGGCGACTCCATTGGTGCCCAGGCCCATCCAGGCACAAAGAGGGGCATCCCACCCCTGCCATTTTCATGACTGACTCTCTACTTCCAGACCATTGCTGGAATTGCTTGAGCCTTTTCTCATGATAGGCAACATATGCTTTTTGCCTTCTCCCCTTCTGTGTCCCTTCCTGGCGTTGACCTTCCACTACTTCCTGCATACTCCCAGCCTCTTTGTTCCTCCCTTCGCTGTTTGTGGCTGGCCTGCCTCACTGCCAGCTGGCCCTTCCTGCTTAGGGACTCCTCCTTCTAAATCTCCCCTGTGTGGGTTGGCTTTCTCTGGACTAGCCATGTCAGAAGAATGCAATGGGACAAAGAGTGACTAAATTGGCTATTTAGTACTATATGCACAAATGGAATGCTTTTGATTGGATCACTGCTTTGTGCTACGGTCTTGTTTCTCCTCTTTCTATTCTGTTTCTGGATTACAGTAATACAGTTCATTTCTTAGCCTTTTTGGAGACCCCTCCCTACACTCATTTGGTGGTTTTTAAGATTTAGTTAAAAGTTGAATGATCCTGGAAACTTTTATCCAATAACTATCCTCCTGGGTTGCGTTTTAGAGAAGAATTTACAAAGGAATGTTGATAATTTTGCTGTACTGAACTTCCATGCTTTTCTGCAACCTTCAATCTATCCTCAAGGACCCTGCAATCATGCAATCAGTGGCATTCACATATCAGCAACTAATTTTAACTAGTTTTGGTAGCTTCTAGAATAGGGCTCACCAATCAAACTGAAAACAGCTTAATCCAGGAACTTTAAAGGAGTCTGGGCCTGTGAGAATTCCCCAGTATCAGGAGAGGCAGAACTGAAATGCAATTCCAAGAATACTCATTTGGAAATAATTTGCTTTGAAATCAATTTTATTGACATTCAAGGTTTTAAAGAAGAAACGGTAAGAGCAGACTTGAAAGTCTCTGATTGTGTTTTTCTTTCTCACTTTTGCATTCCGCTTGCCCTCCAGGGAGCTTATAGCAGTACGCATGACCCTAACAACAAGTAGGTAGCACACAAAAGCTTACACCTTGATCAAAACTTAGTTGGCCTTAAAAGTGCCATTGGACTCAAACTTTATCCAACAATTTCGTAGTGTTAGGCTGAGAGATGCAAACTGTGGTGATGACCGACCCGGGGCCAACGTCTGAGCAACAGAGATTGCATGGGGAATCATTCAAACCCAATTTCCACCCAGCTGGATCTTCCCTACCAGTGCAAGAAGCCTTCTGCTGGCAAGAGACTGACACAAAAGGTGCGGGGCGGGGGGGGGGGGGGAGGAGAGTGCTTCAACCACTTCCTCCTGATGGCAGCTGCCTGTTTTGCACAGTGTTTCAACTGTGTCAGTCCTCTGATCCAGGCCAGGGCCTTTTTGGTACACCCATCAAACAAGGGACAGGGGCAGATACACTACCGAGTACAGGGAAACAAAGATTTTTTATATAATTCAATCCCATGATTCTTGCATGAATGCTTAAAATATAGTCCACTGTTGTGGCCTGTGGCTCATGCAGAGGGAGCAACTGGGCCTTCCAGCAAGCTGCTCCCCAGACAGCTCCAGCCCAGTGGCTGGGAGTTTTTCCTGGGTGTGAAAATGTTCTGCACTGCCTGGCTGTCTTAGACATCCTTCTTTGCACAGTCCTCATTCTTTCTAAGAGCTTGCCTCATTACTCCAAATTCCCCAAAGGATAGAGAGCAGAGCAGGTCGTGAACCAACTGAGAAAGTTCCCCATGGGCTGTGCCTGGGAGACCAGGAGCAAGTCATTGCGTTTATATGTTGCCCTTGAACGGGAAGTTCACAAGGAGTGACAGTCCAGTGGACCCCGCAGTGCTGCCAGGACAATGGCAGCCCCTCAGATCAGTGTGTTCCAGGGCTGCTGTAATGTCCCCGCCCACTCCTGAAGGGCTCTATAGCTCAGGTCTCCAGTGGTGCTTCTGCAAGCACAAGGACATCCACACACTTAGCCCAATTTGCTTGCCTTCCTCTTTCCTTCCTTGGGAGATCAGAATGCTGCCTGAAAGTCTGTTATTGCTGGTAATATCAGGGCTCTCTCAGCCTCACCTTCCTCCCAGGGGATCTGTTGTGGGGAGAGGAAAGGGAAGGTGACTGTAAGCTACTGTGAGACTCCTTCGGGTAGAGAAAAGGCAGCATATTAGAATCAACTCTTCTTCTTCTTCTGGTCCCCTGGAGAGCTCCCTATAAGACAGTGAATGGAAGATACTGGCATCCCTGCTCTAGGGCCCACCTAACCCCCACTGATCAAAACATCAACAAACCCCTAGCAGTCAAAAATTAAAAGGTGGGTGGTTTTAGCAAGGTTTTAAATCATTTTAAATAGCATTTTATATTACTGTACTCTTCTGTTATTATATATTACTGTACTCTTCTGATGTTACCCACCCTGAGCCTATTGAGGAGGGCAGGCTATAAAAATAATTTTTTGTTCAAACTGTCACCCGTGCAGTTATGCACCTTGCAGTGTTTTCAAGGAGAGACCTGGGAAGCGAACACTTGTTGAGCTGTGCTTGGAGGTCATTCGGCTGCCAGTCCAGCAGGAAGTCTGTTCTATTCATCACCTCTCATCGTGTTCCTGGGAAGAGAGATGGCAGCCCTCACTGGACAGGCCTTACTAACATTCAGCCTTAAACTGAATGAAAAAAAGAAACTGCAAGGCCCCTTTAAGGCCCCCCATCTTCTCTGGTGACAAAGAAATATCACAACCACTCTCAGGAAATCGGTCCACATCCTCACATCAGAATTCAGCATTGACCTTTCACCCAGCACATGAGGAGCACAAGGGCTCCTATTGTATGATATGCCTAGTCTGCCCATGCCCTGGTGGGTTAGTGATCTGCCAGAGATGTTCACCAGAGAGACCTTTGTGCTGTTTTAGGACCAAAACACCAGACCTGCTAGAGATACCACAAAAACTGGGCCTGTTTCAAGGAAGCCATGACACTGTGGGGCTGGCAGACAAAGAACTATGCACGCAAGCCACCAGAACCATAACATCTAGCCTAAAGACAGCCAAGTCTCCAAAATCCTCAGGAAACACAGCCCTTCAGCTCAGATCAGCTTGTCTGTCCATCAAACAACATAACTGGGAGTTCTACCTTCTGGCCAAGGAAGCTCCCAAGATGGCCCCACCCGATGGTTAAGCAAAGGGGCACTGTCCAGACATGTGGGCATGCACACTGATTCACTGTTAAAAATCACAAGAGCACAAAGACATTCCGGCCACACACACACACATATCTTTTCATATGAAATGTTAAAGTCATATGTGTGCAAGATGGAAACTATATAGCTTTTTATGAAATAATATAAAGACATTAAATCAAACAGGCAGTGCAGTGGTTCCTAAAGTCTTTGTGATATTTCCAACCATTTTCAAGGAGAATGCCTCAAGATGTTCTAGCACAAAACAGGAAAACTGTGATTTATTGCATACATCTCTGTTCTATTTTTGTAAAGATCATATAATTTCTTTTTTAAATAATGCTAAAAAGATTATTGTGAGCTTTGTTTTAATTGTGTCTCTGCAGTTCTGCTTTGTGGTTCCGTGGCATTGTCACTGCTGCTCCTTGCTTGTTTTGTCTGGCTGGTAAAAAAAGAGAGAGAGATGAGTCATGACTTCCTTAATATCTGTGCCCTTTGACCAAGAAGGCCTTCCTCTGCATGCAAGAGATACAAAAACAGGCTGCTGGTATTCAGTGGGGAAGGAGATGCAGTCTGTCCACACTCAGAGGCACTCTCATTTTCAGTGCTTAAAAGGCGCCAACGCTCAGCCCTGGCTCAAGTCCAGCCTTCATTGTAGTGGGAAGGAAACTGCCCTGTTGAGCTCTTGATGTCCTTCTCTCTGCCTTCTGATGCTTGGATCTTGCCTCATTCACGTCCCTCTGCCAGCCCTGGTTCCCACAGAGCAATTTCTCTTCAATGCCACGTGGACTGACAGCAACTCCAGAAATGTCCAAGAGATTTTGCAATGCAAGTGGCAGTCGCCCTAATAAAGGACAGAAGAACAACAGAAATCATGGACAGCTGCTGCCGCCTGTAGTGGTACCCCAGAATCTGCAGCCGAGGGCTGTCTGGCCCTGCCATGTGGATCTCCACTGTGACTGAATTAGGCTTGACATGACTGCTGGCCTCATGGAGGAACGGGACCACTTCAAACATGTGGCATTTCCCACATGGAAATAATTTGTTCAGGAAAATGTCTGGAAGTCATTTGCAGATTGCCATGTGAGGAAACAAAATTGTTCACACACCTCTTTAGTATTTAGCTGCATGCATGCCAGCCAGAAGCCATGACTGACCATGGATTGCCAGTGCATGTGTGCTACATGTGATACATCACACGTGGTTTTGCATATAGCATGTGCTAAGTAAGGTTGGCAATTTACATACTCACTCTGCAGAAGTCTAAATGATCTCCGGGGGAGTAGAACTGTGAAGCCTGCTTTGGATCCTGCGCAGCCTTGCTTCCAGGAAGCCTCTCGAGGATGACAGGCTGGCAAAGAAGGCCGAGAAAGGATTCTGATTGTCAAGATGAAAAAGCTGAACAAGTGGGAGAAGAACTGAGGCACTGATGAATGGAGAGAGCTTCAGCCATAGACAGTCTGAATCCAGGTTTGACTATCAGACCAATAGTGCAGTCCTGAGCAAAGTTACACCCTTCTGAGAATAATGACTTGAATGGTCTTAGAAGGGTCTAATTCTGCTTAAGAAGGCACAGTTCTAATCCCAAAACATGCAAACAGGAGGCTGGACTGTTCCGTCAGATCCTTGGTCTCACTGTAGTCCCCTCCCCTCCCCTTTCTGGGACTATTAAGAGCGGATTAAAGGGAGAGATCAGCCCCTTCGTCCACCCTGAGGTCTTAATAGGATTAGTATGGGGTTTTGCCGCCAAATGATTGGTTGTTTAATTGTAGTTTTTAGTTTTTCTACTTGATGGGTCACTTGATTATAAATTGCTATGTATTTTATTGGGGTTTTTAATGTATGGGGTTTTTTATTGTAAGCTGCCACGAGCCCTTGTGGAGTGGCGGGATATAAATGTAATAAATAAATACTACCTTATCCAGAGTACACTGAAGTTCATCAGTTAATAACATAAAACAGAGAACCACTCTTGCATATGGTCACACATATACACATGAAATAAGGGGGGAAGCCTTGATATCTAAACCAGGTGCCTCATTGCCATGCTTTGGTCCATGCCAAAGAAATACCAAAGCTTCATGCAAGTGACCCCCCTACTGGAACCACCTCAAAACCAAGTGCATAATCACAGTGCCATCTGCTGGAAGACTGTGCTCACTGCACCTATCATAGGGCGGGGCAGGGGCAGGTGAGGACATTGGGTAGCAGCCTAAAGATGACCTCTTCTTTACTCTGACATGTGCCACAGCCTACACTGTCATCTGCGGCAGTCAGATTTCATGCCACAGGATGTTTGAATTCTTTATTACCTGGCTGGAGATTTCCCACTCTGTGAAACTGATCACCAGACGACAGAGATCAGTTCACCTGGAGAAAATGGCTCCATTGAAAGGCGGACTCTAGGGCATTATGCCCCATTGAAGCCCCTCCCCCCAAATGCCACCCTTCTCAGGCTCCACCCCCAAAACCTCCCAACTAAGAACTGGCAGCCTTACACTGAACACACCTACTATCCGTATAGCACAGCCTTTCTAAACGTTTTTACCGTAGAGAAACTCCTGAAACATTCTTTGGACTTTGAGAAACACCAGAAGGGGTGCAATCATACAGAATACACGATTCTGTGTACATGCCCATCCACGGCCCTTCTCCTTCCCACCCTCTCCAGGCCCATCACTGGCCATTTTGGGAGGGGTGGGTGGGTTGACATGACCACGTATGATCGCATCACCTGATCAATTTAATTCCCTTTCAGGGCCATCAAAAAAGCCTCGTGTAGCACATACACTTGCTTTTGTTGGGATATGCAAGATCACTGCGTGCATGATTTAAGTGTACACGAAGAGTATCCTGCAGGGGTCACCAAGGGAGATGTGTAGTTAGCGCATTTAATCAAGAACTTCCAGGCCTTTTTCAAATAGTCTCTTCCTGTGTCCTGATTGGCTCATTTGGAGACTACATTTATTTGGTCACACTTCCTCCCTGCTTGCCTCCTGGAGGGGCTGAATGAACAGAATGAATGCTGAAGCTTCTCTTCTTAATGAAATTATTGTGACCAGATGCTGCATTCCTCTTTGCATATTTAAACACTGCCAACAGCTCTGTGTAGTGGTTAGGAGTGACGGCTTCTCATCTGGCGAGCCGGGTTTGATTCCCCGCTCCTCCACATGCAGCCGGCTGGGTAATCTTGGCCTAGTCACAGCCCTGATAGTGCTGTTCTCACTGAGCAGTCTTGTCCGAGCTCTCTTAGGTCCACCTACCTCCTAGGGTGTAAGACACTTTGAGACGTCTTCTGGTAGAGAAAAGCAGGGTATAAAACCCAGGTCTTCTTCTTCCTTGTCTGTTGAGTACTTTCAACCCACATGGATCCCAGTAATGGTCCCTGGTTCCATATGTGAACATGCTGACTGCTCCATAAGCTGAACACACATGCATGTAAGATGCAAATGCATTCACCCACCTCTGTGCACAGGACTGCCACTGCACACGTTCACTGGGGCTAATGCAAGGTTACTAATTTTGAAAAGCAAAAAAAAGGCAATTTTTCCTGACTGACTACTCCGAACAAGTGATTACTAGGGCAAAGTTCATTTAAATACCGCTACTATTTAATATGGAGTCACTGAAGCAGTAGGTGCAAACTGAAATGGACTCCAGGGAATGGTAGAGGACAGGAAGGCCTGGAGGATCATTGTCCATGGGGTCGCTATGGGTCGGACACGACCTCGCACCTAACAACAACAACTATTTAATAAGATGTGATAATAGCCACTAACTAGGAATATCCATAACCATCCGACCCCAGAAGAGGACATTGTCGTCAGTTTTTTAAAAGGTGCCCCCAAAAGGACGGGTTCCAAAGAAGCGCCCATCTGGTAACCCGAGGTGGGGGGGGGCGCGGAGACACAGCTTGCTTGGCCCCCGCGGAGCGCTGCGCGGCTGAAGCAAGAGGCGCGCAACCTCAGCGCGGGCGGGGCCGGGGGGCTTGGCCCTGGAAGCTCGCTCGCTCCCCCCTTGCTCCTGCATGGCAGCAGCCTTGCCGCCGCCCTCGCCGGGTCCAATGGGACACGCAGCCGGCCGCTAGGCAAGGACCTTACCCAAAAAGGACAAGCAACACCCTTTGCGCGGACACGCGACTTCCAGGTGACTTGTGACGCCTCGCCGAGGAGTCCAGCGATGTGGTCCAGGGTGGCCTTTTCCCCGTCGCAGATAACGCCCACCTACCCCTCCCTCCCTCCCTCCCTGGGCAGGGCGCTGGGAGGCCGGACCCGAACGAGAAGGCTCCCCTAACGCGGCAGCGGCCTGGCTCCTCCTCCCCGAGGGCCGGCCCTGGGCCGCCTTTCCCCGCCCCGAGCGGCGTGCGCCGACGGCTGCTGCCGGCCCGCCGCAGTCTCCGCGCTCCGTGGCCATGGCTGCTCGAGACGCCGCTTCGGCCTGCAGCGCCGACGCCTTCCGGCTGCGGCACCTGCACCTGGCGCTGCGTGTGGCCTTCGAGCCGCCGGGCTCGGGCCTCCTGCAAGGCTCGGTGCGCCTGCAGCTGACGTGCCTGCGCGACCGTGCGGCCGAGCTCGTCTTGGACTCGCACCCCAGCGTGCATGTGGAAAGCGTCGGCCTGGCGTCGCCCGGGAGCCCCGGCGGAGACCGCCCGGAGCCCGCCGAGACGCTGCGCCCGCTCCCCTTCCAGAGCCGCCCCTTCGCCCGCTACGGCTCCGCGCTGCACATCGCCCTCCCGGACCCGCCGGCGGCCGGAGACACCGTGGCGGTGGAGATCGCCTACCGGGCAGGCGGAGGTCCCGGGGTGAGAGAGCCACTGCGCCGCTTCCCGCTGCGCCCGGCCGTGTCCCTATCCCCGCTCGCGGCAGTCTGGCGCTCAGAGTTCACATTGTGCGCCTGGACCCGATATCCGCGGGGAGGGGGAGTGGGATTTGGGGTGTTTCCGTGATGAAGGAAGTGCACTCCACGCACACTCTGGAGAGCGCTCTCCCCTCCTCCTGCTGCCGCCGAAAACCCTGGAGGTGGTTTTGGAGCAGCTGGGGTTCTCTCTTTGGGTGGGAAGGTGGCCTAGAAAGAAGTTGCATAGACCAAGAATCATAGAGTTGGAAGGGGCCATACAGGCCATCTAGTCCAACCCCCTGCTCAGAGAGAGAGAGAGAGAGAGAGAGAACATACTCCAAGGAGTTAAGAGGGTTGTTCATCAGTTTCTCTTTCCTTTCATCCTCAAAGCAATGCTGTGAGGCAGTTTAGGATGAGAGAAAGCGCAAGCCTGAGGAGACTCAGCCGGAGTTTCTCTGCAGGGTTTCCCAGATCCACAGTCATCACACTGCACCGGTTCGTGTGCAATCCTATTAGCCCCTACTTGAAAGGGCATTGTAGGTAAATCTGTCTGTAGGAAAGAGACCGTATGCCTTCTGTGCCTTGGGTCGTGTGTCTCCCATTCTGAGTGTGTTAATGTACACCTTGTGAAATTCTGTCTGACGACACATTAGATTGGAGCCGTGTCTGGGCATGAGTGGGTCAGTATTATTCCGTGGGAACTGCATTCAGCAGCAGCTTTGAAAACCTGAAGATCAGCTAAAGAGAGCCAGTGTGCTGTAGTGGCTAGGAGCAGGTGAAGACCCGTCAGCCGTAATGTAAGCAGAACAAAAAGTCTCAAGCTGGCGATTGCAAAATTTCTCCTGAATCCCTTCCCCTCCCCTCTGTTCCACAGATAACATGGGTCATATTAGAATGGTACATGTTTTGCTGCAAAGGGGAGTCCATGGGGGTCTAGCGCATGATTCTGTTTGCACGTGCTGGACTAAGGTCTGGGAGTCTGCAGCTTAAATTCCAGCTCTGCCCTGGAAGCTGACAGAGTGCCTGTCATTCTCAGCCTCACATGCCCCAAAGGTGATAAACTGGGGGAGAGGAGACTGATATTGCAGGACACTTTGGGTGTCCACTGGGGACAAAGTGGGCTGGTAATGTTGGAATCAAATTGACTCATTATTTCGAGCATTTCTGTGCTGCCGCTCCAGAGACCAGCTAGAGGAGGCTCGCAAAGGCAGAAACAATACCCAAACCACCATAAGAGAATCATCTGTGTTAAAAACAGGCCATTATAGTAGCCATATTAAAGTGATGGTAGCTCACAATTTGACCCAATGTCTGCTTTTTTAGATATCCTGTCTGGATACCTTCCAAACAGCCCAGAGAGAGAGACCCTTGCTTTACACTTCAGGCTTCCCTGTGCTGAACAGGTCTTTTTTCCCAGGCTTTCACACTCCGGCTATCAAGAGCACCTATTCAGCACGCATTCAGGTAAAGTTTCTTGCTGCTCACGGAGGATTGTCTTTTGTCTCTTGTCAGGTATGTTGGCTTACTCCTGAGCAGACAGCAGGCAAGCTGAAGCCTTATCTGTACACTCAAGGCCAAGCTGTTCTGAATAGGTCCTTTTTCCCTTGCTTTGACACTCCTGCAGTTAAAAGCACATACTCAGCAGTAATCAAGGTAAGGTACTCCCTAGGGACAAAAGAGCCTGACCGGCTGTACAAATTCCACTGGGGAGGGAGACCTTTGTGGGAGGAGGAACTTCAGGAATGGTGCAAAATGAAGCAGAGCTTTGCCCTTTTTCAACCCGATGGCTTCAGCGGACTCCGAAGGGCATCACTCTGGAAGTTGTTTTGGGCTAGTTGTTAACACCCTTCTAATAAATGCCAGGACCTTGGACTCCGAGATACAGGGGTCAACTGAGGGACAGCCTCTACCTGTAGTATGTACATATGTCCCCTTTTGTACTCTCAGACTTCTAGACTTATGCACTTGTATGAAGCATAAGCATTTACTGTTACCAGGTTGGGTTTATGTATGTAGAGTCTATGGCACAGTGTTCCTCTGTGTTTCTGTGCTTGTGCGCTGCTGTGCCATGACTGTTCCTTTCATCAGCCTGTTCCCTCTCTGTGAAGTAAGGGAGTCCGGGCTGCATTTGCAGCTGTTGGAAGATTCAGGATGCATCAACCAGGAAACATGCCTATAGTGCAAAAGAATTTTTACACAGAGCCTGAGTCAGTCTTTGTACCCCAGGAGCTAGTGTGGATATTGATGCAAAATGTTTCTGTTTCCTTGTTGGGTTTCTTTTTATCTCTGTTGTGCCCCTTCTATTGTCTCCAAGTACTTTTAATCTTCACATTTATCCCTCTCAGTTATCTACACAGGGGACAATGGATGAAGGAGTAGAGAGAAAGCTCTATGGTGCCATAGAGTCCATGAGAGTTTGGGTGTTTGTTTTAAAGCTTTAAGATATCTAGGGTGTGTTTTTTTTAGGGGGGGTGTTATTTTCTTTGTAAACACTTATACAGAACAAATTATGAGCCCAAACCAACAAAGTTTTATTCACAGTTACGGTTATAATCCTGGATTTCTTGTAAATATAGTAAGGGAGTAGGCAGACAGTTTGAAGTAGCATATTATTGATGTGGAACATGTACTGGCATGCTCCCTCCAACGGAAGTCTACAGACACGACATCCGTAGTGCCACCCTCAGGGACCGCACCAGAGGATGGACCGCAGCAGCGGCACCAGAGCACTGAGGTGCGCTCTGTGCTCATTGCTCTGGCATCATTCCCACCCTCTGGAGAGTGGGGGCAGCCTCGGGAGACTGGTGGGGGCGGGGCCAGAACAGCACTATGTCATGTTGAGCTGCCCCGCCCCCACCAGCAGACATGCCAGCAAGTAAGGAGGGGGGAGGGAGGGGGCATGGAGCAAGGATTCTCACCTTGTCGGTTGATTTTTAGATATCGATATATATCAGTTAATAATATAGGGCCTTCTAAAGACTAGAATTTATGTAATTCTGTAGGACAAAAATGCTCTCTTATCTGGATTGGGTTTTTTAATCCCTTTATTCATGGGTAGATCTGTTTTCTAACCATTATATGTCCAAACTAATTTATTCATCTAAAAATTTATAAAAATTACAGAACAGTAGCACTTGCCTGCTTAAGCAAAAGACCAACAAGCAGGGAGGGGAACCCAAATCAAGACATAATTGTGATGTTGGTAAAGATTTACTGCTAACAAGAGAGATTGATACATTGTAAGCTGTACATTGCAGCAGGATATATAAATTTTTAAGTGATAAGGCTTCAGAGCTTGAGGAAAACATTGTGGATACGGTCTGAAGAATTGGACAAAACCTTTTGCCATGGTAGTGTGGTCATCTTCCCCTCCACCCACAAGGCTTAATGATTCAGAGAATTATAGCCCTCTGGTGAAACAAACTGATTTAATTGCTGATACCTTGCAGAAAATGTCCTGATAAATTAGAATTGATTATTCAGCATGTTTACCGTCAATCTGTAAGAGCAGGAGAGAACATAGTGGAGATTCAATGGAGACAATTGTTGGAAGGGGTAATGATCCTAAGAAAGAGCGACTAGGAATAGGGATGAAAGGGGTACAAGACAATCAGGGAAGCACCAATGATAGCTCTGGAAGGATATCCTTATCAGAACAGGCTGATAAGATGGAATGCTAAATGGTGAGCCAGTTGTCCTTTACCTTTCTAAAGTTTCTGTCATATAGGTGGGTTAAAAACTAGTTGAGGTATTAAACAGCCCATTGTATTTCTGAGAATTCTCCTCACATTCCAGACCAGCAGGATAGTAAAGAAATTGCTTGTTTCCCATGATAATTTACAGCACTTTGAGTAAGGAGTAAGGAGATACCTTCAGAATCCCAAAGTACAACTGTTGGTCACTGGTAGGACCCAAATTAGCAATAAACCAGTACAATCCAAATATTTCCCTAACTGATTTGACCTCTTTTAAACCAGTGAAGAATGGAAAGGAAAAAAATAGAGAAAAAAAACAATGAGCCAATGGTTAGGGAATAGGTATGGAAATGTTGATGTTCTACAGCAGAATCTGTTATCTATTTTCACTGTTTGGGGGCTGGAAGAGAAGAATAATATTCCAGTGATTCCATGGTTTGCATTATTTTGACAGGGATCAGAGACAAACAACATGCAATGGAAAGTAGAAGGCAAATGACAGAACCTAGGAAAGAATTACTAGGGAACACAGAGAAACTCCCCACCCCACTCCCCTAATTTAACAGCAGAATGTATTAAAAAGTCAGTATTTCCATGTGAATGAGATCTGTTGTTAGAGAGCCATCTGCCATATTTAGTATATCATCTCACCTCCTCTTTGGTGTGGCTATAAAAGCTTGGCTGTGATATTAATCCTTCATGTTATAGTGTGTACATGGTATTATATTGAGAGCACTGAAAAAGGCCTTTGTGGCTAAAGCGCATCAGGTCGGATTTCTTTGGTTTATTATTTCCAATGAGGGCCGTAACTATTCTTTGTTGTATGTTACTTATTTATGCATGCTTTGATTTATACCCTGCCACTCTCAACAATGTTGTCTCTTGGTGGCTTACAATATAAAAACAGAATACAAAGTGCCCCATAAAACTCCCCTTAAAATATTAAAACCAGTACAGTAAAATGCTAATCAATAGTTTCAAGATGGCAGTATAATCCGAACAGGCCCAAAGGCCCAACTCCTCTGTTCCAGCCAGGCTGATGACGTTCCAAGAGATATAATGTGAGGATTCTAAACATCCTTGCAATTTCAGTGTAGGGCGGGACCCACAGAACATAACTCCTGTCATCCCCCACCCCCGGCCTCAACCAATCACCTGGTGGAAGAATCACCTGTAGGCCCTGCAGAACCTAGATAGTTCCATCAGGGCCCTCAGCTCTTCCGGGAGCTCATTCCACCAGGTTGGGGCCAAGGGCCAAAAGGGCCCTGGCCCTAGTTGAGGCCAGGAGGATGTCCCTGGGGCCCGGGACAACCAGCAGATGCATACCCGAGGAGCAAAGAGCCCTGCAGGGAGCATAGGTAGATAAGCAGTCTCTTAGATAGGTAGGACCCAGGACAAGTATAGCCCAATGTATGCTGCTCAGTGTGGCCTAAGAGTGTACTCTGTTTATCACTAAAGGTATATTTTGTTTGTACCTTCAACCTTTTGACCTGTTTGCTCAATCTGAAGGGCTTTATTGGCATTTAATGCCAGATACAGTGTTAGAAGATGGGCAAATGAATGGATGAGCCTGAGATGGTGCAGTTGATGTTGCTAGGTCCAGAGATTGTGTCGCCCAGGAGCCTGTGGCAGGAAAGTTGACATCTGGGTTTATTGCAAGCTCTGGTACCAGTGTCCATTGTTGTATTATTGTGGGTAAGGAGTTGCTTACGATCGGAGGGCTGTCTGTGGACAAGAAAAGGTGTGCTGTGCTGAATCTCTGCCACCACAGTGCTGAATTAGCAGCTGC
Organism: Paroedura picta; assembly: GCF_049243985.1. Taxonomy (NCBI): domain Eukaryota; kingdom Metazoa; phylum Chordata; class Lepidosauria; order Squamata; family Gekkonidae; genus Paroedura; species Paroedura picta. The sequence goes on from NC_135372.1 coordinate 111,422,708, forward strand.
AACAACAGCAGGGAAACTACACAATCCTGTATTGTCTGGAAAACCCCAAAATCTGAGTTCCAGAAGCATTTGCCTAAAGCAGGTTAAAGAAGTGCTGCATCTACTCTAGGATGCTAAGTCTCAAGTCAAAAGAACTATAGTTATGCAGTGCAATTCTAGAGATGCTTTCCTGGAGTACACACCACTGCAGTAGACCTAATGCTCTTCTCCTCCACACAAAAGTCATTTCAGATTAGTTTCTTCTCTTGTTAGGTGCCTGATGGTTTCACCGCAGTGATGAGTGCAATTAACTGGGAGAAGCAAAAGGACAACACTTTCCTCTTCAAGATGCCTCAGCCTATCCCATCCTATTTGGTTGCCTTGGTTGTTGGAGACATCGTTTCTGCTGAAGTGGGCCCCAGGTAAGAGCTGCTGTGGGGTACAGGTGTACCCCTCGCGTATTTCATTCATAGGCCTTTCTAAAGCCAAAAATGCAAAGTGACTGTCAGTAAAATTGCACAAAAAATAAACCCGCATCCCTGTACAATACGATATAACTACGGACATAGTAAGAGAAGAATGAACAAATGTATTAACCAGAGAAGAATTAGTCTTTAGGTTGCCGCAGTGCTTTTGTTTCTGGCTGCAACGGGTTAATGCATAGCTGCCCCTCTGAAAGAGAACCAAACAAATGCCTTTTGCTCAGAACTGGAATGAACAAAATGACCAGGCCACTCTTCCGGTGTGGCTGCCAGTAAAGTGACTGGACCCTGTGCCAGCCTTGAAAGGACCAAAACCACTGATAAGGAAGGGGTTTCTGTATGCTGGGGGTTAGTGGGCTCAGATACGCAGGTCTTTCCAAGTTAGCAAAAAGAAATAAGCTTCAGAAGTAGCATGATGATGACTGAGTATGTGCCCAACAGCACACAATATCCCAAGGCTGAGCCGGGGGGGGGGGGGGGGATCAGCCCGCTCTGAAAATGGGTAGAATCCTGGAGGGGGAGCCATAGAGGGGAGGATATCCAGATTATTCTCCTTTCCTAAAGTTCCTCTTTAGCCCCCAGCTAGTTTTGTGAAATTCAACAGGGGGGCAGGAGGGGGAGAGTCTAGATAGGGCTGGGCCAACACTCTCTCTCTTGACCTTCCTATCTCTTTGAAAATTCCTCAACAATGTTGTTTCCCTTTCAAACTGGCATAGATGTGTGCGCACCCATATGCATAGAATCTCAGCAGGTAGCTGAGATATTTTTTGACATTCTTAACCAAAGACTTTAAGGCAGGGCTGGCAGCAAAGACATTGTTAGCTCGATGTCTGAGCCTGGAGGTCCCTTCCAATGCTGTGATTCCGATCTATGATTCTATGCAGTCCTTTCTGTAAGACTGTCACAGTCTGTAAGACCTTAACTAATAAAGATGCAAAGTCCAAAAACTGCTTAAAAGGCTGTATCTTACTACCTCTGGGGCAAGAGAGCTGGTGTGCCGTAGTGGTTAGAAGGCCAGGCTATGATCTGGGAGACCCAGGTTCAAACCCCACCCTGCCATGGCAGCTCCCTTGGTCAGCAACAGCCCATCCTTATCCATTTGCCGGACCAATTCCAGGGGTGGCTGTTGTGGGGATCATGAGGAGGAGGGGACGGTGATGTTGTAAGTCACTTTTAGGGATAAAAATATACCTTCCTAAATGCATAGGTTTTAATTTGCACCTGGTGAGCATGTGAGCCAGTATTTGCAAACCAAGGTTAATATTGGCATGCTTCGTTGCTTATATGGTCACAGATGTGTTTGGACAGATTTCCATCAGTATGTTGGTTTCCCTACTAGGAGTCGTGTATGGGCTGAGCCGTGCCTGATTGACGCTGCTAAGAAAGAATACAATGGTGTGATTGAAGAGTTTCTCACCACTGGAGAGAAGCTGTTTGGGCCATATGTTTGGGAAAGGTACGCCTTCTAGGGGAACAGGCTGCGGTTTTAGTAGTAGAATGCACACTTAGAGTGCAGGAAGTCCACGTTTCCATCTTGGATGTCTCCAATGAAAGGCTTTTTGCCAGCAGGTGCTGGGAAAGTCCCTTTTCTGCATGAAACCCTGGAGACTTTCCCCTAGTCAAGAGGAGACACTGCTGATCTAGGTGGACTGACTACCTTTTTGCAGAACTAGTTGCTGTAGCTATAAAGCCAGAGGAAGTGCCCTGAAAAGAGCCCTTGATATAGGACAGTTAACAGATTTGATGCTTTTCTTCCTAAAGTCAGCTGGCTGGAGCTTTTGCTGAGGATGGGGCTTGGGGCTCCAGCAGGGCAGCAGCCATTCTCATCCTATGGCAATATGAGCTCTTGTTTAGTCAAAATGTGAGCTGCTTGAAATTGGTGGAGCCATTATGAAATTTACCCTGCCTTTTGGTGAACTTTCGTTCTAAAAAGCTGGGAGGGAACCTCTGCCAGCCATACAGAAGTGTGCAGAGTAACAGACCTACATCTAAACACTTTCTATTTATCAGCAGGACTCAAAAACACAAAAAACATAAAGAAAAATAGCTAGAATGCTACAGGAGGGGGGAGTGTCATTCTCATAAAGGACAGTATTGTTTTTGCTAATAATGGGGTTTCCCCCCTTGTTGATAGGTATGATGTGCTATTTATGCCACCCTCATTCCCTTTTGGGGGGATGGAGAACCCCTGTATCACCTTTGTCACTCCCTGCCTCTTGCCTGGAGATCGTTCCTTGGCCGATGTCATCATCCATGAGATCTCCCACAGCTGGTTTGGAAATCTGGTCACCAATGCCCATTGGGGGGAGTTCTGGCTGAACGAGGGATTCACCATGTATGCCCAGAGGAGGATAACTACAGAACTCTATGGTGAGTTTCATGTTAAGATGACCATTCTATTTTGGCTTGCCAGCATGGGTGCACTGAGGAAGAGCTGGACTGTACAGGCAAATGCAAGGCCAAGATCTACATCTACATCTTGGCCATCCATCTTGGGCATGTTTGCTGATGGCTTTCCTCAGGTACTGCTTTTAGGAAAAGGATGGGGAGAATGAAGTTGGATGCTTTTTTGTGGCAACTGCTCCTTGCTTGAGATATTTCCAGACCTTCTGTTTGTGTTTTAGTGTCAGTTCATCTGAATAATTGGATAGCCTGCAATGCTCAAACTGGATTATTGCACAGTTCTTAGTACTCAGTTAGATACATTGAAGTTGTTATTTTACATTTGAAGGTCAAAGCCTGGTGGTGGTGGTGGTGGTGGTCTTCTTAAAGGTGGTGGTGGTGGTAGAGGTCTTCTTAAAGGTGCCATTGGACACAAATTTTACTTTAGACCAATATAGCTATCCACTTGAATCTCTACGTTTCTGTTTTATTTTTCCAAGTAGCCGTGATATTGCCCTCCAGATGTCCTCACAGAATGCCAGAGAGGCAGCTTGATTTCATGGTTTGGCTTTCCAGATAAGCTTTGGATGCTAGCTCAGTTTCTCTCTGTTGTTTCTCCTCCTTATATCAGGGGCTGCTTATACCTGCTTGGAAGCTGCTACAGGGAGGGCCTTGTTGCGCCAACACATGGACAACACTGGGGAAGATCACCCTCTCAACAAGCTCAGAGTCATAATAGAACCAGGTCAGTTTTGATAACAGGGTATGTCTGCATGGCAGACCCTGAGCTGAGAGCCAAATGGAAAGCTGACAAGGTAGGAAAAGACAGGCAGAATGTTGGACAGGTAGCAAATTATCCACGAAACTGCTGTTGCATTTCTCTGTTCTCACCCTCCTACACTTCATGTGAGTTAAGGGTTTTAACGCAGATGTCCTGTTCACTACGTATTTACCCATAAATTCAGGGGAGGGCATGTTGCTAACTCATCGCCAATTATCAATCTATAATGCTGTGAGAATAGGGAACTATTGTAAAGAAGTTAGAGGAGAGAATGCCAGTAGGCTAGTGGCATGCGAAAGTGATGAACTGATATGGAGAAAAGCAAGATGAATGCACTTTAAATCAGTTTGTGAAATTTTGAGGACAGGAACTGGGCATCACAACAAAATGACTGTCAGGGGGAGGGTGGGAGCAGCCACAGAATGGCTGCCACAGAGCCTAAATTCCATCATAGGTCATGTTCCACCAAATGTTAGCAAGTTCTAAGACAAACATTCTCCTGAGATGAAAGTAGCTGTTTCTGCATGGGTGTTTCCTCAGACACAGATGCTGCATCTTCGGATCTTCTGAATCTCCTCCCACTCTAGTAAGGTGGAGGAAAGCCAATTTCAGGCCTTTCCTTTGGGAAGACTCTTCAGGGGGAAAAGACCAGTGGGTGTCAGGAGCCACACTGGCAGATGCCCATGATCATCAAGGCCCTGGGCACCACACTGGAGATCACTGACTAAAACAATTCATTTCTGATTGGTATTCTCTACTCATTGTAATGACTATTAGTTTTGTAAGCAGCATCCTCTTTTGTTTCTTTCTGCCAGGAGTCGATCCCGAAGACACCTACAATGAGACCCCTTATGAGAAGGGTTACTGCTTTGTCTCCTACCTCGCGCACCTTGTGGGAGACCAGAGCAAGTTTGATGCTTTCCTTCAGGTAGGGTCTCTTAGCCTGGAACTCCTCTCTGCTTCATGAGAGCCTGAGGAAATACTGTTTCCCCTCCAGCACTCGCTCACAAAGGGCATGGCTTGGCAGTCATAGAAAGTATAACTAAGTGAGTCCTAGAGCTTGCTTGCATCATGCCATTCTGGGAAGACACACCTCTGATAATGCACCTCCATTGCAAACCCCAGACCAGGGGTAGTTTGCGTTCGCTGGCAGGGGCTCATGGGAATTGTAGTCCATGGACATCTGGAGGGCCACAGTTTGACTACCCCTGCCCCGACCCATCAGCAGCTGCTGTAACTAACAGCATGACCTGGTTGAAGAAATGGCAAACAGGCAGATGGGAGGCTGGCATCGCAAGCCCAAAGAGTTCACAAATATTGATGACGACAGTTCGGTCTCTTGTTGCAGACGTCAGGAGGGCAGCCCCTTAGACCTCAGCGTTCTGTGACCCGGCATGTTAAATGGATCCCGTTTGGGTCCAAAAGCAAAAATTCTCCTGGCTTGTAGAGTCCTTCATTCAGCTCTAGATTTTCCAAGGCAGAGCAGGAGGAGAAGCTTGTGAGTTTAGTCACGGGTTGAACTGCTGGAGGGTTCACTGGGCAGCCTGTGTTACCCCTGACCACTCAGCCATTCTTTCTCTTTGCAGGCTTACGTGAACCAGTTCAAGTTTCAAAGCATCACTGCTGATGATGCTCTGGAGTTTTACCTGGAGTATTTTCCAGACCTGAAGAAGAAATGCGTGGATACCATTCCAGGTCAGGAATAACTCACCTGAAATATGATCGTATGCTTTTATTAATCACTCCAGGGGACTACCTGGGTTGGTCCTCCATAGCAGAAATGAACAGGAATCTTGTGGCATTTTAAAGACTAGCAAAGTTTTAATTCTAGCCTAGCTTTTTTTTTGCTCGCATTATCTGATGCATCCCATTAATTCCATGGATTTTTTCTCTCTCCTCCCTATTCCCTGTTCTTTCGGCAGGCTTTGAGTTTGACCGGTGGCTGAACACACCTGGTTGGCCCCCATACCTTCCTGATCTGTCACCAGGAGAAGAGCTGATGAAGCCGGCTGAGAAGCTGGCAGAACTGTGGGCATCCCCTGATCACAACATGGAGGCAATTAAGGCTGTGGATGTCTCTGCTTGGAAAACCTTCCAGCTGGTCTATTTCCTGGATAAGGTGTTGGAGAGATCCCCTTTGCCAGATGGTAAAACAGTCTGTGTTACTGAATGAGTGATTGCCGGGCCCTGTACACTCTGCTGAGCAAGCTGCAATGCAAACTGGTGGTTCTGGGAACTGGGTGGGGATTGGGTAACTTGGGTCACATGTCTCCTGAGGGGTTGTAAATCAGAACCACATAGCTGGAAGAGACCACAAGGGGCCATCCAGTCCAACTCCCACCTTCTCAGGGACTTAAAAATCATACACTCCTGACAGGTGCTCATCCAGTCTCCTAGACATTTGCCTTAAAGGAGAACCAATCACTCTTTGAGGCAGCATATCCCATCTAGAAACAGGCCTCATTGTCAGAAACTGCTTTCTAATATTTAAGTGGTAGCTCCTTTCCTGTGATTTGAATCCATTACTCCTAGTTCTTGTCTGTTAAGCTGCAGTAAACAAGTTGGTCTCCTCTTCAACACATCTACCTTTTACACGTCTACCACAGCTATCATATCACCACTTACCCCCATCTTCTCTCAACCTCTCCTTGTAAACCATGGATTCCAATCCTAGTCACCCTTCTTTGAACACATTCCAGCTTGTCAATATCCTCCTTGAACTGCAGTGCCCAGAACTGAACATAATATTCTAATCTTTCTAGGAATAAAAAAGCCAGAATTGTGCCTTTCTTATGGCTGTGATCATGTGTTCTAGCAAGTGAGCTGATATTCTCTGTTGTTCCATATCTAGGGACCGTTGAGAAGATGAGCAGCCTGTACCCCAAGATCTCCGGAGCACAGAATGCAGAGCTGCGTCTTCGGTGGTGCCTGATTCTCCTCAAGAATCATCACGATGCAGAATTGGACAAAGTGAAAGGCTTCCTTCAGAGCCAGGTTTGTGGCTCATTTTCCTGCCAGTCGACTGGTTCCCAGGCATATTAGGCCAATGCAGTGCAAGGTTTAGAATGTTGGAGTCACCCTGGGGAGCCCAGGCACAGATTCCCATTCTGCCATGGTGCTAATTCAATGGCCGGGGGCCCCGTCTACTTCTTGGGGTTGCTAGGGCTAAATGAAGAAGAGGGCAAACAGACACACTGGCCTGAATTGATTCGAGGAAGGAGAGGAGTGACCTGTGAGAATTAGAACATGTAATAAATAGTCCAGTAGCTTTAACCCTCCGAATTGCAGACTGAGACCAGTCCTAGGTTGGAGGAGGGCAGGGTTTGGGGTTCTACTTCTCAGCAGGGTGGCCTGCTATCTACTCTCTCCAGATATCCCTCCCCTGGTCTAAATCACAGCTTCTTGCTGAATGGGGAGAGCCAGCTTGGTGTAGTGGTTAGGAGTGTGGACTTCTAATCTGGTGATCTGGGTTCAATTTGACACTCCCCCACATGTAACCAGCTGTGTGACCTTGGGTTCACCACAGCAGTGATAAAGCTGTTCTGACTGAGCAGTGATATCAGGGCTCTCTCAGCCTCACCTACCTCGCAGGGTGTCTGTTGTGGAGAGAGGAAAGGGAAGGCGATTGTAAGCCGCTTTGAGACTTTGGGTAGAGAGTCTCTTCTTCTTCCTTCTTTTTCATTTAGTAACAGAATATTCTCCCACAGTCCAGAGAACACTATGATTTCTTCTTCCACTCTTTCTAACAAGGCATATTAGTTTTATTTTTTTAGAACCAAAGCCATCTCTTTATGCAACCTAAGACGGCCAATATAAACAACAGACAGTAATTAGTCCATGGAAACCATCCAAGCAGGAAGAGGGGTTCCCTTTTGACCCCTGAGAAGTTTCTGTTCAGGATCATGAACAAAAAAACTCATGGAGACCAAGGCTGCAGCAAGAGGCGGAACTAGGTAGCCTGGTCTCTCGTCCCTCTTACACCAGTGGAAAACTCCTTCACACAGGTTACTAATTGAGGGTGGTTGAAACAGGACTGTTAGGGGACAAAGTTAGTGGTTACTACAAACTCCAAGCCTGTTTGTAGTGGTTACTACAAACTCCAAGCCTGCAGCGATCTCACTAAACTTGTCAATGGACAATCTCCCCACATTAGTAATGGTGCTTATGAAATCTGCTGTTGGAGACAGGCCTCTTCACGTAGCTTGATGTTAGGACCGGACTTCATTTTGATGTTAACGCTGTGACTGCAGGTGTAAAATGTTAAGCGACTGATCTGGTATTTAATTTCTAGGGGCTTTTGAATCCAGCACCAGTGCTGTTTGTACTTTCATAGACCGTTTACGCACTGGAGGATTCATGCTGGGCTGCAGGCTGGAGTTTTAGTCGTGGCAGGTTGCCCCACCTCTTCCTGCACCCACATGGGGGAGTATTTGTCCCAGTGCACTTCATCCATCCCTGATCTGTGCTCCTGCATGGGAGCTGGGTCAGTAAAGTTCCCAATGCATAAACGGTCATAGTGAACATGTATTTTGCTGGAAACTTTGGTATGAAACTGTCAAGCATTTTATGATTCTAGTTTCAGTCCAGAAGTTGCTGCATACAGCAATTAACAGTCTGTCCTTTACTACCCTACAACTCTCAGCATAGGTTTTCCAATCCCATTTTCTTATCCGTGCAACCCTGTCAGTTCCTTGGCACAAAAGCATTGGAACAAATGTTAAATTGTACTTTGTTGTACTGAAAAATGGATTTCTGCAGCATGAACAGTTGTCAGCTTTTTCCTTTTTTTTTAGGGTGGGAGAAATGTGTACGTTTCTGGAATATGGAAGAGACTTTTGTAGCTACTCTCTACAAGTGTATAGTCTACTGTGATTTTAGTGTCAAAGAAGCCCTCTAATTCATTGTTGGTACTTTGTTTCAGGGAAAGCAGAAATATACCCTGCCCATCTACCGAGCCATGGTGAGTGGTTCAGAGACTGCCCAAAATCTGGCTGTAGAGACGTTCTCTGCCACAGCACCACAACTTCATGTTAATGTCCAGACCTATGTCAAAAAGATCCTGGGCTTGGAAACTGCAGAAAACTAACAGGAAGAATCTCAGAGCCAAAGCCTCTTCTGAAGTGTCAGCAGTTACTGGGTTAAGTGGGAAGCAGAGGGTGGGGGGCTTGTTAACAAACCCTATTTCCAGGGGCTTGTTAACAAACCCTATTTCCAGGGTTCACTGTTGGGCGGGGGGGGGGGGAGTGGAGACTTCCCATTAAATGCTGGATTTTTTTATTATTCTTTACATTTTCTGGCGCTTCTTTGAAATTTCCTTATGGACAACCTGCTGGTTATTTTTTAAATTTCTTTTTTTTAAGGATCTTATAACTAATTGCAAATTCTGTGTGTATAATTATGTATACACACAATTTGTTCTATTATTAAAATAAATTCCAACATTCCAACATTTTTAGAACAACTGCAGAAACAAATACTTAGTTCAATAAACAAAGCATCTTCCAATTTACATTAGTTACATTGTTGTCTTCTTTCTTTAATTCTTGCTGTCATAATTTATTAATGAAATCTACAAAAAGGCTCCTTTATTTCCAACATTTAATACCGAGAATCTCTGCAATGGTTAACCATAATATAACAAAAATCTAGCATTGATTCCTTTGAAATGTGGGGTCGGGGGAGAATTTTATGGATATCATAGACTGTGAAAAAGACAAATCAGTGGGTTCTAGGTCAAATCAAGCCTTAACTCTCCCTAGATGACCTAACTGAGGCTATTGTACTTTGGTCACATGAGAAGACAAGAGCCATTGGAAAAGGCAATAATACTAGGAAAAGTTGAGGCAGGAAAAGAGGAAGTCCCAACATGAGCTGGACTGACTGTATAAAGGAACCCACAGCCCTCAGTTTGCAAGTGAGAACCACAAAGGTTAGGGATCAAATTGTATATAAAATATATAAACAATTTATTATTGAAGCTGAAAATGTTTAAAACCATTAGATATTTTATCTATTGGGCACACATAAAGCATCTCAGTATGTACACCACTAAAGCCAATAAATTCAGACCTAACACATTCCAGTCATACTGATCTTCCTCAGAGGTCAACATATAGATATACACAATTGTAAAATTTTAAATATTCAGTTTTCAATGGGGGTAAATACCTGCAGGTAACAGAAATAATGAGAGATTAGTGCTGCTATTCTCATTCAATTATATAAATTCTAATAAGGAGACTTTATTGAAGAAAATCTTTTTATGGAAAGAACCACAAAGCATATGGGGGGGGGGGAGCTCAGGAGGCCCTACGAAGTTCTCACAGGGCTCCAGGGAGTCCTGGTTGGGAATCCCTGCCTAAATCTCAATGAGTGATATCCCCGTATTTCTAAATGAGTAACTGTACTGCAGCTGTGATTTATAAATGTTCTGGCAGGGGAAGGTTCCTGTTGGAACCTTGCAGTAATAGGCCTAAACTACTAGGAATGGTATTGGCTAGATATCTGTGGATCCTTCCCCATATGTATGACCCACCCCAGATTACAGAAACATCTACACTGATCTGGCTGGAACAATTACTGGGTGGAAGAAATTATGCCGTCATCTTTCTCTGGGTGTTATTCTTAGCTTTTAGTATAATTAAGGGGTTTTATGGGCTTTTATGCTGTGTTTTTACAGCGTAAAAATGTGTAAACTGCCCTGAGACAACCTGTTATGAGAGGCGGTATAGAGGTATGAATATAAATTAAATAAATAAATAATGTCAAATCAGGGTAGTTCAGCAGTAGAATCAGCTGCCTTAGGAAGTGGTGAGCTCCCCCTTACTGACAGTCCTCAAGCAATGGCTGGACAGATACTTATCCTGGATGCTGTAGGCTGATCCTGCATTGAGCAGGGGGTTGGGCTAGATGGCCTATATGGCCTCTCCCAGCTCTATGATTCTATGATGCTTAATTTTGGCACACCAGTTGTGTGTAGGGTGTGAAAATATCTGCCTTGCCCTGTTCCCACAAAATGGCAAATCACATTTATTTGGAATATTGCAGACAGCTTGCACTCCACTCCCGTTACATGAGATAAATCTACCAAAACCGAGCATCTGGAAAGTCTGTATTCTCATTTTAAGCTTCTGTGCTGTACGTGGGTCTGGACCAGTCCACTTTTGGCAAGGCCCATAATGATCGGATGTGGTGGTGAGGATTCAAGTCGGCCGTCTGTGTAAATACCCTTCCTGACTTCCTGACTGTCTCTGTATAAAGCAGCAGGTGGCAGTAGGCAGCTGTAAGCAGAAAGTGAGGGGATTGGCTCTCTGCTTCTCATAGGCTGCCACTGAAGATTGGTTGTTCTGTGCAGGTTGTTTTCCTGATGAAGGTCAACCCAAAAAACACAGAGGTACAAAGTGCCCACGGCAACTGTATCCTCCTCAGACCCCACAAGGATGCTGATCTGGCCACTATCTGCTTGCTGTTCTCTTCCACACTTACAAAGGCCATGTTTTATGAGGGCCTACTTAAGTAACTCCCTTTTTCTCTTTTACTCCGGGGCTGTTTTTCCAATGTCTTTCAGCCTTTCTACTAAAAGTAACTTTTCTAGCTGGCCTGAACACAACAGCAGCAACCAGCTGTCCTCCCTGCAAACTTTGGTGACGTGGTTAATCACTATCCTAGGTAGGGAACGTAGTGAGATAGGCCCAGCAGGTGTCTCTACTTCACCACACCTGTATGGTTGGAGGAGGACAATGAGAGAGACCCCAGATTATGGCTATGAAGTGAGGCTCCTTCTCACTCCCTTTTTCTGAAATTAGTTACCAGAATAAGTACAAGTGGGTGTGTTGTAACTGGCTTCCTATAATGGAGCTGGAGTGTATTCTGTGCTTAAGAAACCTAATTGTACCAAGAGGAATCCAGATTTGATGTCAATATAAGCTAATACATAAACTATTTAAATCATGAAAGTCAAATAATTTACTCTGCTGCAGAAGAAGGAAAGCTGGGCAGGGTAGAGACACCTTGATTTCTAGAAATTTTGTTGCCTAGTGGGAAAATGCGCACACAACCAAGTTCCTGAGAGTTCAAAAGTGAGTCCAGTGACATCTTTATGACCAACTAAGTTTATTCTGGGTATAAGCTTTCATGTGCAGGAACACTTCTTGAGATACACTGAAACAATTTTTCTTAAGTCTTACATATAGGTATGGGAGGGGGCAAGGTTGGTTGCGAGGTATGGGGGACATCATCGGGGCAGGGAATTGGGGTCACTGTGAGCGGGGCAGGCAGTTGTGAGTTTCGGGCATTTTGCAGGGAGTTAGACTAAATCAGTGGTCTCCAACCTTTTTATCACTGGGGACCGGTCAACGCTTGACAATTTTACTGAGGCCTGGGGGGGGGGGGGTAGTCTTTTGCCGACAGACGTCGCCACCACCTGAGCTTCTGCTCCACTTGCTTTCCCGCCAACGCCCCTAACTTCCCGCCACCCGCTGGGGGGCACTGCCAGCTGCAGATGCACAGTGCCATGCCGAGGGGGAGCCCCAGCCATGGCGGCCACTGGAGAGCACCAAAGGTGAGCTGGCAGCAGAGTGGCAGGGCAGCCCCTGAGGCAGCAGCCAGGGAGGAGGAGGAGGAGCCGTGGCCCGGTACCGACTGATCCACGGATCGGTACCGGTCCCCGAACCGGGGATTGGGGACCAGTGGACTAAATGACCCTGGAGGTCCCTTCCAACTCCATCAGCATACAGATAAATAAAATGCTAATTTGCTGCAATTCATAGACTTTACTAAATATAAGGTCCACTTTTAGCTATACGTCTGCATCTTGACTCTCATTAGCCTTTCCTGGCAACTAACCCTCCCAAATCTATATATAATTCTTGAGGAAATCTATTGAAAAGTATTGAAAAGTGGACATCTGGACATGCTAAGTGCCTCAGTTCTTGCTTATACCCAGAACTAAATTTTGTTGGTCTCGGAGGTGAGACTGGACTCAAACTTAGTTCCCACATTTGTTTGTATGTTAATTTGTTGCCATTCACAGGTCTTACTAACTGCTTTAATTCAATCTCAGCTGTACCTTGTCGCCCAGTTACTTGGCATCTTGACTGACTAGCCCTTCTGGCCCTCTATAGCAGTGGTCCCCAACCTTTTTATCACCGGGGACCACTCAACGCTGGGGACCACTCACCGGGGACCACTCAACGCCTTTTACTGAGGCCCGGTGGGGGGGGGGGTAGTTTACTCCTCTACTCTCAACCACTGCCCTAGCACTCTCTGATCGCTATGGTAATGTTTAAACATCCCTTCAAAATAAGATACAGACATGCCACAACAATGAAGTATGTTATAAAGGGCTGGGGGGGATGAAGTAAAGGGCCAGGGGGGGGGGGAGAAGGCATCCTTCGCGGCCCACCTCCAATTAGTCGAAGGACCACATGTGGTCCGTGGCCCACAGGTTGGGGATCGCTACTCTATAGTTAAGGCTTGATGAAAACTGATTCAGTGTATCCGAGGATATGTGCATGCACGTGAAAGCTTATAACCACAATTAAATTTTGTCAGTCTTAAAGGTGACACTGGATTCAAACTTTGTCCTGCTGCTTCAGACCAACACAGCCATCCAGTTCTAGACCAGTATTGTCATGGTGGTAAACTCGGAACCCAGTACCCATTTTTGAATGGATTGTATATCAGAATACCCCCTCCCCCAGCCCTTTAATATTGCTAAGTTTACTAGACTTTGGTCATCTTTATACCTGGCATGTAACATTTTAAAAAATTAAACATAATTATTGTGTTAGTCCAATATTGCCTCTGTTCACCATTTTTAAGCTTTGCCTGCCTGATTATTGTATTGGGCACTCTATGGAACAGATCTTAGACAGATGAGGATCGAAGAATAAGGATTACTGAAATCAGAATCCTAAAGTAAAACTGGATGTGTATCTTCTGCCATTCTCATTTCAAAAGGAAACACATTGCAAAAGAAACATTATTGCAGAAACTTATCAAAGGTAGCAATCAGACTGACATGGAGTCAATTTTTAACCCAGGAACAACAGCAACTTAGCAACAACCCTGAGAATGTTTCATTCTGTAGTCTGTTACTAACTGCTGTGTATATTATTTATTTAGCATTTGATTTATAGACTGCCCCTCGCCACAAGTGGGCTAAGAGTGGTTTACAACATAGATTAAACCATTTATAGACAAATTTAAAACATCCTAAAAATTAAAACTAACAACCCACCCACCCCATTGTTATGGCTATACTCACTTCAACTTCTTATCAGATCCAAGAACATATAAGAAAGATAGATGTGTACTACACTAAATGATTTGCAAATTACTTAGAAAAATTACTGGAGCTATGATCTATACCAGCCTTTCTCAACTTTTTTACCATTGAAAAACTCCTGAAATCTTTGTCAGGCTTTGAGAAACCCCAGAAGTGGTGCAATTGTGCAGAATATGGTTGGAAGCATAGCTACATACATGCCCACCAGGGCCCGTTATGCAATTCTGCATCACTGAATGCTCTGTGGGTATGAATCTACTTGTTGTCCCAGGTCCCCGGGACAGTTGCCTGGCGTCAACCAGGGCCAGGGCTTGCTCAGCCTTGCCCCCAACCTGGTGGAATGAGCCCCTGGAAGAGCTAAGGGCCTTGACAGAGCTGTCTAGGTTCCACGGGGCCTGCAAGATGGAGCTCTTCCGCCAGGCATTTGGATGAGGCTGGGGGGTGCCTGGAGTTACGACCTGAGGGTCCCACCCTATGTCAAGTGCTAGGCATTAGATGTGAGGCAAGGAAGACCGACATCCTGTACATTTCATCTTGGGCCACGTTTGTGGCTGGATGTGGGAACAGTGCAGTTATTGGGGGTATTTTTGGATTTTCCCTGCCATCTTGTCATTTTAAATTGTTAATAGAAGGGTTGATGGGGATTGCTGATTTTATTATTTTGTGGTTTTATGGGGCTGTTTGGCCATTTTATTCTGTAAGCCACCTTGCGCCAACATTGTCAGGAGAGGTGGGATATAAATGTAATAATAAATAAAATAAATAATACTTACTCCTTGTTTCATCTCTGTTTTAGACTTCTGGTTGATTCTATAACCCTAATCCTGTTTGTTTATATTTTCACATGTATTCTCCCCTTTCCTTGGTGGCTCAGGGACAATCACATCAAATTTGTTACAATACAGAAAAATGAAACAAACATCCAAATAAAAGTTATTGTTTAAATTTAAGATGTAAAATCATTTAAAAGCCACCGCCTCTTTCTGGAATTAAAACTTATGAGGGGGCATGGTCAGCTGTTGGAGGGCTGAATTCATTGGGTAGATTTTGGGCTTGGAGGGCAGCATTTCCAGGCTTCAGCCATAGGCTGTCTTGCAGGCTCTGCGGAACAGTTTACAACTGCAGGGCTCTGATCTTATTAGGCAAAGCATTCCACCAGGCTGGGCCAGGGCTGAAAAGGCCTTGGCCCTGGTTGAGGCCAGTATTACTGAATGCCCCATTCATTGATTGTATTGAGTCATTTTTTGTAATTTGTCTTGAGTCCAAGTGAGAAAGGTAGACTAGAAATAATGTAAATAAACTGACTTGTATGTCAACCTCTTCCCATTATTTCACAAAACAATGCTAAAGACCTATGGGCCCTAAGGGCCTGTCAAGGACTGCAAATCTCAAGGTTCAAAGAGGTCAGTCACTGGCTCCTTATTGGAGTTGCTGATCAGGAAATTCAAATCAGGACACGATTGTCTTCGCCCTTCCTTCTGGCCCAAGCCAGCCTCACCCTCGGGCCTAAGTGTAAAACACCATGGCTGATCAGTAAGAATCTTGTGGCCAGTCTCAGCTAATTTAAAAATGTCCTTTTTCTAATTGTTTTTATTCTTTTGCTGGTTGCTTTAAAAACCTTTACGATTTTTATAGTAATCAGTGTTGTAACCTAAAGACATTTTGGTACCAGCCTCCTTGTTGAAGAGAAAATAGTGTCAACAAGGTGAGCATCAGGATCCCTCCCCAGAGTTGTTTACTTATTCCATGGTTGCTTCCCCGTTGTGGCCCATCAACAGTCCTGAGGCTGGTTTTTGGCCTTGTAAGAATCTTCCCAAACACCTTGGAGGTAGAAGCAAGAATCTGAGAGGTCCAAATGGAATGTGACAAGTGGCAAATCCTAGTGGTTATTTTAGGCTCCCTGATTGGATAGGTTATTAGAAGACCTCAAGTGCTTAGATTATCAGTGGCAGACTGAGCAGGGGGAAATAAGAATCTGTATCCAGAAGTCACTAGGATCTCAAAAGGGACCTGATCCATCTAGTCCACATCTTTCCCACCGGGAAGCCCAAAAGCAGGGCAGTAGCCCTCTACCTTTCCAGCTTTCCAGCAAATGCAAACTTTGCTTAGGCACTGTCTCTGTACATGGAGGTTCGATTAAGCCATCATGGCTAACAGGCATTGACAGAACTACCTTCTTTGAATTTCTCTAATCTTTAGTACGATGGAATCTTCACGTATATATGTGATGACCAGTCCCTTGTCCTACATTTGATCTGTGTACGCCCTTCTGCCCAGGGTGAAATCTGGCATGGATGACCCAAATCTGTCTTGATAGAACAGAACTGAAGTCTGAGCTGGTAGTTCAGGTTTTACCTGCGGGCATGGTTTGCTTTGACTAATATCCAACTGACGTAATTCAATGCAAGGCTTTAGGAGTCACTGAGCCATAGGGATCCATGGAACCACCCTGCAGAATATACACTAGTTGCTAGGCTCCTGCGGGCCACAAGCTAGAGACCCACAATGCAATCCTAAGCACAGTTATGTCCTTCTAGACCCATTCAGAAGGGTGTGACTCTGCTTAGGACTGCACGGACTGTGTAGCAAAACAATCTCGCTGGATGTTTTGTGCCAAGAGTGCTGTTTCTCTGCCCCCATCACAAGGCATATTGCTGGGTGATCTGGAATCAGTAGCAGGACAGCTATTAGACAACAGCATCTTCCTGCGTCAAGCTAGATCTTATGCTCATCTGAGACTTGCAGCAATGGCAAGTTGTGAGCACTGTTAGCAATGAGAGAACAGTGATCCACCCCATCCCCACCGCACTGCAAAGACACAAACTGTATTGTGGCAAGAAGCAAACCTGAAGAGACCATCTATTATCAGGACCCTGGGGTTGCCCTCTGGTCAACGAGGTCCAACCAGCAACTTCCATGCTAAACACAAGGGGGAAGATGACCACGCTGCCCTCCCCCCCTAGTGATCAGGGCATCAGACTAAGGTGTGCAGGAAGCAGGTCTAAGTGACCACTGTGCCACAGGGGCTTGCTGTGTGTCTATGAGCCAGTCACATTCTCAGTATCGCCTACCTCACAGGGTCATTGTGAGGGTAAAACTGAAGTGAAAGATGCTGTATGCTGCTTTTAGTTCCCATTGGGGAGAAAGTGTGGCATAAATAAGGAAACAAAATGTGTTGTGTTGCAGCAGGAATCCCATCTGATTGCAATTCATGTCCAGTGGGCTAACCATGTTCCATTCATAGCCACAAAACATGGTAAATTATATTTTAGCAACTGATACTTGATTGACCAAACAAGCCATTCAGTTGAAATGCAGATTTGGAAACAGGAACCCACCCAAGGAGACCCTCTTCCCTCACTTGTATCCATCACGGACTATTTTTTGCCTGATTGCTCAAGACTAATCACCACCAAACATGCAACTTTATTTTATGAGGGGGGGGGGGGGAGGTTTCAAAGCTTCCTAGCAAGTGGATGAGAAGTAGACTGGGAGGCAAAAACTGCCCTAGAAAAGCCTCATGAGGCTGAGGCCAGTGGCTTGTGGAGGTATCTCTCACCCACCATTTTCTTTATTTTCAGTTTGCGCTTTCCTTGCTTGGGATCTTGGTTGACTGAAACATATCCCAACCACTAGAGGGTAGTCATGTCTATGGCTACTGTTTTCGATGCACCTGCCTCTCTTTTCAGCGAACTGGATCCTGGAGTCAGGGAAACAGAGTAGCCACCACTGACATGGCCACAGAAGCAAAACTGTAATGACTCACGCAATCTCCTTGACCCTGGAAGGAAACTGGCTTCAACTGGTGACTGGGTGAGAGTTTTCTGTGAGCAACGTAACTGTGGGCCTTGGAAATACAAAGCCTCCTCAGTGCATCTCAGCACTACTGCAAGGGGGATATTAAACATTAAAATCTTATTGTCTTTATGGCATTGTTTTCTTGTCTTATTTTGAATTCCCTTGGAGGTCTGCAACCAGGGACAAAGGCATGGGGGTTGGAGCCAACCAGATATTATGTGGGTGAAGAAAGAAGGACAACCAAAGAGGCTACGCTCAGGATTAAGGGACTTGCGTGGAAAAAAGCCACATGGGACAGAGTCTCTAGAAAAAGGAGAGCTGGGCAAGATAGAGTGGAAAATCTGGTCAGATTTATTGGAGTAAATAAATACATTTCTTACAAATGAAACTATCTTCAAAGAATGGAGAAATGGTTCTATAGGGAAGTAATGAGAGAGGCAACCCCCAATGCTGGAGAGAGTAGATCAAGAGGTTGCCAGATGAAAAATGAACAGACTGATGGGTATAGTTTTAAGCCTCCCTACTGTCATGTGCATTCACGATGTGAGAACAGATGCCCTAGAAGATATTAATATTGGAGTTGCAACACTTCTAGTAGGTGGTCATTGCCTCTGGCCCAGCCCAAACTTATCAGCCATCTTATGGAGCTCAGTTTGGGGGTGGAGCTGGGAGTAGGATTTGGAGCAGAGGGACCTCAGTGGACTATAATGCTATGGTGTCCACCCTCCAAAGCAGCCATTTTCTCCAGGGGAACTGATCTCTGTCACCTGGTAATTCCAGAAGATTCCCAGGTTCCACCTGGAGCAGCCTTTCTCAACCGGGGTTTTGTGAAACTCGAGGGTTTCCTGCATGGATGAGAGTTAATTTTTAAAATATATTTTAAAATTTTGTTAAACATTTATCAGGTGATATCACCATATATGATCATGTTGACCTGTTTCCCCTCCTCCCAAAATGGCCAATGATGGGTCTGGAGGGGTTGGGAAGGGGCAGGGCTTGAAGCCAGGGATTTCTTGAAGCCAGGGGATTCTCAATGGTAAACAAGTTGAGAAAGGCTGACTTGGAGGATGGCAACCCTAAGCCCAGTTTGAAGAACAAGAGCAGAGAGCATGAAGAAATGTTATAGCTCAATGGGTTTTGACCTTTCTTTGGAGGCCATGACTGTAGGAACATGCATCCAATAACACGGACTTTCAAAACACATCCCGTAAAAATGTTCTTTTGTACACATATAAAGTGAATCACCCACATATTACTAAGAAGTACACATCTTAAAATAAATCTTTTGAAGTCGTTAAAAGAATGAAACCAGAAATAATGTGCAATTCATTATCTTTACTAGATGGGAATCTAAACCAGCCTGACCAATTCCAGCCATTTGGACTGCTGGCTTTGAAGGAAATATAGTCCTGGCAGTCACAGACTTCAAAGTCTCACCCCCCCCCCTTTCCCTTTGTTTCCAATCTAAATATCTGTCAACAATGGTGGTTGTTTAGAATATATCCTTCTTGGCTTATTTCTCCCATTTACAAACACTGTAAATTGTTAATATTATGCTTGGTAAGGTGACAGTTGTGATAACACACTTACTTTCAAGTAAATGTTTTAAGATTACAGTGTAAATTTCAGAATCTCAGAGGTGTCTCCTTCCTATGTGAATGTGCCTTACTAAACGTTGGAGTCTTTGCTCTATTCAGACAATCATATGTAAGGTGGATGCAGAAGTATTCCTGTGAAGAAATGATTTCTCTAACACAGAACAGGGGCTGCATTGCTAACTTACATGTTGCCCCCCCCCTCCCCATATGAAGCTTAGCTGAAAGGCTTGACATCCTGTTTCCCATGTTGTGGCTACAAGCACAAAAAAGGCATGGGAGACTCCAAGGTGTGATCTCTATTCCCACAAGTGAAAAACAAGACTATGACCTAGATGTACCCACTTTGCTACTCCAATGGGGACCCTGTGTATAATCCCTAGGATCTATGTACTGTTATTGTGAGTGGAAATGCCAGAGGGAGGCGGGGGAATTTGCCAGCTTGATGTAGTGCGTGCTAAGTGGCAGCAGAGTCCTGGGGCAAACCCAGTGCCAGACAGCATTCTCAGAAATGGCAAGCAATGAGCACCTGACGTCAATAGGGTGTGCCAGGCACAGTGCCTCTGGCCCAGCCAGCTAGGCCGGTTGCGTGGTGGGCTGTTGGTCTTGCCACAAGGCTGTTGTGAGTAAATAGTTCCACCCCCTGGGAGCATGGCGGCCCAGTCCCCAGGAGCAAGAGAGATCAGCCTGCCTCCCTCACAACCATCCATACAGCCCCCCCCCAAAGGGTCACAGAGAGTGCTCCCCATGAAACTGGGGAGGCAGTGGTGGTTTTTACAAAGCCTGTTGACATCATTGTGTGTGTTTGGTGGAGGGGGGCATTTCGCTTGCCTGTCCAATCCCGCAATAGTTAGAATGCGTACTTAAAAAAAAAAAAACAATCCCTGTCTCCTGCCTTCTAGTTCACACTGACAGTATTCAAGGGAAGGAGGCTGAGAAAGGTTCTTGTGGGAAGGTTTCACCTTCTGGAAGCTCCCGGCTGCCTCCGTCGAGTCCAGCCACTTCTTCCCCCCGCCCTAATCGCCAGTCAGTCCCCGCCCCCTCCGCAGCTCAGAGGCACAGGGGGAGCAGCACCCTCATGGTGGGCGACTTTGGAGGGCGCCCAGAGGCCACATCAGCCTGGGAAATCGGCAGCCCGTCCTGTGGCGTCTTTCACGCACGACTGGTGCCCCCCCCCGGGAGCGACGGCTGGAGCCCGCTGCGCCAGAGCCGCGCGGTGTTGGACGGCCCGTCTTGTGCTGGAGCTGATCAGAAGCCGGAGCCTGGCCTTGGCCCGGGGGGGGGGGGGGGAACGAAGGAGAGCCTGATGGCTGGCGAAGTGCGAGCCTGGCCCTCGTGGGCCACCCGCTGCCCCCTTCCCTCCTCTGGCCTCGGCCTCACCCCCGCACACCCCATTTATATTCAGCTATTCTTGGCCGGGGAGGGGGGAGCGGGCCGGCTTCTCGGCTTTGATGAGCAAACAGTTGCCGATGCGAAAGGCCGAAAAACACCGTCCTCCTGGGTGAAACTGGCACAGGCCCTGCCAGGCCCCTGGTAATGATTAAACTATCAGCCTAGATTTCCCGGCAAGGTAAGCTGGCACGGGCCCAGGTGGCACACATTATGCAAATTCCCCGGGGCGGGAGCCGAGTACCTGGGCCTCGGAATTCCCCTAGAGGTGGAGATCGTCTTACGGGAGACGCCCTATAAAGGGACAGGTATGGGGAGGGGCCGAGCCATACAGGGGAGTGGAGTCACACAAATTCGAGGGCACAGGTGAGCCAGAGGCTAGAGCTCGCTGGGCGACTACTGAGTGGATTAATCGCTGCAGGAGCACCTGCCTGGTAGGTAACAAGAGGGGGGAGGGGGGAGAGAGGCGCTGTGCCTGATGTGGGAGGATCAGCTCTCTTCGGGACTGGACAAGCACTTTGGGGACAGAAAGGTCGCTGGTTTCTTCTCTGTCCTCTCTTCCATGAGCATTTCCATCCCTCATCCCACCTTTGGAAACAGAAAGCTATGCTAGGGAGGGGGCCAAGTCTAAGGCAGCCGGACATTTTTACAACTTGGATAAGACAAAAGCTACACTGCAGCCCCCCTCTAGCAGTTTTCAGCCTTCCTCCTCTATTTATTTACTTCTTTATCTTGCTCTGCTTGTGCCTCTGCCTTCCTTTTATCTTTGCAACAATCCTGTGAAGTTGATTAGGGGAGAGAGAGAGCGCGGATGGGAGCCAAGATCATCCAAGGCTGAGGAAGGATTTGAATCCACAATCCAGCGCTCTTAGCAGCCATTCCCAACTGACCGTCTTCTAGTAGAAGGAAAAGAAACTCCATTGGGCCTGTGCTTGTTCGGTCTGTTCAAAACCTTGCTGTTGAGTAGATACAGGTGCCTGCCTTTGCAGTAGAGACTGGATCAGGGCTGGCTGAGGCTGAGCCACTAAACTGCTGTGGCTGGGTGATTCAGAAAAGTCTAGACTTTTACCCCAGAGAGCGCACTGAGTAAGACGAACCTTCTGTCCATCTGCGAACATCTAGTGAACAAAGGAAGTTGCCCTATTCCATGGGTCCCTCTAGCTCTATGGTCTACTTCGACTGGTACTGAGACTTCAGAGTATCTGCTCTTCTCCTTCAGCGGGGGAAGTCATCCGCAGATGACCCACAGTAGAGGATTTGTTAAGGAACTTGTTGGGTTTACTACCAGATGCCAAAAATAGGCAGCTGTAGAAGGTTCTTAAGAAAACGCTATGTTCGGAGCTCTTGTCTATGCCTGAGGAAGGGGAGAACCAATAAAAATGCAAAGTTGTTACTTGTGTCTCTGAATCACAGTGATTATTGAAGGTGGTTGGGCAAAATTTCTTTTTTAGTTCTTCAAGAGGTCTCCTTGCTTTTGACCCCCCCCCCCCCATTTTTATTTATTTTTATACTGACCATACCAGTGGACTGGCTCAGGGTGGTACTTTACTGTATTTGCTGTTGAAAGGCCAAAATGGAGTTGTTGTGATTGTTCCTCTTTATTGGAAGCCGTGTGTGTGTGTTGGCGATCTCATGCGGTTTTCAAGACGAGATTCTCAGAGGTGATTTTGCTGTTGCCTGGTATTCCTTGTCTCCCAACCAAATGTCCATCAGGGCTCATCCTGCTTAGTTCCTGAGATCTGACAAAATCAAGCTGTCCTGGGATATGGGTTAGCCATGAACAATGGGCAAATTAATTTTCTGTGGCACTGGAATAGAACTTGTTGAGGAGATACTTTCCTTGCATAGAAATGTGTGGCTTTGTATTTGAGTCCTTCTCAGTTGCTGGTGAATCTTAAGCAAAATCCAGATACAGGGAAACTGAAGGATTGCTGGGAAATTGAAGTAGTCGCTGGAAACCAGGACTTTCACAAACTCAGGAGGGATATTACTGTCTGCGCTATACAGACATGAATGGGCTGGATCCTTCCCAACATCTAACCATTTCAAATTTCTGACAGAGGACCTCATGGCAGGATCTTGCGAGATTAGCAGCCTTCTTTCCAACTACATCTCGGCCATGTACCAGCCAGAAGAAGTGCCGCCTGATCCAGACCTCCTGACCCACCTTGGGGATGATGACAGCCTTCCTCTGTCACTGTCTACCTTACACATGCCCACAGAAACCACTGGTACGTGTCCCGGGGTTTATTGCTGCAAGGTAGTCGACATCTTGTATCCTCCAGAGAACATGTTGTGCACTGAACTGGATGTAGAGGGTGTTGCTTCCTTTACCAGGGTGGTGGCAGCACTGAGCCGTCTAGCTCTTGCAACGAGCACACTGGGTGGGTGGTAGGAGGCATGGCGTTGGGCAAGGTGCATAATGGGTAGTGCAGGGGTCATTGGAGCTGCTGTTCTGCTCTCTTTATGTGTAATTTTGAGCAATTCCATTAAGTGCTTCTGGGGTAATGTATAGGGAAAGCTTTGAGCACCTTGAATTGGGCTATATTATTTTATTTATTAATAATATAAGAATTATGTGCTGTTGAGTTCAACCAACTCATGGTGGCCTTTGGGCCACAGGCTTTCAAGGGAAGAGCTGGGCAGAAGTGTTATGCCTTCCTCTGCATAGCAACCTCCAGTCTTCTTGGTAGTCTCCCATCCAAGTACAAATCATGACTGACCCTGCTTAATTTCTAGGCTCTGACAAGATCAGGCTAGGCTGAGTTTTCAGGCTGTTCCTGTCATGGCCCTTAACTACAACTGGGTTAATGTATATATAGGAAAAAGTTTGGAACTGTTGGAGTGGGCTATATTAATGCTGTAGTTGATCATTTCTCCCTCCTATAACCATGAGACATGGTTTAAAGCAGGGGTAGTCAACCTGTGGTCCTCCAAATGTCCATGGATTAGAATTCCAGTGAGCCCCTGCCAGCGTTTGCTGGCAGGGGCTCATGGGAATTGTAGTCCATGGACATCTGGAGGACCACAGGTTGACTACCCCTGCTTTAAAGAACTGACAGGGCAGGGATAGGAGAGACGACTACCTTTGAAGGACCGTGAATTGCAAGGGTCCTCTTTAAACAAGGCAGACTATGGGTAGCTTGAAGAGTTGCCGAGAACTTTTCCCGCTCACTTTCCCAACAATTTAAAGCAGAAGAGCAGCCTCTGTAGGGAAAGCCAGTAG
Source organism: Paroedura picta (assembly GCF_049243985.1). Taxonomy (NCBI): domain Eukaryota; kingdom Metazoa; phylum Chordata; class Lepidosauria; order Squamata; family Gekkonidae; genus Paroedura; species Paroedura picta. The sequence continues at coordinate 111,446,628 of NC_135372.1, forward strand.
GCACTGCAGAAGTCTGACGGACTCAGCTTGGAGAGAAGAAATGGCTGTCCTGAATGACCTCACCCTGGTCGGGAGGGGCCTGCACAGAGATAAGAGACCAGGTGACAGGTGTACGTGTTAACCACAGTGACTAAGCAAGATAAATCTTGTGTGTAAATGAACGGGCTGCGCCCTGTGCTGTTCAGGCAGCAGAGTGTTCTAGACCGGCAAAGCCATAGCCAGGGCCGCACCTGCTTTGCTAAGCCCGCTCTTTTTTTCTCCCTCCCGCTCTGCAGGCAAGCCCACATGGTTTGGCGAGGTGCCCCATTGTTGGAGCAAGTCTCAAGTCCTGGAGTGGATCAGCTACCATGTGGAGAAAAATAAGTATGATGCCAGTGCCATAGACTTCTCCTGCTGCAATATGGATGGTTACACCCTTTGCCAGTACACACGGGACCAGCTGGGACTCATCTTCGGGCCCCTGGGCGATGAGCTGTATGATCGTCTGCATGAAATCAGTGAGTATGGCTGCCCCCTCCTGAGGCATGAACTGGGGAGAATTGGGTTGATCCAAATATTAGGGCCTTGTTGCCTCACAGGAACAATCTGGAGGTGCTCGAAATCCAGAGTCACCAAAATCCACTCTGTGAAGCTTTTCCAATCTTTTTATACCCATGCTAGGTAAAGCTTCACTTGTTGAATTTCTGTACATTCAGCTGCTGTCCAATGCCAAAAGAGCAGCATCACTGTCCCTGTTTCTCAAGGGTCATCACAGGTTTTTTAATACTTGATAAATCCCTACAGTTCAGAGAATTGGGAAAGCACCCCCTTGACAATGCAGGAGGTAGAATCCGTAATGGCAGCATTCAGTCTTATTCACAAGGAGTATTGAGGCATCACAGTAAGGGGCAGTATATCTGATCTGAATAAATAAATAAATGCATCTTTCTCCTTACCTACAGCTTCAGTATCAGATGAACTGGGCTGGATTATGTCTGTGCTGAGGAGTGAAGAGGCTTCTCAAGAGTCCCTGTTGGACTCCAACTCCTTAGGTGAGCAGAGAAATGTTCTGTCTCTCATATGGTTGCCCATGGTTGTGTATGAATGTGTGTGTTTAATTCCTGTTTGCCTTCTTTGTTTGTAGAACTCGGAAACTCTTGCTCTCAGGAGTACCTGGAGGAGATGAAGTTAGCAAACCCCTTCTCACAGCCTGACTTTGTCTACTTCTCTGGAGCCATGTCACCAGACAGTTCTGGGTCTCTTACAGGTATGGCTGCCTCTGCTCTCAATAAACACTGGTGTGAGTTTTAGCAGGTCCAGCTAGCTATCATTTCTGCTTCTGTCAACTGTGAGCATCTTGACAATGGCTGGCTCCACTTGGTGGGCTAACAAAAAGTTAGAAATTGGATGGCCAAGCATGTTATCCTCTCCCTCAGCCATATTTGCCTACTAGAGGACACCATGGGGAACCCTTTAGAACAGTTTGGACCTTGTTTTCTGCTTGTTGCTATAGCTGAGATTTCCTGTGCTTTTCTTTCTCTCCAGGGACTATGTCACAGAGCCCCCACTCTCAGGACTCCGGTGGAAGTGACCTTGATCTTGACCCCATAGATATGAAGCACGGTCGCTTTTCTGATGGTGAGAAATGTGTGAGCTTATAAGTGGGAGCCTGTGTGTGTGTGTGAGAGAGAAAGAGAAGACAGTATGTGCCCATACCTTCAGAGACCTTTTGATCACACAGTGACCTGCATCAAACATAGGCAAAGTAAGTCAGGTGGACAATAAAGTTTCCAGTCCTTTCTACCAAAAGCATGAAACCAAATGTAAAATATTGAGAGGAAAACAAGCCCCTGTAACATCTTGGAGTTTTCTGATATTTCAAGAAAGAGCTTTAGATTTATTATTTAATTTTAAAAAGCCATTTCCTGGGCCTCTGGCAGAGAGAAGGCTAAACATAGCTAAATTCCTGGATCTGATTAGAATGCCAGAGCTCAGCCCCAAAACACATTAAGGAGTAAAGTAGCTTTTGAACATGGCTATATGTAGAACTTCATAAAAGAACTTCCAGGAAAACATGATTTTCCTATGAGTTCTCCCAGTCACTTTAGAATATGAGCAGGTGGCTAAAAGTTCTACCTTTGCTGTCACAATTGTAAACCTTGGGATGTCTTGGTCAGATGCTGCTCTATCTAGGTAGACAATCATGGGAAATCCAACATCATAATAAAATTTGGATATTGTCAAATCCTAGTAACATCTCTCTAGGAAGCAAGGATCTAACAGCTGTTTCATGTACACATGCTGAAGGTCTCATTTGGACAAAACAGGTTTGGGCCTAGTCATACCTAAGGGGCCAAACCATATACGTGGAGTTGGGTTTCACATTGTCCTGACATTTGGTTCTTTGTAATGAAAAGCTACGTGGCGGGGGGGGGGGGGGGGAGCACTAGCAGGAGGGAAGGACTGCTTAATTCTTTTTGGGGAGATAACATTTTCCACTGAGAGTCAACTCCAATTCCTTGTCTCTTCATAGAGGAGATGATAACAGGGAGCTGTTATCTTTCCCCTGCAGGGAGGAAAACAGTTTAGGGAGTGACTTTGAATGGGGGAAATGGCCTTAGGGGGGAAAACAAAAAGAAAGCTGGATAGTATGTCTCAATTGACTCTTAGAATTAGAAAAATTTGCCTGACTACAAGCAATAGAATGATAGCCCACATAGAAGATTCCTGATCTGGTAACTTCTGCTATCTGAGAATTCTGTCAGGTCTTTGCATTGGGCAGGGAAAGGATAGAAAAGAAACTGCAGCCAGATTAGTCATTCCCTAGTTGTCGGGACATGATTGATGAACCAACACTGGTACCTGGATTGAGAAACTTCAGTTTAGCTTCTTTTGTTAGAACAGCAAATGGAAACTAAGTGTGACTGGAGTAGATGTAAATGTTGGCTCCTTTAGTGGCCAGTTCTTACTGTTGGTTTTAGCTCATCATAAACGCGCTCTTCTCAGTGACAAAATGTCAAAACAACAATTCATCATTAAATTAGTGACATGATTCAGCTAAAAAATGACTAAACCCCCAGAGTCTGTCTTCATCAGAAATCCCCTTAAATTCTCTTGCAAAGGGAATGGCTAGAGAGGTTGCATGCCTCTTACCTGTTCATAGAGACCCCTCAGATGGTGGGAACCATTACCGAGGAAGAAAGAAGCACTTGTACACACCCATCTGTAGCCACTCCCCTTCCCACCCCCTCCAGGACCATCACTGACCATTTATATATGGTCATATCACCCAATAAATGTTTAACAAATCTAAAAAATACATTAAAATTAATTAACTCCTACCCATTTAGGGTAACCATTGCAGGGCTGTCAAGAAACCCCAGGGTTTCACGGAACTCTGGTTGAGAGAGCCTCTGTAGTAATTTGGAAGCCGGCAGCCTGTGGATGGTGGGGCAGGCAAACGGTCGCAGCCAGAGAAGCTTAAGGGACACCTGGGGGCATAGGGCGACAGATGGTCCTGGATGTGCTGCGCAGGATAGGACAATATGTATTGTGCTTCTCTTCCTGCAGACAAATACAAGAAAGACCTCAAAAAACGGAAAAGGGGACGACCCAGGAAAATCAGCAAGGAGAACAGAGACTGCCTGGAGACCAAAAAGAGCAAACACTGTACGTGAATCCCATGCTTGGTTAAGAACAGTTCAAGACATTTTGCCCATTTCCTGCAGCACATGATGTTTTGTCCCAACGTCTTTGGCATCCTTGGGGCACAGCTCTCATGCTGTATGCATCTCATACGGATACATTCCAGTATCACTGGCCACAGCACCCCCTTGAGTTGCCTCTGCCAGTCCTTAGTGCAGGGGAGGCACCTGCACAATCAAGATTTGTAAACATGACCTAACACACAGACGTGACAGTGCCTCTAGTGATTTATTCCAGAGGGACAAAGGCAAGACATTGCTGATCCCCCTTGTGCCTTCCAAACTGTTTCCCTGTACAACAGGGATCCAGTTTCTTTCTGGGCTGAACAGCCCCAACCCAGCTGTTTGACAAGTCTCCTGCCCCCAAGGAGATGCAGGGCTGGCTCAGATGTTCAGCCAAGTTACCTGTGCTGTGACCCCACCCCATGGAAACTTGTAATCCAGGGACTGCTCACCCTAAATGGGGGCCATTTTGTGATTTGTGTGTGTGTGTGCCTTCTTCTTTCAAAGCAGCCCCAAGAGGCATCCACCTGTGGGAATTTATCCGGGACATCCTAATTCACCCAGAGATGAATGAGGGGTTGCTGAAATGGGAAGACCGGCGAGAGGGCATCTTCAAGTTTCTGCGCTCTGAGGCGGTGGCTCAGCTCTGGGGGCAGAAGAAGAAGAATAGCAGCATGACCTATGAGAAGCTGAGCCGGGCCATGAGGTGGGCGCCATGGCAACAAGGCAGAGGGGTGGGGGGAGTTTTTTAAAAAGATTATTTGGTATGACAGGAAGCACAATGTTCTATAATCTTGTGTTGTGGGGACATTTCAATCAACTTATTTTGGACCAAAAGTGAACACCCTATATGAAGCCATGTGGAACATCCTTCCTGTGGTGGTGGGGGGGGGGCGTGGGATAGAAATTTATTTTTCAAAGCAGGACTATACAACATGCATAACCCTTTACAGAGTAGTACAAGGGGGGAACAGGTTGAGCCCTTACTACACAAGTTATAACCTAAATTTAAACTGTGAGGGGGACAACAAGGAGCAAATGGGAGCACTGAGGACAACAAGGGGTGAATGTGAGCCAATGCAGTTGCATGCATCTAGGTTTACTTTGAGCAGGGAGTGTAAATTAAAAAACCTGCAATTTGAGGAGGGATTTGAAGGACCAGTATCATGTTAATTTTTTGGATGGGTGTTTTTGGCTTAGGAGGCAACTAATGGGTTCAAATCCCCAGGCACAAAATCTTAACCACAAAATGAACTTGGATATAGTCAGGAATAAATCACACTCCTTTGGCTTAACCCACCTCATAGGTATATTTATAATCTCACCTCGCCCTCAAGAAACAAAGGACAGCATACATGGATTGAATAAGTCTGGTTTTTTTCCTCACACATAAAGGTTACGCTATGAGAGAATTCTCCCGACTTTACCATGTGTGCTTGATAGCTTTTGCAGGGACTTGGACATGATTCTCACAATCCTCACTCCAAACATTCTCAACAGTGCCATTTTAGGGAGATCTACACCCTGCCAAGCTGTTTACTTCAACAGAGTTTAGAAGAGTGTAACTCAGGCTAGGATTTCTCTGACAATCACTATGCTAGCCTGGCTCTGAGAATAAAATGGAACCCCATCAACATCACCCTGATCTTTTTTGGAAGAAAAGTGGGGCACAAATTTTAGAGAAGAAACATATTTCCCTAATCTTTGAAGGTTTCTCCCCCTGTCCAGGATAAAATCCCCCCCCTCCTCATAACAAACACCATCCAAAGTTCCATGTGACTTCCTGAGACCTCTTTTGTGACTTCCTGAGACCTTGACTTCTTCCCTCCTCCTTTCAGGTATTACTACAAGCGGGAGATCCTAGAGCGAGTGGATGGTCGGCGGCTTGTGTACAAGTTTGGGAAGAACTCCAGCGGGTGGAAGGAGGAAGAGGTGCAAGAGAGAAGCTAAAGACAGCTGCAGGCAAGAGCCACATACGGACATGGCTTTGGCTCACTTGTGCTCAGAGGACTTGTTCGAAGCACCATGCACTGATGTGGGCCCTGAGCCCTGAAGCTGCTTTAACGAGCAGAGTATGTTAGACTCCAGCCCTCTCATGGGGCAAGTGTACATGCTGGCTCCCAGCCGGAGTGCAGGTAATTACAGCTGATATTTGGGCTCAAGTAGGTTATTGTGAACCATTATTTTTTTGTTGTTGCAATTGGACTCTGGCTGCTGTTGATTCTGAATGGCATTACAATGCCTTTGGCTGTCCGATGCACTGTGCGGAACTCACCCAGGCAGAAGGAACAGGCCGTTCTCAGCCATTGTTTTGTCCCGAAGGACGGTTCTCATACCATCAAACGGTCTGCTGACTCGGAGTGAAGGCTGCAGCCAACTTTGCACGGGGAGCTGGGATTTGCCACTGGAGTCGGCGGACATGGATGTCCACTTTGGAGGGATGGTTGGACTGTGCCAGCTACGGAGTGGCAAAAAGTTATTTGGCCAGACTTTGCATCTCGAGCCAAGATGTTGTGAACCTTCAACGGCTTAGGAGGGCAAGGCTCATGAGTCCTTCCCCAAGGAAAATCCCACTTTCCAGAACACATGGCCCTGTGCCCCACAAACAGCCTCCTCTTGCTCCTAATTTATGTGATACATGTGTTTATATAATGTACATAGCTATCTATTTTTTTCATAACAAAAGTTGTGTGATTATGTCAGGAAGCAGTGGGCATTGTCTATAGCGATGATTGTTGTTCCTAATATTCAGCTGGGCTGAAAAAAAATCTTTATTTTGGAATCAGAGTGTTTGTAGGATGTCGTACCGGCTAGTGGGTGACTCCAGGAGAGCCCTACATAACGTACAGGCTTCCTGCTTTTTAATAATTAACCAATAAATCACTGGTTTTGTTGGTTTTTAATCTCTGTGTAGTGCTTGGTGTTAAAATATTTGTTACTAGGGGATGGAGTGAAAAGGGTTTCACAAGGACAAGACCGGGCTTCCCTGTTCTTCCCTCCCAAGCTGGCATCATTAGGAAATGTTCCTCATTTACAGATACCGCATGCTGGCTGGATGCAGTGGATGGGTTGGGAAACCCATATTGACACTGTAAGTCTATTTTTATAGGGACAGGAAAGGCCTGCTGCCTGCAAGATACCCAGCATGCTTTCTGGTCCATCTTATTCAGTCTGTTGCTTCCTGTGATGTCTAGTTGGAAACCTGCAACAGGACAGAAAAATCCATAGCTCTCCTTGTTCCTTTTGCTTAAGTTTTCCAGACATGGTGCCTCTAGGGACCAAGACACCCACCAACACTTTTCCTTATGCCTATCAAGTGCTTTTAGAATTTTAAATAGCCTCACTCCTTGACATTTTCTGATTAGCTCTGCTTCCTGCGGCAGCCATTTTATGGTCTGCTCCACTTCCTGTAGCAGCCATTTTGTTATTGTGCCTATGATTCTATGTAAGAATTCCAGAGGTCCCTGCATGCCCAAAAAGACAGAGGATCCCTACCCTCACTCATAAGTCTCTCACTGCTTCATTTGATTCTTGGAACTCTCCTCCCTCCTTCTAAACTTACTGTGCCTCACCCTGGCCTTCTGACCCAGAAGGTCCATATGTGAACATAAACATCGAAGGATATCTCTGTGGCTTTCTCCTAAAATCTGATCCAGGAAGTCTGTCTTAAATTCTTCTGACAGGGGTCACTCAGGATTGTCAACCTCCGGTAGGACCTGGAGATCTCCTGGCAATTCAATTGATATCTAGGCCAACAGAGTTCAGTTCCTGTGGAAAGCGTGGCTGCTTTGGAGGGTGGCCTCTATGGCATTATTCCCCACTGAGGTCTCTCCCCTATCTAAATCCTGCCTGGCTAGCCTCTCAATGCACCTAGATCTTAGCTGCTGGAGGGAGGGAGGGAGGCTTTGCCTGCCTTGGTGTCCCTTTGCCTTTTTCCTTCCCTTGTGTCCTGTTTCCAAATGCACAGTTGCAAGTATAAGCCTTTCCACAGCCCTGTGAAGCAAAAGAGAATGGTGTTTCACTTTGTTACTTGATTCTTCTGCAAATTGTAGGTAAACTGAAAAGAGCTGGAATTTAAAATGACTTTCAGCTGAAAGTTCTTCTGAATTTAAGTCCAATAGTCCAAGGAATGTGTCTTCAGAAAAACATCTTCAGAAAAACATTATTCCAATCCCAGGTCGATTCAGTCCCTGCAGTCTACACAGAATGCGATTTCCATTTTGATTTTGGGCGATTTAAATTTTCCTTCTGCAACAAGCAGGATTGATCCGGAGTGACCCTACCTTTATTGTGCGATATCTTAGAGTGCTTTTAACCCTCAGTATTTTAAGCATTGGATTGAGAAAGCAGGCTGTTTTGAATCTGGGCTCTGCTCAGTGGCAGAGACCCCCTGATTGGCCAAAGCTGCTCATGTGACAAGCTTGCCTTAAAGGAGAAGCCCCTAGTTTCTCTCAACTTCTGTCGATCTTGGACTTTTTTCTCCCTCCTCTGCCTTCTTCAATCCTCTTCCTCCCCCACTTTCAAGAAAATAAAAAGGTTGTGCTTGGCTCCCCCCCTTCTGAACTACCCTAACCACGTGCAGAACACTTTTATGTTTCAATGTGGAAGAGGAAGACCCGAGTTCAAATCAATCTAAATTCAACAGGAATGACAATGGAATAAAAAAAGTGCAGACTCTGCCCTAAACAGGTCTGCTCAGGATTTCCCTGAGGTCTATTCAATGGGGCTTACTCCCAGAAAAATGTTCTTAGGGTTGTCTCAGAGGTTAGCTCCAAGAGCCAGGTGTGGGGCAGGGCAGCAGCTTGAAGTGGGCGACAGATTGAAGTATCAGATGTGGGATCTTGTTCTCAGGGCAGCAAGCTGAAACCTCCACACCACCATGCTGTTGATGAGGTTGCCACAGGCTGCAAGAGGCATAGTTTCAGCATGAAGTAATGAAGTTCATACCAAGATCAGATTTGGAGTGAGGGGACCAAAGAAGGGCACAGCTGGGTTTGGGGTGGGTGAGATATTTATTTGCAGTCAATAGCTAGCACAGTAGATTGGCAGGGAGGCAATAGTTGCTTGTCACGCACCCTGCACTCTCGCAAACTTGTCCTGTTTGCCAAGGCTCTGCTGTGGTGGATCCTGTTACTTAACAGAGCCAGGAGAATGTTTAACCAACTCAGGTAGCAAACACGGCACCTGCAGCTCCGACAGCCATCTTCTGCAGCACCCTGGTTTATAGAGCAGCAGGATGGAGAGCAAGTCGGGCTCTTTGGCAACTTTTGTGGCTTGTTTGGCACCCATGTTATCAAGTCCGGTGATAAGGAACAGGCTAAGCAATGAAGTTGAATGAACAGGTTGCAATGAAGTGCACAGCTTCCATCTCAGCTTGACGTATTGAGCCTCATAGCTGCTCCCCTGTGAGCAAATCCTAGACAGTCTAGGATCCTGGAAGCAGCTGGCAGTTCCTGGAAAGAATTCCTCCAGGGGCTGGGAGAGAACAATTGTCAGGCAGGGCGTGTCCTCCTTTAGCAGAAAGCTGCAGATCCTGGCCAAGACACAAGACTGGCTGGGGCTGCCGAGGCCTCCTGCCACCTTCTCCTCCTCCTGTTACGCTTTAGAAGCAGACTCCACCCTTGCTCAGAGGCTCAATCCACCTTTTGCATTCCAGCTGTGTTGGCTGCTGTGCATTGATTTGCAGCATTGTTCCACCATGTCAGGAGGGAACATCCTTGCCACCTCATAGACCTTTCCCTTCTTTGCCAGTATAAGGGGAATGAAAATCATCCCAAAGGGATGGGTCTGGTAAGCTGAGAGTGGCTAGCTGGCTTAGAGTCACCCAGCAAGCTTCCACAGTAGAGGAACCTGAATCTCCTGGATCCTAGCCCGACACTAACCATGAGAGCATGCTGAAGGGTACCTCTTGATCCAGAGGAAAAATAACATGTACCCCAGATATCCAGAGTTTGTGAAACACCAGCCTCATGGTGTCTTTTATTTTCAAAACACCGTTCGGGAATAAATTTTGCTCTCACATGCTGGATCTAATTGCAGTCTTTGGGTTTTCCTCAGGGGAGACTGGAGGGCAACCATGGAGAGATAGCTGGACTTGGGATTTCTTGCCTTGTAGGCATCTTTTGCATTGCATTGTTTGCTTACTCTTCACTGGTGGGAGAGATTCCGGGCTACTTCTCTGGGAGTGTTTGCAGAGAGGAGATCCTGCCTTAGTGCAGTTGATGGTTGCCCATCCACTGAGCCCTGCCCCAGAAGAACAGGCATTGGGTAGCCAGAAAACATGTCTGGCCTTCTAACAGAGGCTTAGCATCATTTACCAGATGGTTTTATTTACCTCCCTGTCTTGGAAAGCAGCAGCTACACATTTAGGGGTATGCATTAAAGGGACAGGGCTTTATTTCTCAAGGCCTGTTGGCAACCCAAGCAGTGGAGTGCTGAGGATTCTGAAGTCCCTTGCAGGACACACTCTAAAGGGCCTGCCAACTTGCTAAATGGTCTTTGCAGTCCCCCCACATCCTGGTGATCAAATTTTGCCGGCAAGTTCCTTGTGCAGAATTCAGGCCCTGGGTGCAAGGAGATTGATTTGGATTGGGACCATGGCACACGAAGAAAGGCATCAAGCCTTCCCCCTCGCACCATTTCCCAATCAGAAATGGCTTCTGGGAGCACTATTTACTCCACTAAGGAAACTTACACATAGCCCATCAGTAAATGTAGTTTTCTCAACAGGGCAAAAAACATCACTGGAGCTGTTTCAGGCAAAAAAAAATCAACAAAACCCGATGCTGGTAGAACCCCTTCTTCCTGTGCACTGCTTTCCCCATCTGTATCAGCACCCATGCACTGTGAACTGAGGCCTGAGCATGGAACTTGCCATTAGCTAGGCTAATATATATATATGTATATATATATATGTATACTGATGTATAGATTCTGCAGGGAACTCTTTGGCTTGTTGGAATTAACTATCATCTTGCCTAATCCACAAAGACATTCTGCAGAACTCACTTATGTCTGACCGGTAGAAGACTGGAATGACTGGACAACTTGTGATTTGGCATCTTGCCTGCCATTGCCATGTTTCTGATTGATGAATCTCTGATAAGCTTCCAAGGAACCCCAGGTTACTTCAGAAGGCAGAGCGAAACTCACTGATTAACTTCAACTCAGGAATTTCCAGTTTCCTGGGGCTACAGTGGAATTCTTCCACCGAAATGCCATATGAACCACTGAAGAGGAGTTGTTAGCTTCTTTTCATGCCAGAAGTGGGGTTGCAGGGAAGAGGATGGTATTTCTAGAGGGGTGTGTGTGTGTGTGTGTTAGTGACAAAATCTTCACTTACCTGAAATGCTGGGAGAATGCAATCACATGCCTTAAGAACTTCTAAGCACTTCTAGGTGACTTCTAGAGCCAGTTTGGTGTAGTGGTTAGGAGTGTGGACTTCTAATCTGGCGAGCCGGGTTTGATTCCCCACTCCTCCCCCACATGCAGCCAGCTGGGTGACCTTGGGCTCACCACAGCACTGATAAAACTGTTCTGCCTGAGCAGTGATATCAGGGCTCTCTCAACCTCACCTACCTCACAGGGTGTCTGTTGTGGGGAGAGGAAAGAAAAAGCAAATATAAGCCACTTTGAGACTCCTTCAGGTAGAGAAAAGCAGCATATTAGAACCAACTCTTCTTTTTCAAGACATCTATCTTTCACAGCTACCAGATTAAGAGAGAAATGTGTGATAAGATAAAGTGAGAAGAAGTCTCTAGAAAAATAATTTCAGCAGAAGAGCCCCAGACCGCCAACCAAGTGAATTTGCTGCTGGCACCAGATGGGCATGCCTACAGGTGGCCACATTTTAAAACTGACCAGGAATGGGATGGGCCTCTGCTTCCTGGTTCAACCAAAATGTGCATCAACAAGATGAACCAGAAGAGAGTAAAACTGGAGCTTGTACCAGTTGCTCACAATTCTTTGAGGGAGGGCTGTTCTCACTAAAATGAGACTCCTTGGTACTTGGAAATACATTTTACAGGAGTTAGGACTGGTTGTAGAGTTGTTATATAATGGTTTATGATGTTGGCAGTTATTTTTGGTGCACAGCATTTGGACTTTGTTCTACACAAGCAGAAATCGATTCTCTGCAATTGTCTCTTTCCACATTCGCTAATTTCCATTTTCATGAGACAAAGCTATTTTGTAACGGATATGGGAAGAGCTTGGTGTGCTGTTTCATAGGTGCAGAAGTTGGTTTACAAGTACATAGCAAGGAAATATTGAGAGCTGCTTCAGCACTTGTGTGTATAGTAGGTTTTGTCACTTGCGTTATATAGTCTATTGAAGTTTTGGTTCATTCTGCAAGACTGTGCAGATGTAATGTTTTGGAGACAGAAAGGAAGAAAATAGGAAGAATGAAAATTGTCAGGGAAAGAGAAGTAAGGGGCATGTAGACCAACAGGGATGACTATTTAATCATAGTCAAGAAGTTACTCCATGTTGAGGGTTTTTTGTTCAATAATCAATTCTTCTCTTGGATAGGAATTCTACCCTATCAAAGCACTATTTTTCTGTTACTGAGGATTCTTAAGTTTCCATTCCTGCAGGATCCTTCTTGATAGCTTTTTCATTCCCTTATGCAACAGGTACAATATCACATCCTTGTACTTTACACTTACTGGTCTAATAAACCAAACTCTTTCTTCCACCCTCACACTCATCCGTGCCAATTAGAATCCTTACTTAAACAAAATGGATAGCTGGGGAGTTGCTAACGGAAAGCGACCTTGAATATCCCCACCCTCTCTCTTGAGAGCTTATCATCTCACTCTCCCTCCCTCTCTCATCATCTTGCATTCTCATAGACTACATTGCTAAGGCCTCCATGCCAAATTCTGCCCCTACACATCAGCAACACCCTTGCTAATTATATGGGTAACATAATCAACCAGAGGGGGTGTTGGTTGGCGTCACTGCTGGGAACTCCATGAGTGTAACAATGCATTGTTTGGTCATTAAACACATTTGTAGCCATTGACTCTAGACAGAAGGGACACCATGGTGACCGTCACTGGAACTAAGAGTGAAAGGAAAGTTGAAAGACATGATAAATTAGAGAGAGAGAGAGAGAGACATTGAGGGCTCTGCCAGCTGCAGAGCCAAGGGCCTCTCTTCAGCTTGTTCTATGCTGCTGTGGGACAAGCCTATACATGCATCTTCACTGTCTTCCAACTGTTCCCAAAGTAAGGGGCATTTCCCTTTTACTATGGAATAGGAAATCTTATTTATTCTGCTAAAGCAAGTTCATTATTATTATTATTAGTAGTAGTAATATTTCTAGGAGCTGGTTTTGTATGTTTGGAGAGGTCTGAAATACTGGAATTTCCCAGTATTAAGCTTTTGCCCAACTCACTAACCCATCTTTTGCTAAGGCATGTTATTTGAGAGAATGACAAGATCTTGGCGTAAGCTAGCCATATACATGAACAGATCCCATAGGAGTCAATGTGGCTTCCTTGTGAATACCTGTATTTTAGATTGTGGCCTGCATGTTTTAATTTGAGGGAAACCACAGGCTGACTCACTGAGGTTTTCAGTGGTCGGTCAACTCATCTAACACTAGATGATGCAAGACGCAGAAATACCTTGTCATTCTACAGGGCTCCCCCTCATTCTCCAAGTCGCTCAGGGTCAGGCCTTTGAAATTGGATTGCAAGCACAAAACACTCACTGCCTTTTTTGGAGGGGGTCACTCGTAATGTACCGATGTCTCTTGTAGTGCACCCAAAAGGGATGTAACGATGTCACCAGTGACACTCTAGCATTTGGACAAAACTCTATGCCTGAATACTAGAGAGTTGCTGGCAACATGGTGTCACTTCTGGTTGCAATTAAAGTGACATGAGCATTTCCGAATGTCAGCTGCTCATTTTTCTCCCACTGCTGGGCCCTCCATGTGTGGGAGGTCCCTCGCTCCCAAAAGGAATATGGCAACCCTAGTTTGGAACCTTGTGGACCAAATTGAATGTGATTGCATCATTTGCCAGACGTTTAATGACAGAACTGCTCCCATCACATGAAAAGAAAGGGATGGAGACAGGGTTGCCATCTTCATGTTGAGAAATTTCTGGATATTCAAGAGTGAAGACTGGGGATGGCATGTTTTATGGAAGGGAAGGATCATTCTCTGAAGCAGCCACCTTCTCAAGAGGAATTGATCTCTGTAGTCAGGAAATAAGTTGTAAGTTGGGGGTTATCTCCAGGCCCCACCTGGAAGTTAACCCTAGATGGAGGACTGATGTTAACAGCAAAAGGGTTGCATGAATAAAGCATGCACTGTGCATACTCTACGCTGTGACAGCAGCTCATCTCCCCCCATAGTTCCTACTCTGGAACTGTTTTCCCTGTAGTCAAGTTCTGACCCTATGAGAGATCTCCAGAACGTATTATCTCTAAGTTGATAGAGAAGTCTGTCTTGAGCAGCTCCTTTCAGGCAGCACCCCCTGAACCCAGGTAAAGGTAAAGGTATCCCCTGTGCAAGCACCAAGTCATGTCTGACCCTTGGGGTGACGCCCTCTAGCGTTTTCATGGCAGACTCAATACGGGGTTGTTTGCCAGTGCCTTCCCCAGTCATTACCGTTTACCCCACAGCAAGCTGGGTACTCATTTTACCGACCTCTGAAGGATGGAAGGCTGAGTCAACCTCGAGCCAGCTGCTGGGATTGAACTCCCAGCCTCATGGGCAAAGCTTTCAGACAGCTGCCTTACCACTCTGCGCCACAAGAGGCTCTCCCTGAACCCAAATGACAGTTAAAACCGTATTCTGGGGTATTCTTCTGAAAGGCCTCTCTCAGTTAGTCTCACATGCAATATAATTTTCACAAATGTCCTCTAAGAAGCTGTGCCTGTTAGAGCAGTCGTTCTCAAGGGACACTTTTAGAATCCTCCCATAAGCATGAACTCAACATGCTTCCATCCAGTGAATTACCTCAGTCCTCCTTTGTGTTCCAAACAAGGAATACTTAATGGCTGCCTCACAACTGAGGGCTCCCTCCCCTTGGAAGTTCTCCAAAGGCCAAGCAGTTTTAAAAAGAAACGCTTTGTTCTGTCTGACCGGTTTTGGTGGCACAAAATGCCAGGTGGGGAGGGGGAGAGGACGCCTCCACTCCAGGCCACATTAACTTTCCACTAGATTGTACTTCATAAGAAACAAAGCTATCACTGAAAGGTACCTTTTGCTTAGTTCACCTTTAGCATTCAGTGTAATTCAGTGTAATTCACAGAACAAAGGTGCAAGCTTTTGTGTGCACTTCCTCAGACGAAAGCTCACACCTTGGATAAAACTAGGTTGATCTTAAAGGTGCCACTGGACGCTGAACTTTGTTCTGCTGCTTCAGACCAACATGGCCACCCACCTGAATCTAGGATAATACACAGTCCTGACATAACTATGCTGGCCTTTTCCCTGTTGTGGGGCTATAGCTCAGAAGAAGAGCCTCTGCTTCGCGTGCAGAACATGCCAAGTTCAGCTCCCATCATCATTAGCTAAAAGGAATAGGTAGGAGGTGATGTGAAAGATATCTGCCTGAGACCCTGGAGAGCTACTGCCAGTATGAGTAGTCAATACCGACTTTGATAGCCCAATGGCAGCTCCATGTATATTCCCATCACAGTTGTGGCTGCTACTGGAAAGCATAGAATTTGTAGCATGATGATGTCACAAAATAGGGAGCAACCCCAAGCTGGTCTCATTTTATTTAGTGGGACTTACTTCCAGGAAGGATGGCAGCCTTAATGTACTAGATGTGACAGGAAGGGCTTACAGGAGAGGAGAACTTGATATGGCACTACTGATATGGCCTATCTCTACGACACTTACAGATGCAGTTATATTTATTGCTGAAGCAGTTGATCAGCCATGGAGGATAAGGACACACAATCTCAGCTGCTGGGTAATATTTGCTGTTATTCCTCATGCGCTCAGAAAGGCATTGCCCTCCCCTTGGCTCCTCTATGGTAAAACCCCTATACATTTTGTGCTGGAAGTTAGAATGGAGAATCACCTTTTGCTTCCAATTGGCTGAGCCAATCAAGACTGCAGTGGTGTATGATTCTAAAACAGGGCTCTGCTGGGATAATGTACCTTTTTGGGGTCCCAGTGGGGGTCATGAAATGTTTCCCTTATACACAGCTTCTCAGCACATACAAAGCTAACAAAACAGAGAGACTGGAAGAGATGCAGCATATCATTTACTTATTGCATTTTCATCCTGGTTTTTTTCCCATCAAGGAACTCATAATAGGATTCTAGGAAGGTCATCTGCACAGGGCTTGATCAGATCCAAACCTGTCTATCTCTAACAAGCTTGCTGTCTCATATGGCTTTTAGGGTCTCAAGGGAAAGAATCCTATTTTCTACAGTACAAAACACTGTATATTGAGCACTAGGGGGAAAGATGTCTCTGTCATGTGAAATAAATATGGTAACCAAAAAATGTCTTTATTTTGGAAAAATCTTGGGGGGGTGGGTGGGAGTGGGCTTCTCCAAATCCAAGGAGTCCCTGGTACACACTAGATGGCTTGCTGGCATTGGTGGCATTTCAGAAAGAAGTGCACGTTGGGATTTTTTGGTTCAAGTTATGTTGCAATAGACGAACTGCTAACAACACAAACAAACATACACACCTTTTGGATTCTGACTTGTCGTGAATGACTCCTGGCCAGCTAATCAGTGGAATTTTACAGGGCTCCTGAACCAGCTTGATCACTTCTGAGCCACAGGTGGGCAAGTCTTGTACCGCACCTGACCCTGGGAAGAGGTGTGTCCTAGAAAGGCCCTTATATTGCTCAATGTCTCTCTCGCAAAAGGATGAGTCAGATTTAGCGGCAGCAGCTTTAACTGCTGCAGTCAGGTCACAAAGGCCTTACCAATGAAAAGCGCAAGAAAGCTAGTCGCTGTGAGATTGCAGCAGATGGCTTCAGCAAATTCTGCTCCAAGCTAGCAATTCTTGCTTCTACGTGGCTAACAAAGACCACGGTGGTGATCTACAGCACCAAGAGGACTTGTTCCTGCCATGCTGCTATATGATGCTAAACACAAAGATCACAATTGACAAGCCTCCTATGTGTTACAGCCCATGTGGTGTAGTGGCCAAACCACGGGTAGTCAAACTGCGGACCTCCAGATGTCCATGGGCTACAATTCCCATGAGCCCCTGCGAATGCTGGCAGGAGCTCATGGGAATTGTAGTCCATGGACATCTGGAGAGCCACAGTTTGACTACCCCTGGGCCAAACAATCTGGCTGGGCTCTGGGAGACTCGAGGTGCAAATCCCTGTTCTGCCATGGAAGCTTGCTGGGGATGCATCATCTCAGGCCAATCCATTTTACAGGGTTGTTTAGGGGATGAAACGGAGGAGAAAAAAGATGTGAGCTAGGTCAGGGTCCCCATGGGGCAGAAAAGTGGGATATAAAATACATCAATTAAAATGATTACAGAGCAGGACATCCAATTTGCTCTATACACAATAAAGATTAAGGCCACCATCGAGAGGAGGGAGTGAATGGAAAGGACTGAATACCTTCATTCCTCTGCCAGCCTCCTTTTCCTCTGCAACAAAGCCACTCTTACAGGGGTGTCCATCTTCCTCCCTACTTGATATTATCCTCTCTCCAACCAATGGGACTAAAGTCCTGTTCCCTTTAATGAAGAGAAGCTGCATCATATTATCAAAGGACACATCAAATCTTTAAACCTGGGAGGGATGCTACAGAGGGGTTGAGTTTTCATTTCAGGGGCCATTTCTGACTTGCTGTTCTAGTGCAGCAACACACTGGACATTTGATATCATGGTGTTTCTGCTAGCTTACTGCCTGGCTGCAGGAGTAGGTTACCCTTAGTAGCTGCAATTCATTCACCTCTAGAAGAGGGAAGACAGAAGTTCTCCAAGGGTTTATGGTTGTAAAGAACAATGCCTGCTAATGAGGCTTACTCTTTCCCCTTTCTTGCCTTCTTCGGTCCTGTTAGGTGACTCCCACAGGCAGGGTCTGTCTGACCATTAAACAGGCAGGGAACTGGAAAATCTGGAAAACAGATCAAACTAATGTGATTTTCCTAGGTAAGATGCCAATTTCTGCAAATTGCTTAGTTCTGCCATAACAGCCGAGCTGGAGCTGCCACATAATTCCGTAGACACCTTCTGCTGCTGATATCCTCCCAGTCCTTGGTGAGATGGCCAACAATGAAAATTGAATCCAATAAGATCTTAGAGATCAACAAATTTGTCAGAATTCAGGCTTTCAAGAGTCAAAGCTCCCTTTTTCTTATACCAGTATCCAAAGTGCTACTGGACTCATATCTAACATTGAAATCTGTACACTTTTAAATGAATTATATATGTACACAACTGAATGCCTTTTTCGAAGAGGGGAAGGGACCCTGAATAACTCTTTTGCCAAGAGTCTCCGGTGCTCTTTGCAGCTGCAAGATTAAATATCTCCATAATGTTCACAGTTATTTGGAAGAAAGTTACGCTGTCTGAAACAGGACTGATTTTTGAGAAAAAATACATAAGATCAGGCTAAAACTGGTCATGTGAATGACTTGTATTACCCCTTTGGGAATCTACCGAATTAGAATTAATCAAAAAGTTTGATTCTGCTAATTTTACTCCCATCAGGATGATGTGTTCCTCACACAACTATGCAGTAGAATAGAAGAAGAAGTGGTTCTTATATGCCGCTTTTCTCTACCCAAAGGAGTCTCAAAGCGGCTTACAATTGCCTTCCCTTTCCTCTCCTCACAACAGACACCCTGTAAGGTAGGTGAGGCTGAGAGAGTCCTGATATTACTGCTTTATCAGTGCTGTGGCGAGCTCAAGGTCATCCAGCTGGCTGCATGTGGGGAAGGAGCGGGGAATCAAACCCGGAATAGAAGTCTGCACTCCTGACCACTACACCAAGCTGGCTATTTTCAAGTCTAATATCACCTGAAGAGCCTCTTGTGGCACAGAGTGGTAAGGCAGCCATCTGAAACCTTTGCCCATGAGGCTGGGAGTTCAATCCCAGCAGCCGGCTCAAGGTCGACTCAGCCTTCCATCCTTCCGAGGTCGGTAAAATGAGTACCCAGCTTGCTGCTGGGGGGTAGACGGTAATGACTGGGGAAGGCACTGGCAAACCACCCCACATTGAGTCTGCCATGAAAACGTTATAGGGTGCCACCCCAAGGGTCAGACATGAACTGGTGCTTGCACAGGGGATACCTTTACCTTTACCTTTACCTTTACCTTTAATATCACCTGAGAAACCAAACAGTATTAAAGCTTTGACTGTCAAAAGATCCTACTCCCCCAATCTTCTTGATCTGCATGGTGCTCTTGAGCTCAGATTTAGCTGTTCTGTTGAGATTAGTATTCTGCAGAGGTTATGCTGTCGTTCCATTCATGCCCAGGAGGAGTCTTCCAGCCAGACATTTCAGAAGCATGTAGGGTCCCCACAATGAACCTAGTGTAAGCATGAATCCAGGGTTCTAGTTTGTGCATGAATGAAAAACCCACACATTGCCCAAAGCACAAATGGCACCACTCATGTCCCTGGCTGCTGGTCCATATAACATCTGTACAGGATTACACTATTGAGTTTCTGCTTTTGTCATGGAGCTTTAAAAGTCATTGTGCAGGAAAAATAAAAGATGGCAGTTTTACAAATGGTTCCCTTACATACAAATCTTAGAGCCAACTGACTTGTCTGGTCTCCTTAAGGGCTCAGGATACGGACCAGCCATGATCAGAAGCCTATCACCTATTTCCTGGGCTCTTACATTTGCAGAAAATTTGGGCTCCTTTGTGTCTTCGGGGAAGAGCTAAGAAAGTGAAAGCAAACTCCCCGTGGCTGCTGGCATCCTGCAGCGCTGCAGGGCTGGGAGTGGGCTGATTGCTGACTTTCAGCTGTGACCCTCCAAGAAAAATGTCTTGAGGTGAGTCACTGGCGGTGCAATCTGAAAGAGATCTTTCAAAACCCATTGACTGCAATAGATTAAGAAGAGTGTAAGGCTGCCCTGTGGGGGAATTAAGCTAATTCTATGATGATTTGGCCAGATTATTTGAAAGAAAGAGATGAGAGCCATGGGGCTAGCTAAGGATTGGGAGGGTTACAGATTTGCACAAAACCTCTTCCATCAGGAGGGACAGCTAATCTTGCAGTACCCTCAAGTGCGCTTTTCTCGAATTCCTGTGGTTGGCGTTGTATGTTCTGAAAGCAAAATAACATTTCCCAAGTGCCAATTGCTAGTGTCATTCCCCAAAGGCAGGCGTTAGTCCTGATGCACAAATGCACCCCTCTTTCTCATTTCACTCTCTTTTGCTTCTCATCTACACAAACATAGGCCAACCTGTTTGTGGGAGACATCATAAGTGCTACTATGTCCCTTCAGAATGGCCCCCTGTCTTTGCACATTGAGGCAAGGCCACATGCTGTACATATGAGGTCAGCTGAGTGAGATGTACACACAGAGATGCATGCATGCTCTCATCTGCATTATCCTGCCTTCCCTCCAAGACAGCATTTTTGCATACTTCTTCCTGCATCTACCCTGTCTGGGAACAGGAAACATGGTGGTATCTACTAGGGACAGGGAAAGCTGTGCTGACCACAAGCAGGACTGTGAGTGCTTCTACAGAGCTACAGTTTTCTGTAGTTGCTGCTATGAAAGCAGAGGTACTTTTCTTTGTACTTGTTTTGCCTTAGCCTCTGCAGCAGCCATTCCACCACCCCCTACATTACTGGTTGCTCCCCCCCCCCCAATTTTAAAACATAGATTACAAGGCTTTTTAAGCCTGAAAAAGCAGTTCCTCTGGTTAGTGATCAGCAGGGGAGATGGTATTTGCAGAGGAAGGAAAATAGTACAACTATGGGCGGAGTCTGATCTCATATACCGTGATGCAAATGCACTATGGCTATGATATGGGGGGGGATCACACTAAAGCAGCCTTAAGAAGCATTTTAACAAATCTGGGACAGGACTGAAGGTACAAAAACTGATGCTGGGAGAAAAGCTGGGAGGAAACCTGGTGTAAAAGAATGTGAACATTTGTCATCATTCTCTGGGGGAAAAGAATTAGATGCAAGCTGTCTACAACAGGGATTACAAACACTGAAACATGAATGGCATCTCTAAATCAAGCAGTTGCATTGAAACCCACCCTTAGGGCATCAAGCCTGCAAGAAATATCATTTTGAGGTTATTAGTGGGGGAACTAGGCACAAAGCTGCAGAGACACAGTATGAATGAAAGGAATTGCACTTGCAAATATTAACATCCCCCCACTGGATTATCCTCTAGCATGGTCTGCAGAGCAACTATTGCTGGGGATGAACAATGGCTGCTGTCCAGCCTCATCCTGTGCTGATGTCCTAGTCAATGTGGTCTAATAGAGAGCAGCATAGCACAGCAAGCATCCAGCCACCTGGCACACCAGTGCTTTACTCACCCATAAAAACTCTTCGTATTGCTGGAGAAATCAGTGTTTAGAAGAATACACAGGGAGTACAGGTGGGAGAACAGTAGGATCACCGTGTGGAATGAGCTAAAAAGGGAATTAATCTGATCCAAAGGCAAAGATTCATCTATCTGTATATCCATTACATTTGTATTCCCTCCCTTGTTCAAGGAGCTGAGAGTGGGGTACAAGGTTTCTCTGATCCCCTTTTCATTCTCACAACAACATGGTGAGTGAGAGCAAAGATTTGATTGCAGTGGTACCTTTAAGACAAACAAAGCTTTATTCTCTGTATAAGCTTATGTGTGCATACACACTTCTTGAGACACATTGAAACAGAAGTAATCAACCATTACATATAGGTGGAGGGTGTTGCCAGGAAGGGCTAATTAGTGTCAAGATGCTTAAGTAACTGAGCAATAAATATAGTTAAGCCTGGATGAAGGCATTTGGTAAGATTTGTGAATCGCAGCAAATTATCATACAACATAATAAAACAATATATAAACAGATGTGAGATTTGAATGATGCTAGCATGCATAGTGAGATAAGAAACCAATATTTCTGTTAATCCCTAGGGGTTCCAATTTTTCTGAGAATTGTAACAACTTGTAAGTCAGCAATCTTCCATCCTGGTCTGTTTCTGAAATACCTTTGCAATAAAACTGCTACTTTGAGGTCTCCTTTAGAATGTCTTGGTAGGCTGAAGTTTCTCCTAAAGGTTTCTAAATTTTGTAATTCTTGATGTCAGATTTGTGTCCATTTTTGCCTTGGTGTTTCACCTGCTTGCCCTAGGTAGAGAACTGAAAGCTGTTGGCATTTAATGGCATATACAATTTTAGAAGTTGAGTAAGTGAATGAGCCTGAGATGGTATAGTTGATGTTGTTAGGTCCAGAGATTGCATTATCTAGATACATATTCAGCAAAGCTGGTATCTTTATTTCAAGCTCCAGTACCAATGTTCATGTTCAAATTATATGTTGTATTATAGTTGTTGTTTAAGACTGGGGGAGCTGTCTGTGAGCAAGAAAAGGTTTGTTTCCCAAGTACTTGTAAAGAGAACTGTAGAGGTTGTAAGTTGCTAATGATGCATTGAACTGCATAGTGCAGGGGGTTGGACTAGATGACCCATGATATCCCTTCCAACTCTATGAGTTGAGAGTTGTGATGATGTTCCGATATTGTCTCTTTTGGGCCTGTTTTGCAACATGTTTTCTCTGGGTACCATTCTGGTTTTGTTGACTTCATTAGGTAGATATTTTAGTTACAAAAAGGTGAGTTGGGTTAGAGAGAGAGAGGGAAAGAGAGAGCGATTGATCCAGGGTGATCTAGGGTCACCTAATCATTACCTGACTCTGACCAGTCCATTACACCACATGGTACACATCAACCTAAGGAATTGTATTGTGCTATCACCAGAGAACAAGCATTGTCACATTAATGTGACAAATGAACAAAACAGCTGCCAGTTACTAAAGTCAACAAGCCAAGTCACTTGCTCCAGGGAAAAGGGAAAATTCCATTGGGGGGTTCAGTAGTCCACCTGATGTGTTTGTAGGTGTGTTGGGGGAGATTTCTTCATGATCCCAGATTTTACAAACAGGTTTTGAGCATGAATAGAGCATATCCAGAGAAGTCCATTCCTGAGACTAAATATCCTGATTCTACTTACAACCATTTCTAAAGTCCCAAGAGAATGGGAAATCCTATTGTCGCTGACTGGAACCAGAAGTTGTTGTTGATGCTGGCCAGGCCTTGGTGCAGTAACATAACTAAGCTTCACCTGGGTGTGGTCTCAAAGGCTTTACTGAAGGAATTCAAGCTTTCAAGAAAACTTATTAAGAACAAGGCACGTAGCTCACCGGCAGTGCAAGTGCACAAAATAAGAAAAATGGCTAGCTACCACACTAACATAGCACAATTGGTACTCAGAGTCCCAGAGCATAGTATAAATACCTTCTTGGAAGGAAGGAAAGGTACATGGAGTAGGGGTAGGGTAAGGGTGCTTCACTCTGACCAAATTTATAGAAAAACACTAGCCATAACTTCCTGATCTCCTCAACTAACCAAAGGGCAACATCCATCAAACTTTCCTGGCCCAGAGTGAATTCTTCTCCCCTTCTAGATTTACAGCTGAACTGTGTGAGCTAATTAAGAAGCGGGGTAGAGTAAGGTGACTGGTAGAGGGCCTTGATGAGTACCCACCAGTTTGGGGCAGGGTGCCTAACACCCGCAGATAGAACATTGAACTTAGCTGGAAAATTCTTCTAATATGATTTCTCTCTTGACAATTGCTTCATCAAATCCCAAGGACTAAGAGGAAAATATTCTAAGTAAATATTTGAAGAAATACTTCAGGAGTTTAATCAACCACATTGTTTGGAAGCTGATGAAGTAAAGTCTTCCTTATGAAAGTTCATAGTATCATTACTGGTCCCTGTCCCCCTATCCCGGTTCTAGGACTGGGTGCCCAGAGCCACTGGGCGATCTCCTTCCCCTGGGTTACATCACAAGCTATATTGACTGTGCACCATACTGATGCCAAGGCATTGAGACATTGGGGAGGAGCTAAATGTTTTAACCGCTATTGATTTTGTAATTTGTGGGATGCTATTAATATGATGTTGTGACGTTTTATGCGATCTTTTATTGATTGTAAACTGCCATGAGCTGGCTGTTCTGGGTGTGGTGGTATAAAAATGTAATTAGTATTTAATTAATTAATTAATTCATATATTAGCCTTTTCTGTCTTATTTTGCTTCAACTGATCAATATGGCTACCCTTCTGGAATCCAGCTCTGCATTTCTTTGCTGACCTAGCAGTTCTAGGGAATTAGCTATGCATTATTTCAGAAGGGCATTCCACTAAGTATTGAAAAACTTCTACTTTTACATCTAACATTTTAAATGACTAGATTGCAGGAGGCAGGTCTTGTAGCTACAATCATCTTTAAGAGGAGAACCAGTTTGGTGTAGTGGTTAGGAGTGTGGACTTCTAATCTGGCATGCTGGGTTCAATTCTGCACTCCCCCACATGCAGCCAACCGGGTGACCTTGGGCTCACCACGGCACTGATAAAACTCTTCTGACCGAGCAGTGATATCAGGGCTGTCTCAGCCTCACCTCCCTCACAGGGTGTCTGTTGCGGGGAGAGGAAAGGGAAGGCGACGGTAAGCTGCTTTGAGCCTCCTTTGAGTAGAGAAAAGCGGCATATAAGAACCATCTCTTCTTCTTAATCTTTATGGTACTCACCAGCAGAATTATGTTATTTTGGAAAGAATAAAAGTAGCAAGGGCTGGCCAAGCCTTCCTCTTTGGACATCCCCATTTCCTAGATTCACAAATAACTCCATGATGGGGAAATATGGTGTGATTCTGAATTTTTCTTTCTTGTGGGTGTGGGGAACGTAAGGCACAGCAACATTTCATTTCCCAACCCCTTTTCCCAACCCTGGTTCCTGGCACTAAGCCCAGCCCTTTCTTCTCTGTTTACATCCTTCCTTCCTGTAAATGACTTGAAAACTGAGCTGGCAATGAGCCAGAGACACCTGTCTAACTAGAAGAGTGAAGACATCACCTGGCCACTAGCATAAGCAGGTGACCAGAGCCTGGTCAGGGGAAATAAAATCAGCGTTTCTTAATTAGGTCATTGCAAGATCCTACACCTTTCTTTGGCCTCCGCATGAAATTGAAAGGAAAGGCCAGGGCAGCATATTCATTCCCACTCTGCCTGGTGGACTGAGGACATGTGTGTGCTGAAGTGTTCAGATGCCCTCATTAGCACATTTCAGAACACCCCAAATTCATTAGCCTCCACAGAAGCAACATTATTGTCCCTCACTTTTGAAAGTTGTAACTGAAGCCTCCTTCCCATGAACCTCAACGTCCATGAGCTTCAGTGTCTTGAACTGACCAACCATGGGTCCATTGTATGTTACAATTATGAATTTCCTGTTCTCACTCTTTGAGAGTGTTCCCTTGTTATCTATGGTTACCAATTTCTCTGTATTGTTCATGTTCCTATGTTTCTTGTGAACCATCCTGAGCTTCCCGGGAGGGCGGTATATAAATGTTACAAAAAAACAAACAAACAAACAAACAAACAAATAATTGCTCCCCCCCCCCCCAATCTAACAAGAATCTGGTAAGGCTCTGAGACTTGGAGAACATGGGTGCAAATATATGGTTTTAGTTTTAACCTTTAAGGCCCTTCATGGTCTGGGACCCACGTACCCAAGGGACTGCCTATTGCCCTATGCCCCCCGCAGAGCCTTACGCTTTGCGGGTGATAATTTACTGGCCGTTCCTGTCCCCAGGGAAGTGTGCCTAGACTCGACCAGGGCCTTTTCGGTCCTGGCCCCAGTCTGGTGGAATGAGCTCCCAGGTGAGTTGCGGGCCCTGCAGGAGCTTCTGGCATTCCGCAGGGCCTGAAAAATGGAGCTCTTCCACCAGGTCTATGGTTGAGGCCAGGGCTGCAAAGAAGATCAAGCCCCCCCCTCCCCCCGCGGTCAGCCAGCAAACAGTCTGAGATCTTGATCCCTCTTTCCATCCCTCCAGAGACAGAGGGGAGGGGGTAGTTTTATAGAGTTACTATCGCCATGTGGCTTGGTTTTTATTGTGATTGTTGTCCATTTTTAATGGGTTTTGCCAGATGTTGTATCCCACCACAAACCGTCCTTGGGAGTGGCAGGGAATAAATTGAATAAACCAACACACACACACAAATCCGGCCAAGCAAGAAAAATGTACAGGGTGGTGGAATGGTTCTGTCGTGATTGTCATGGGGATCATGAGTGTGTGGCTCATGATCCTGAGCCTCAAAAGAAAATGGCGACGTTAGAACTTTGGGATCTTCTGCATGGAGCTGCAAAGGCTTAAATGAGAAGAGACATTCAGTGCAGCAGCTCCTTCTTCAAGTACAAAGCACATTCAGAATAGAGTTCTTTACAAAGGCAGGGGCTACTAACAGGGTTGCCAGGCAACACCCAGTAACCAGTAGGAGGGGGCAGGGGCCTGGGAGGAAAACTAGAAGGAAAAATAAGACATTGTCTTGTTACAGGAAGTTCTTAGTATAGAGTTCTCGGTAATTCCTAGAGTTCCATGCAAGTGACAAAGTGTAGCTCTAGGAATCAGTGGAAAGATTTTATGGTGATTCCTAGAGCCACCCTTTGTCACTTCTGAGTAAGAATTTCATGTGAGAAGACAGGGCCATATTTTTCTCTTTAATCTTACTCCTGCTGTTACTTCCAGCAGCAGTGGCACCGGGCGGGGATTCCCACCCCCCCACTGGGGGCTTGGCAGCCCTGGCTACTTAACCGACATGAACCATCCATTTTTACCCTGAAACCCCCTAGCTCCTGACCACTGCTGGCCCTGCTAGTACTCCAAACTGATATGCTCTTCACAAACAGACACAATTTTGTAATCCAGAGTGAGGGTTGGCATGCCATCCTCCAGGTAGAGCCTGGAGATCACTTGGAATCCCCACTGATCTATAGATTTCTGAGATCAGTTTCCCTAGATAAAATGGCAGCTTTGTGGAGTAGACTGTATGACATTATACCCCAAGTGAGGTCTTTCTCCTCCTCAGTCCCTGCCCTTCCCAGGCTCCACCCTCAAAATCTCCAGGAATTCTCCCACCTGGCCACCCTGCATGGGACAGAGTTTCCCAACCTGGAGTTGGTCAGTCTGGGTGGGGAAGGAGTGGATGGCAGGGGGAGGTTTGAGCACTGCCTCTCCCACACGTTTTCAACGGCAAAGGACTAGTTGGGCTAACATTACATGCAACAATAAACCTTTACAGGCTAAAGGCTGGAAGAGGACCAACCCCCAGCATTGCATGAAATACAAGGAGCAAAATGGCCCAGCTGCAGACTATCTTTGGCAACTTAAGGACTCCTCTATGTCCTGTGCCTCTGTCAAGAAGGACTTCCAGCCCTGACTTCAGATCCCAGGCACATCTCTATAGTCCAGCCACTCCAGCAAATCTTTGTCAGAATCCCAGAAATCAGCCATTGGCCCTCTGGTAGGCTACGAGCATTCTTTGGCCTGTATGGTCTGTGGGCATTCCTGTCCCCACTTGGATCACTACTACCATGCATGGCATGGCTCTTCTTTAATACCCAAGCTGATAAATGCATTGCCCTGCTTTATAAAACACCTGTTCTCAGGAAAAGCATTCCTCACTCTTTATTCTCCAGTGAATCCTGCTGCTTCTCCTCGAGGATTCAAAGGCCATCAAAAATGAACTGATGCTGTAGGAAAGGGCAGTGTGCACTCTGCAGCAAAGCTAGACTTGATTCTGAAGTGTCACAGCCAGCCAGGAAATGAAAAATGTCATGCAGCAACCCTGAGGTGCCATGTGCCACAAAAGGAGTCTTGTGACACCTTAAAGGCTACTAGATTGATTGTGCTCAAAGCTTTCCTGATCTGGAATTTACCTCTCCTCAGGGAATGAAGCAGAAGAGTTTCTGAACGCTCTCTTTGCATGCACCACTACCCAGCTGCTGCCTTCTCCCTTCGAGGCCCAGAGCCAAAATCTTCTGGGCTTGGTAACAGGCCAAAAGCCCTGCCTCAGCTAGCAGTACTTGATCCCTGCTATTTTGCTAGATTGGCATTTGGGTGGGTGCTGTGAACAGGGCGAGTCTACCTCCTCATCTGGCATAAAGTCAGGCCCCGCTGGGTATTTAAACACATAATCCTCCTTGCAGAGAGTGAGCGAGCTGAGAACCCGCCTGATTAATTTCCCTCCTGTCCATCTCCCTGTAGCCTCTCACAATGGCAAACAATCTACAACTCAGAAGAAAGGCCCAAAGTAATTTAGCTGACCAATCGCACACGGCCAGCGTCTCACGCAACTGAGCGGGCAAGCGGGCCAAGCATGTCGCACTGTTTGGCTTAATAAAACACAGCCAATCTCCATGAACCTCCTAACAGAGCTGGACAACTGCAGAGAAGAAGATTGCAAAGCTTCAACCGCTGTCTTTTTATAAGGCTGAACAATGCACAGCTTCACTCCTCAAGTCTTCCCAAGGCCACGGCCTGTTTGTTCAGTAGAAGCTTTGCTGAGACTTCACCCTTTTAATATTAGCCAGAAGTGACTGCCAGGACTGGCTCTCAGACAAATGCATTTAAACTAACAATGAGCTGCAGACACAGCCAAACAGTGCATGGTTCACATATAGCTTGTGCTTTTGGAAGATTAACCAAGTCAAGAGGGAGTCAAAGGAAGGAAAGGGGAGAGAGGAAAGGAAGAAGGGTAGACCAAGGGACAGCATGGGAAAGCTCCCTGTCTCTGCTCAGGAGGTCCAGAGAAGGTGACAGTGAGTGAAAACAAGTGAAAATCTGGCAGCAGGGATTCCTCATGAGTACTTGAGAAAATGAGGAAGAAGAGGCATAAAGGTGTGTGCAATCAGTGTCTTCTGCAGATGTGATGATGCGAAAAAGGGGAAAGTTCCTTCATCATTCATTTAGGACCCTGAACGGCCAGTTTGGTTTTTGCAACTGCTCCCTAACAAATCATCTCATGGTTATCTGATTTTTTTTCTTTTCTTTTTTGAGGTGCAGCTTCAGCCTATCTTGTCAATATTGTTTGTCACCTGTAAGGAAACCACAAAAACCACAGTCATCAGATCATGGACTCAAGATGGTTCAGCTGAAACTAAACGGGGAAACTCTGGAAGAGGTAGAAGGAGGTTAAATGACTATCTTTTAAGTTTGGTTTTCTCTAGTGAATCCTGATTTATTTCAAGGATTCAGAAAGAGATCTTTAAAATTTGCAGAAATCCATGGAGAGTGACCCAGTAGATATTATACATTTGGACTTACAAAAACTTTTGATTTAAGGGCGGGAAATCCCAATGTAAATGCAACCATCTGAGATGGGTCTGCTAATATTTCAGAAATGTGTTAAGTAAATGACAAGTTCTCACAATGGAAGAGTGCAAATTGTGCAGGGGGGGGGGTTTCATTGCTGAGACCAGTGCTATTGAATTTGCTTGTAAATGAGTCATGAAGAAGCAGAGTTTGTAGATGGGACCCAGTTATGCAGAATGGTGAGAATCAGTGTGGTGCTAAACTCACTGGCCTTGCTCTGGGCAGTCTCCGTAGGCCTGGCCTTGGGCCAGTCACTCCCTCTCAGCTGAACCTACTCGGTAGACCAGTTTTGAGGAAAATGGAAGAAGGAAGGATGATCTTGTAAGGCCCCTGGAATCCCCACTGGGGAGAAAAGGGGTGTGCGTAAAAACTGAAATAAATAAATAGAAACAACAGCAGATTGTGAGGAGCTTCAAAAAGATCTGTCAAAATTGGGTAAATGGATAATAGCATGGCAAATTAGGCTAAAAACATGCAAATGGAAGCACATTGGGTTGAAAAATCCTAACTTGAAATATACATTGACTAGGGTCTGAAGGGGCAGTGACTGACTTAGGAAAGAGATCTTGGGGTTGGGGTGGATAGCTGAATGAAAATGTCATCTTACGGTACTGCCATGTTGAAAAAGGTAAATTCTATACTAGTGGTTAGGAAAGAGGCTGACAACAAAACAGCCATATTGCATGCTTTTTGTTGGATGCTACAGCATTTAGACTGCTGTGTATAATTCTCAACAGAGTCCCAAAAGGACTCTGTAGTGCTGAAAAAGGGGCATAAAAGAGCAACCAAAATTGTCAAGGGGCTAGAGCGTCTTCCCTACATGAAAAGGATGAGAAGTTTGGGCTTTTTCAATTACAGTGTCCTAACATTATGCATGGGGTATAGAAAGTGGAGACAGAGAACTAGACATTTAGCAGATGCCTGGGAAAACAATCTGTATCTGAACTACACCTGATAAGGTTCTCTCATCCTTCAAGAGGAATCCATACTCATGATTTCACCTCACTTTTGAATTCCATTTCCCATGACAAGTGAAGTGAAAAAGCATTAAGAGTTTTTAAAGGGAAGTAACTGTTTGTGTAACATATAACATCAGAGTAACATCATGATAACAGAAATACTTTTTCATATAAAGGGTAACTAACCCATGGAATTCACTACCATGAAATATTTTGATAGCCTTCTGCCAAGGGGAATTAGGAAAGATTTGGATATACTTATGGAGGATAGGTCTGTTGCATCATAGTTCAGCAGTGGAATAGGCTGCCTAAGGAGGTGGTGTGCTCCCCCTCACTGGCAGTCTTCAAGCAAAGGTTGGATACACACTTTTCTTGGATGCTTTAGGATGCTTTGGGCTGATCCTGCGTTGAGCAGGGAGTTGGACTGGATGGCCTGTATGGCCCCTTCCAACCCTATGATTCTATGATTCTATGATTCTATATCCAAACAATGGGCTAAGGTAGGGACAAAAATAGGGAGTTGGATCATGTGGATAGTGGGATTGCCAACTCTGGGGTGGGAAATACTTGGGAGATTTTGAGAGTGGAGCTAGGAGTGGGCAGGATTTGAGACAGAGCAGGACCTCAGTGGAGAATAATGTTATGCTCCAAGTGGAGAATGATGCTCCAAAACATCCATGTTCTCCAGGGAACTGATCTCTGTTGCTTAGAGATGAGCTATAATTCCAGAGGATCCCCAGGATCCACCTGAATGCTGAATGGGTAGGGGATTAACCCCCCCCCCTCTTTGCTGTTGCTCCCCGTTAACTCTGTTCCTTTACTTTGTACTGCCCCTTTGAATGAAGGAGTACATGTTGCCCCAGAAATCACTCTAGGCTAATGCCAGGCCGGTAGTCATTAGGAGAAAAGAAGGAACAGGTTAGTCTGCATCTATTTTGCCTAGGGCAAATCAACCAGAGCGTAGGGAAAACTTACCAGATATAGCTGGTGGACATTGCAAGGCTTGGTTTAAACAGTGCAAGAGGTTATAAGAGTAAGGTTATAAGATTCATCAGGATCTGTGCCCTGCACAGTCACACAGAAGAGGAATTTCAGAATATGCAACTTTCTCCATTCTTTATGTACATCAAGGCAGGCTAGAATGAATTGCTGGTTACAATATACATTGTAGTGCATAATGCTGTTTCTTCCTCTTTCTTACTGGTTGCCTGTGCCTCTGCCACACCTGCTGCTGTCTCCTTTGCTGCTCTGTGGTGCCAGCTGCAGTGAGCCCAGGGCCATGGCTTTCATGGCCCCTGTGGGTCGCTTTTCCACCAGGCATGGCCCCAGAGACTGGGGGTGGGCCAGTGGTGAGTCCAGAGCCAGAACCATCCCTGGACAAGAAAACAAATTATCCATTTTGGGTGGGGTGTTACACTTTAAGCACAGCTACACTCTTTAAAGTCAATTAAAGGAAATGGACTTTAAAGGAAAAGGGTGCAACTGTAGATCTTTAGCACAATTATTCCACAAATGTATTCGTGATGTTCTGAACTTAAGGCCAAACTAAACAGGACATTGGCGCTCTCTGGCTGCAATGCCAAATACCCAAGGCCCAATCTGAACCAGGACTCAGTCTGAACCTGGGCTATACGGTACAATATATCTCCATAATGTTTCCCCAAGCATGAATATCCCCTCCATTACATTAAACTCTGGGTCGGGGACAAGTTTGGAGAGCCAAGCATTGTGTGGAAAGACAGCTTGGTATAGTGGTTAATCTGGAGAACACTCACTCCTCCACATGCAGTCAGCTGGGTGGCCTTGGGCAAGTTACTGTCCTTTTAGAGCTGTTCTCATAGAGCAGTTCTGTCAGAGCTCTAGCCTCACCTACCTCACAGGGTTTCTGTTGTAGAGAGAGGAAGGGAAAGTGATTGTGAGCCACTTTGAGACTCTTTCAGATAGTGAAAAGTAGGGTATAAAAACCAGCTCTTTTTCTTTGAATCATAGAATCAGATTTCATTAGTTCCCCCCGCCCCTTTTCAGCTTAAAAGCAGTTTAGGGGAGGGGGAATTTTTAATCAGTGAAACAATTCAGGGAGGACTGTAATTTCCTCTCCCCTAGAATGGCCAACCGCCAGGTAGTAGCCGGATATGTCCAGGTATTTTCCAACCCAGAGCAGGCAACCCTACTCTTTCCCTCAGTACTGTGGCTCAATCCAGTCCCCTTGAGGTGCTTTTTTGGGTCTCGTTTGGAGTTCTCGCCGTGGACTGCCAGGGTTGGGTATAGGCTCATCCTTGTTTTTGAGCTTTTGTGGCCACCATTTGAAAACTATGAAAATAATTCCTTAAACTGATGATGTATCTCAAAGAGATATTTCTGGAAGACCAAAGAATCTTTTACAAACTATCAATAAACACCCAAGCTGCCTTGCTCCCCTCCACCCCATCTCATTCTGATGGAACAGAGCAGTGAAATAGGATAGTGCTGTTTGGATAAAACTGTGGCATCAAGGAAGAGGAGCAGTTTAGAGTAGGGGCCATTCAGGGAAGTGGACGATCAGGGCCAGAATTTGCAGTGCTGCGCCCTACGGAAGCTGCTGATCTTGCCCCCAAGCAGATCTTCATGTTGTGTCTGCCCTCCATTCATTACACTCATCATGTCTTAAGCAAGTAAGACTCACACACAGCCAGATTTATGATGAAGCAGCAGCACTTGAGTGGCGGCAGTCAGAGAAGATGCCACTTCCCTGCCTCTATTTCTGGGTGTTAGTTATTTAAGCGGGTGTGTGTGTGTGTTATTCTTACTTTTGGCTGTAGATGAACTATGTCTAAGGCAGATACCGGAAGCAGCGAGGCTTTAACCCGGTGTGCTGCACGTCCGTGCTTGTCTGGTATTCTCTGTGGCATTCAGTCCACATCTCTTCTGTTTGCTGCCTGTTGTTGGCACTGGGATTCTATGGAAAGCATGTAGCAGGTCAAGGATGGTGGGCTGATTGACGTCAGCGCCGGCAGCAATCCCTCCCTTTCTGCAAACATTGTGGCTTCGCCAGTGAGCCTCTTGGGTTCTAGAAGCCCAGGAGCCGGTGCTGTTGAACAGTAGGGAAGTGACAGCTTCACGCAAGGGAGGGAGAGATGCAGGAATGCACGACTGGGAATAAGTCTCATGTGGGCGTTTATGAAAACAAATCTGAACTTTCATCAAAAGTGAAAGCAGCAGCCTCGTGCTTTTTATGGCCTCATGGGCATCACCTATTTCTACACAAAAGCAGGCCCATTTGGATCCAGCACAGCATTTCTATGGACAGGAGGTTCAATGCTCACGACTTACAGTTCTTCCTCTCATGGAAGCCCTGCTTTGGATCCAAGCCACCCCATGGTGGCTATTGCCCCCCTACTCCACTAAGGAAAGTTTGATAGCTTTCCCCAACCTCAGTAGCTTTCTCCCAGCTGAAATAGCTCTTCCTCCAGTGAAATGACTCCGTAACTTCCTCCAGCCTAAGAGAAGAAGCACAACATTCTTCTTTTGGAGGTAGATGCAAGGTTAGAATGGCCACTTAACTTACAGGGAAATTTCCCAGTTGGCCACTTCCTTAGAGGGCTACTGGCAGCCAGGATGAAGCAGAGCAAAGCCCCAGCAACTCTGCCCAAGTCTCGGGGGCTACCTAGCCAAGACCCCTTATCAGCCTTGATTGGTTGTGTCAGTTCACCAGATGTCTCTGCCTGCCCTGCTTCCAGTTTGGGGGATGGTGTAGAGGTGAATTGGGGGCCTATTGTTGTCCCCACTGAGCTGAATGGCCCTGCAGTGCTGGCTTGTAGCATAACAGGGGCCACTTCGCTTGGCTTGCTCCAGGACATTCTTACTCCCCAGTCCACCCTGGGACAAATGCTCATTACTTTTTTTGTCTTGCATGGTATGTAAAGGGAAAACAGAACTGCATGAATGTGCCTAACAAACAAGGTGCTCCAGTGTGCATAAGGGTACAGTGGCACAGGTAAGGCACCCAGGAATTCATGTACCTGCACTGTGACCTTCCTGGGTTCTTGAGATCCCCCCTTGAGATCCAGTGTGGTGAAGTGGTTAAAGAGTAGCAGACTCTTATCTCAAGAGCTGGATTTGATTCCTGACTCCTCCTCCATATGCAGCCAGCTGGGTTGCCATGTTCCAGGTGGGGGCCTAGAAACCTTTGGGAAGATGAAAGAAAGACAGGATGAGAGAGAGAGAGAGAGAGAGAGAGAGAGAGAGAGAGAGAGAGAGAGAGCGCGAGCGCATTTTGGAAACTGCAGGTGGTCCAGAATGCAACTAACTGGAACATCACTACCAGCTCATATTGCTCCAATTCTGCAGCAACTGCACTGGCTACCAATTAGTCTCTAGATCCAACTCAAAGTATCAGGGTTAATCTGTAAAAACCTTAATGTGCTGGGACCCTCATACCTCTGGGATCATCTCTCCTTTTACACACACACACACACACACCCCACCCCCGCACACACTCTTTGATCATCATCTTGAGGCCCTTTGAAGGTGCCCTAGGATGGCTCAGGTACTGGTCACAAGGGAAAGGGCATTCTCAGTCGTGGTCCATGTCTTGTGGAATTCACTTTGGATGATACCCATATCATGTCAGATTTGTTCAGTTTCTGCAAGGAATGCAAAGTTGGGTTGTTTAGGTTGGCCTTTGGAGGGTACCCACATGTTTGGACTGTTTAAATAGTGATATAGTGATAGTCATGTATTTTGGGTGAGTGGCAACTTTTAAAAATCTAATAAATAAAATTGGGTGATGTAGAAATTATAACTCTCCCCTTTGGAATCTGAAAAAGCACATCTAGGCAATGGTATTTAGCACTAATTGAATAGAAAGTGCCTGCAGGGGCTTGTGTAAATGAAGTTGCTCTGCTTGTTTTTAATTTTGGATTCAGGGCAGGATTCATAAACGGCATTGGTCGTCCATGAGCTGATGTTCAAATGCTTAATTCAGATGTAAAGAAGCAGCCTGGGGGTGAGGATGGATGCTCAGGTCTTTGTTCCCCACCAAGGCTAAAAACAGCCTAGAGCACATTTCCAGGCGAGGAAACCATGCAAGGGGAAAGAGCTATCCTCCTCCCCTTCTCATGTCAACTGGTCTTTGCATGTAAAGGGGAACTGATTATCCCAATGTGTCCCTTGGTCCCACTGATATATGAAGAGTGCCAAACAAATGCTTTAATATGCAATATGTAAGCTTTAAAACTAGTGGACACACTCTATTTATTTGTGTTCTGGCAAGAATGCAGCAATGTTACATTTTCAGCACAAACCAGTTTGCTCTAAATCATGCTATCTCCCCACTTATCCCCCCACCCCCTCACAGGATATGGAGGGGTCTGCTGAGTTTGGGTAGTGGGTGGGGGACTTGGGGACTGGATTGCTGTCACTGTTGTTGTTTTTATTAAAGGCTGGAGTTTTAACATTTTATTGTGGGGATCTTTTATTGTAACCCACTACGAGTCGATCAGCCCGGGAGTGGCGTGTAATAAGTCAAATAATAAATAAAAATAAAATAATAAATTTGATTTGTTAGTTGAAACTCTGAACTTGGCAATATCTTCTTCTCTGAACTGGTGTTTTGAATTTTCATTGTGGTAGAATGAAGTATCAAGATGATGCTGAGTTAACTAATCTCCTTTTATCTAATGGAGGCCCAAGCGCAGGAACAAATCTTCGTGTTTCCATGGCAAAAACTAAAGATGCACTGTGGAAGACAGCTTTGGTAACCATTGGTTATTGTATGGTATCTTGTCTCTCTTATTCTTTATGTGTTTCCAGAAGTACAACAGCCACAATACTGCAAGAGAGAAACAAACATGAGGCCATTGGGTGCACCAGCCCTTCTCTGCCATGAAGCTCTGATCCAGCTCTATTATTATTACTAGGTAGATTTATGGACTCCGGGGAATGGTAGAGGACAGGAAGGCCTGGAGGATCATTGTCCATGGGGTCGCGATGGGTCAGACATGACTTCACACCTAACAACAATTATTGACCACTCCTGCATATAAGGGTTGGGGTAGTATGATATCCTGGCCCCAATTTTGCTTCTACCAGGCCCAGTTTTGAGCTGACCACTTACTGGGTACTGGACTATTTTGAGCTGGGGAAACAAAGGCATTACCAGAGAGTTATGTTAATCTTCCAGGCATGCCAGCTCTTATTATTCCAGTCCCTTTTTAAACAGTCTCTCTTTAGGTTAGTTGTATTTGTGGAGTAGACTAGTTACATAATTTTGATTCCTTTGCATTGAGCATGTTCCATGCCTCTGGAAGGCTGACCTTTTCCCACCCCACCCCCCCATTGCACAATGATTCCTAGTTAGCTGCCCCAGGGGGTCCCTGAGGCCTTCACAAGGGAAATGATTATAGGGTGTTTTCTTTTATTAAAGGCTCCAGCAAAGCAGCTTGGGAGGAGAGGGCTCCTGAAGGGGCTTTGATCTCAGGCCTTGAAACTCTATCACTCTGGTTACTGGTCCAAATCCTTTCTCTACTAGCTAGGATGATAATACTCTGGCCTGAACAAGGGGTCTCTTTGTGGCTGGAGGTATCCCAGCAACATACATATTGGAGAAAGGCAGAGACAGGAGAAGATGCCCACCCAACTGTAAACAATGCCCTTCCTGTGAATCATGAGACAGGCCGTCCTTGCAGGATCCCTGCATATCTGTAAGTTTGGGGGAGGATTTTATTGAACTGATGACAAGGCTTGTCTATAGGCAGTACATTTCAGCAAATCCTACACAAAGCATCTAGAGAGGTCATGCCTAAAACACTGCATGGAGGAAGTGAGAATGTGATTGATGTATCAAGGAAAAGTGCACATGTGCACATGCACACACATGCTACAGCATCCAATGATGCAATGTTCCCATCATTACAACTACAACACCCATACAGATTGGGGAGGCCAGCCTCCAGGTGGGACCTGGGGATCCCCTGAAATTTCCATTCGTGTCCAGGCGACAGAAATCAGTTCCCCTGAGAAAATGGCTGCTTGGCTTTACATCCCATTGAAGTCCCTCCCCAAACTTTGCCATCACTAGGATACGACCCCAAATTTTCAGGAATTCCCCAAGTTGTGCTGAGCAACCCCCAAAACAGGCCAACAGGAGAATTTAGTACCTTTAGTTGAGGCTTAATGCATAGGAATTGGCAGCTGAAGCTTGCTTTTTTCTTGTTCTTTTCGTGTGCCATCAGAGTGGCCTGTAGGATTTTCAAGGCAAGAGACAGTAATGAGCTGGTTTCCCACTGCTTGTTTCTGCATAGTGATCTGGGTCTCTCATCCAAATACCAACCAGGGCAAGACCTGCTTAGCTTCTGAGATCTGATGATTAGTAAACAGCATCACCTGGTCAATAACATCCCA
The DNA here is from genome assembly GCF_049243985.1 of Paroedura picta. Classification (NCBI taxonomy): domain Eukaryota; kingdom Metazoa; phylum Chordata; class Lepidosauria; order Squamata; family Gekkonidae; genus Paroedura; species Paroedura picta. The sequence goes on from NC_135372.1 coordinate 111,484,013, forward strand.
CTATGGCTCCATTCAAGGGAGAGGACAATTCTCTCTACAGGCAGTTGGCCATCAGAGGAGAAACTCACAATCCTGATCCTGCATGTGAGTATATGGCACAGCTCTGACCTGGATAGCCCAGGCCAGCCTGATCTTGCCAGATCTTGGCTGCTAAGGGCTTGGCGAGTGTTCTGGTCCCAGGTCGCTATGAAGAAACAAGCAACAGCAAAACACCTCTGTTAATCTCTTGTCTCGAAAACCCTGTAGGGTCACCATAAGTCAGCTGTGACTCCACAGCCAAAATAAAATGGGAAGCATGAGTATGGTAGTAATGGGCAGATGCAGGTTGTGTTTTGTTTTGTGTTCCCCCCTTCCCAGCTTTTGCAAAAAGCCTCAGGTGATGATCAAAATGGGAATGATTTGTACCCACTCAGGAGGGTCTGAAACAGCAGAAGGTCTGGTTGCATCTGCAGAAGTGTGCATGCACACAGAAGTTTATACCCAGAATAAAACGTTGTTGGTCTTAAAGGTGCCACTGGATTCAAACTTGGTTCAATTTGTATCTCTGTTTACCCTCTGTGGGCACATAATGAGTCTTTTGCCATGGGAGTGACTTTGAGCATGGGAAACAGGCCTTTGCCAGGATGATTTTGCAAACCAAATAATGTTGGGTTTGGCTGCCAGGCTACTGGGAAGAAAAGAACCTTCCGGCAGGAACGCAGCCCTTCCCTTCACTGCCAGTGAAATTTCCCAAGAAGCCAGCTGAACTGTAGCTGGCAGCACCATAATTTGACATTCATGTCCTGAGGTTCCTTCTCAAAGGATCCTACTTCCCGGGGATAATTCCTTCGTTCTGGTCTCTGTCCCTGGTTTCTGTCCCTTAATTTTGGCTTTGAGAGGTGTTTGATCGAATATTTGTGGCTTTGAGGCATTGCCATCGGTCAGGGCTCAGCCCTCCTTCCCATTTTCTAGCATATTGTGGATGGGTGTGAGTATGCACACCTGCAGGGTGCATCTCAGCTCTACTAGCTAGAGTCTGCTGCTTGTAAATATTTACACCACATTTAGAAGAAACAAAAAAGAAAAGCAAGTAGAGCATCTTCTAACTTGCTACATTTGGGAGTTTCGTATGAAATGCAACGTTTTCTATATATATACTTGGCTTCCAGGACACAGTCAGTGAAATCCTAACCAGAGTTGAAACCGCTCTAAATCTGTTGAAGCAAATGGGCTTAGAAAGGTGTAACTCTGCTTAGGACGGCATTGTAAAGTAGCAGCCAGAGAACAGGCCATCCAAGCAACTGCCTGACTGACACAGTGGAAAGGAGCGAGGAGGAGGAGAAGGGAACTTTGTACTTTGCTGTATTTTGAATTGCTTTGGAAACCTTATAGTTGGAAAGGAGGGTGTGTCAATTGAACAAAGGAATAAAACCGGTAGTGTGTGTGAATTAAGGCGCCAGGCAGCACACAGACTCTCATTTCACACACTGTCAAGATATATTTTGATGACTAATTTTAAATCAGTTGGGTTTTCCTAGTACATCTTGGACAAATACTGTTTTTTTAAAAAACAGAGAGGGACAGAGAGCATCACAGCACACAGAAGCCAGAGTTGAGGAACAAACCGTTCAGGCAGTGACCCTTGACAGAAGAATTTTACAGATATGTCACTATGTTCATCAGAGAATTGTAGGAGCACCAGAGGCTGTAGCAAACCTGGATGCAGCCCGCAACACTTTGGGCAGATATTCTGGAACAAGCCTTCTCATTTTTGTGCAATTATTTAGGCTACAGGGGAGCACCCCCTCCCATTTGGGTGGGGACCTTGATGTGCCAGTGCTGTGGGCACGCAACTCCTTCCCCCCCTCCCCATTCAACTGTACTTCTTAGTCATGGCTATTGTGTTGTGAGAACAGCACCAACAATGAGACGTTGCAATTAACTAGGAATGATTTATTTGTTATGACAAAACTTAGCTAGAAGGCTGAGGGCAAAACCGGGTTCTTGGGCATGCGATGTATTGTGTCAGTGCCACTTTTAAGATAAGAAATGCAGGATCTGCGACATATGCCTTTAATCCAAACAACCATGCTTTGCTCATGTTGCCTTTAGAAAGCATGTCAATTTAACCTCCTAACCTGTGGGTTGCAACCCATTTGGGGGTCGAAGACCCTTTCACAGGGGTCGCAACCATTGGTCCTAGA